>NC_092050.1:156585730-156941537 GCF_003086295.3 Arachis hypogaea
AGGCCATAGCAGAAATAGCCCAAGGTGCATCAAACCCTTCAATTCTCCCAGTTTGGTGTAGGGATCTTCTTTGTGCCAGAGACCCACCAAGAGTCACATTCATCCACCATGAATACAAACAACTATCACTTGATGACAACAAAACTGTCTCCTTCAAACCCTCCCAAGCTTCCTTCTTCTTTGGCCCCCAAGAGATTGATGCATTGCGCTGCCTCCTCCCTCGTCGTCTTGCTCAATCTTCCACCACCTTCGAAGTCCTCAGTGCATGCATATGGCGTTGTCATACAGCTGCATTGCAATGGCAAAACCCTAACCAAGAGGTTCGCTTGCTTTGCACAGTCAATGCACGTTTTGAACCTTGCAGGTTAAAATAATAATTACATCTGCATACTCCTCTTTAATTTGAACAAGGATAATCATTTTAATTGATTCTCTTTTCCTTTAATAGGTTTAGTCCTCCACTGCCTGAAGGGTATTATGGCAACGCTTTTGTGCTTCCTACGGCAGTTTCCACCGTGGAGATGCTTTGCAGGCGGGCTTTGAGCTATGCATTGGAGTTGGTGAAGAAAGCAAAGAAAGATGCAAGTGAGGAGTATGTTCACTCTACTTCTGATCTAATGGCCATTAAGGGAAGGCCTGCGTTTTCGATGACAGGATCCTTTATAGTGTCAGACATCACAAAATGTGGGTTTAGAGATGTGGATTATGGATGGGGTAAGCCTTTGTATTCTGGATTAGTCAGAGCTGGTATAGATGATATTTCTGGTGTGAGCTACTATGTTCCATATACTAACTCTAGAGGAGTGCATGGTAGAGTTGTCTTAATTTCCCTGCCAGAAGAAGATGCCATGAAAAGGTTTGAGAAAGAGCTTAACGAAATACTTCAGATCAGGGATGAAATATCATTTGTATTGGATGCTTGATATCTGAATATGTATGCATGTCAACTCGGTTTTATAACTCGTCGCGTGTGTTTTAGGGCTACCAGTTTTATTGAAATTCAGCCAATATTTAATCAATAAAAATAAAGTGAATAATTTTATATTATTGGATGAAATTTCACGTCATTAAAATTACTAATGATGACTAATTGATAATGATAATAGGGCAAATTACTATATTAAACTAAAGAGAGGAAAAAATTACAGAAATTTACCAAACCAAAAACTGGTTCATAAATCAACCAAGAGTCATTTATATATAGTTCAAATCAGCCTAATTCGAACTCTAATTACATGTAATTCGAATCACACTGATTCGAACTACTCACACCCACTAATTCGAATAGTTCGAATCGCTGTGATTCGAATTACATGTAATTAGAGTTCGAATTAGGCTGATTCGAACTATATATAAATAGCTCTTGGTTGATTCATGAACCAGTTTTTAGTTTGGCAGATTTCTGTAATTTTTTTCTCTCCTTGACTTAATATAGTGATTTGCTCATGATAATATATATGTTCTACATTGTGATCTTTTACTATTATTATTAAAGAGTAGTGCTAGGAACCAGTAGAATTTGTGATATTTAGCCATCAATTAGTCATCATCAATATTTTTAATGGTGTAAGATGATAACTAATAGTGTAGGATTACTCATTTTCCTTTTAATAGTTAAGTGCGGGACAAATTTTAATAAAAATGTTGAACTCTAAACTTTCCCATTATTAAACCGAAAAATATAGACAATTTATATTAAAAATTTCAATGTTGGGGAATTGCATATTTGCGTGCCTCCCTTGGCTTGCATGAGACGACTCTGCTTCTGCAAATACATACCTTCTTCGTCTTGCTGGAAAAATCTTTTTTATAGTAAACTTATTGTTCGTGACTTCGGGTCTAGACGGGTCGGTGATGTGCTTTGAGAGTGGAATGGAGGGAACTGGCTTGGATCTGAGTTTCTGGTGCGTGAGGACTGAGACTTCGCAACCTTTCGAACTGTTGTGGTGTGAAGAGGGGGCCACCTGCAAAAAGGATTTTGACGCTTAAATCAGAAATTTGTACAGATGACAATAAAAGTGAGGAGATAGTAACGTACCTTGAGAGAGGTAGGGCCCTCCCTTTATATACCTCACACCTAGGGCGGGTCCCACAAGAGTAGACCCGCCTTCCAAGAAGTTTTCTTTCCCCCAGCTACAAGTGTTGTGCTGGAGGGGTGGAGGTATTGGATCGATCTCCCGGTTCGGGTCCGATAACCTCGTTAGGCCGGACGCCTGGGTCGGGGCGTAGTGCTAGCTGAGCCGGGCCGGAACATTTATGATTATCAAAAGGGAAAGTATGATGAGCCAATGGAATATTTATACAATGTGTACAATGGAGGTTTAGGGAGTATTAGAGATATAATCATTAGTGTTACCTATTCCCATCAGCTGAAACTTTTGGAATAAGTGGTATCATGACATGGTATTAGAGCGCTAGATCCGAAAAGTCAAGAGTTCAATCCTTGATGAATTCCAAAATCAGTTTAAGCTTAGTACTCGAATGATTATTCTAGATAGTATGGGGGATGTTTCATTGTCTCCCTGGCGGGATCCTTTTTAATATGTATTTTATATTTCAATATATATTTTATACTATTAGTTAACTTTAATAGTTGATTTTGATATTTACTTAACAAAGTTGTATATTCATAATTTCATATAGTAAATTTGTGCAATATTTTTTTACTTTTGTCATATCTTTTGCAATACTTTTTGTTAAAATATTAAGTCTTATAATCCAACTAACATCTTTTTTATTTTTTTGAAATATTGTGAGTGATAAAATAATATTGAGGAAACTCGTTATTATACATATTAAATAGATTAGTAAGTACACTAGTATCTACTAATACACTAATAAAGATTATAATGGAGTGCACACATAATATAATTTGCTAGGAATTATATAAAGCATAAATACATTGTATAGCTAATACAAATCTCAATGACGATAACAAACTGTGTGTTGAGCAAGAACAATTTGCAGTACCAACATCTATCCTCTGCAATGCATGGAGGCTGAAAAGAAAAGCCATAATCCTTGAACCACCAAAAGGATCGTTTCTGAAGAAACTCAGCGACAAATGAATCCAACATTTCAATGGTAACGTGATGCATGACCACCACATGCGCAATGTTCCCTTTGCATGCCAGATTTCACCTACGGTTGAATTCATCATCAAGAGGCCTCCCAAGAGTTTATGTATCCAAAAAACCACACACTTCCCATGGGTTTCTTGAAACTTATCTTTGGTGCCTGCATGCATGCATAGATACATTAAAATGTGTCTCTACTTAACAATTTAAACTATGGAATCTGTATGTTAATATTGATAGATGTATAAATGAGAATGTAAATTAAAAACTGTAATGTTGTGACAATTAAGAAGAAGATGAAAGGATAGTATGAATGTATGAGTGAACATTATGAAGGATGAATTCTTCAATTATTTCCTTCTTCTGAGTTGAGGAAGAAACTCCTAATACAACTCTATTCAAATATTCCAAATGATTCTCTACTCAGTTATCTCTCAAATCTTATAATTTTCACTCACTCTAACAAACTCTCCACACTACCATATGAATATAATCCTGTGTTCTGTTTACAACTACTTAACAATATCCTTCTCTTTGGCCCACTCTTTTCTTCATCTGACTTCGATCCAGTTACTCTCTTCTCAAGTTCATCTCTCTGGCCCAATTTCACCATCCTTACTTGGGCTAGATGATTCCAACCAGCTCTTAAATATTGTTTTTATTAACCAATTTGGATTGGTCGTGTAGTCAGATCACTTGTCCGTTTGAGTAAGTGTCGGAGTTCAATTCTTGTCTTATGCATGCAGTAATTCATTAGTCAACAAAAATTTTTTAAATAGAGCTCAGATCTCGATAAATTAATCTTTAATCTATCTTATTAAAAAGGGAAAGTATGAGAAACCAATGTAATATTTGTACAATATGTACAATGGAGGTTTAGGGAGTATTAGAGATATAATTATTAGTGTTATCTTTTTTCATTAGCTAAATTTTTTGGAATGAGTAGTATCATGACATGGTATTAGAGTTCTAGATCCGAAAGGTCAAGAGTTCAATCCTTGGTGAACTCGTCGGATGGTTATTCTATATAGTATGGAGAATGTTCATTTTGTAACTCATATAGTCCATTGTACACATTATACAAATAAGTCATTGTCTCTCTAGCGAGACTCTTAAAAAATACCATGCATAACAAAAAAAAATGTTTCTATTTTCTAGCTTACTAACAAATAAGTCATTCATATCTATACTCTCAATAGCCTCTGTAGACCCTTTTAAGTGGCCTTTTTTAAATTACCTCCCAAAGGAGGATACAACCAAATGTCATTTATCATGTATGTCTAGGGGCCTAATATAATTTAGGTAAATACACCATGGTGGAGTCTATGGTTATTATTATGATAGCTCCTATATATCGGCTATAAAATTTTAGTGTTGTTAAAATTAAAGGTAGGAACCAGTAAGGTAGGGTAGTATTTAAGTTCTACCTTAATTATATCTATAGGTTTAAATTTTTTAACTCAAACTTTATCCGCATTTTAAATTTTCCAATTCGATTTGATCTAACCTGCAAAATTAAATTTATTTAAAAAAAATATTGGTTGAAATTGACTAATAAATTATTGGTTTTATAGTTAAATTCATTAAAAATCCATAATCTAAACTCTAACTAGAACTTAATTTATTATGTTAAATTGAACATGTGACTCAATTTAGTTCAACATCAACAACAAAAGTTAACAACAGTGCAGCACACTCTAGGTTAGAGGTAGAGGTGACAATAAATAAAATAAGGTTTAAACTCTAAATCCTATCAAATATAAAATCTATCTAAAATCATATTTATATTTCTACTTGCAAGTTTAAAACCTTTCAAGCTGAACCCTTATTAGCATAGACCTTTCCACCCAAATTGTTTTTGGCTGATTTTCTTTGATTACCAAATATTTTCGTTTGAATATGCTGTTTCTAGATCTCCTTGTGCTGCTTTTTGTTTTAATTTAAATTCATTTATTTTTTATTTTTAATTAAAATATCGGATCGAATTTGATTTATTTTTCCAAAAGCTTAATAGCCAAGCCAATCCGAAGAATTTAGCTTAAATCCGAACTCAAATTTGCTAAATCCGATCTAATCTTATCAGATAAAATTGTAAGGTCAAAAATAATAATATAGTAAATATAAAGAGAAAATACGAAAGCTAATACAAATCTTTTTTTTAAGAGCATAATAAAAAATCATAACCAAATAGATATAGTATAAAACAAATTAAATATGGAGGAGCGAATCCAAAACTCTAATTGATGAGCTAGATTACTAATACGTTATGGAGAAGATGCACTTGTTATGTCACACAAAAAACTTCTAGCAAGTGCTCGTAAGTTTTCAAGAACTAGCAAGTTTCACGAATCATTTAAAAATTCCAACTAAACATTCATAATTTTCAACTTCATTTATCGCATGGTTAGGCACCATTCATATATATAAAAGTGACAAAAATAAATTTTTCTAAAGTTATTTATTTGATCACAGTTAAAAAATATATTTTGAAAAACGTAGATGAATAATAAAAAATTCAAAGATAAATAAAAATTATTAGATTAAAAATAAAATAATTAACCATAAGAATTAATAAATTAAAATATAAATCTTTAAAAATAAAAAATATTAAAAGAATTATAAAAATTGTAAATAAAAGCTCAACTCGTAAAAAATTATTAAATTCGTAAAATAAAAAATATTAAAATAATAATAAAATGAAAATAAAAAAATAATATTATAAAATTTATAAAAAATAATAAAAATAAAACAATCTTTTAATAAAATTTTTGTTAAAAATTTAAATTTTGAACAAATTAACAATTTAGTATTTTAACGTCAAATAACCATTTCAAGAATATAACAACACTACTTTATTTTTAATAAAAATAACACTTTTAATCTATGTTATATGTAAAAAATTTAATACTTGATAATTTATTCATTGAACAAGATCAAACATTTTTATTTAAAATTATTTTAAACGCTTTGCGGACTTTAATCAGCAGTAGCAATATTTGATAGGAAAAGTATAGGTAACTAACAACATTTTTGAACAATGTGTGAATAATGTGAATTAATAGGGTTAAAAGAGTAAATTAATCTTAATAAATTTAATTAGTAGCATTAAATTAAAATGTAGTGTATTTTTATTTGATTGGTGGTTATTCATGTTGTTTAAAATGATCATTGTTTATCTAGCATTTTGCTAGGTAGATAATAACTTTTGTGAACAATGTGAACAATAGGCTCTAAAATTGGTCCAATAAAATAAAAATATACTATACTCTAAATTACCTACCTAAATCTTAATATTAGAATAATAATCCGCATAATTAGTGAATTGAATATGTTTAATATTTTCATTCTCTACCTATACTTTTATTTTTACTTTGACAATAATCTAAGCCTTGATAAAAATTAAGTAATCTTTTTCTAACAAAACAAAAATCAAGTCACATATATAGCAAACTAGTTTAGTTCTCTATATAAATAGTTTCTCTCGTTGTATACGCTGTAATGAATTCAGTCAAGTTTTATTCATTCAGTTTTCACTTCTCTCATTTTTCTCTGCCTTACATTAATACTCTTACTGTCAACACATCTCAATTTGTTCATCAAACACCAAACCTTGGATTCTTACTTTAATTCACATAAAAATACATAATGGTCCTCCAGAAATCATCATCATCAACATCATCTATGGTGTTTAAAGTAACAAGGAAGCCAGCAGAATTAGTTGCACCGGCTGGACCCACTCCCCATGAGCTTAAGCTTCTCTCCGACATTGATGACCAACAAGCTCTACGCATCCACTATACAGTGGTTCAGATCTTTCCATATCAGGCTTCAATGAAAGGTAAAGATCCTGCCCATGTCATCAGGGAAGCGTTGTCCAAAGCACTAGTATTCTATTATCCATTTGCTGGGAGACTTAGGGAAGGTCCTAGGGGAAAACTTATGGTGGATTGTACTGGAGAAGGTGTGTTGTTCATCGAAGCTGATGCAGATGTTACACTTGACCATTTTGGTGTTGATTTTCTGCCTCCATTTCCTTGCTTTGATGAGCTCCTCTGCGATGTTCCATCTTCCCATGATGGAATTATTAACTCTCCGCTCATGCTTTTTCAGGTTAATTAAATTATACACACACGCTGATCCTATTCTTATAAAATCATTTTTGGTAGTAATTAATTTGTTTTTAGTAACCATAAAAATAGCTGCTAATACTACATTTATACTTAATGAATCAATAATTATTTTATATTTTATGGCTAAAAATTTTTAATGACGATTATAATAATGATTGGCAATAAAAAAATGTTTAATAGTCATAAAACTTAATAATTTATCATTGTAATAATATATAATAATAATAATAATAAATATATCATTACTACAAAAAAAACAAATTAACTAAAAAATATCATAATATTATTACCATGAAAACTAGTTTTTTTTATAGTGTATATATTTTTGTTTGGGTTGGAAGTGAGTCAAGTCAGCTCATGAGCCAGTTCGAGCTCGACCTATTAATAGCTCAATAAGCTAAACTCGTGAGCTGGTGAGCCAAACTTAAGCCTGAAATTGAACTCATAAATTAAATGAGTCGAGTTTGAGTTTAAATAAGTTCAACTCATTAACTCGTGAGTTGGTTCGATTATATATATATAATCTATACTTTTAATATTGTATATATGTATATAAAATAGTAATATATAATGATATATATTAATGATCTTAATTATTTAAAATCTTATATTTATTTTTATATATAATTTTGATGTAGGACATAAATAAAAAATTTATAATTTATTGATAGATAAACAATATGTAAAATTAATTTTTTTCAATTTTTTTAAAATATATAAGTTATAATTTATTGATATAGAATTATAGGTTATGTTACTATTATTTAACCTAGCTTGTAAGCTCGAACTAGCTTGTGAACTTTCAGTAAGGTGAACTTGAGCTTAAAAAATAGGTTCGATTGTTAATGAGTCGAGTTGTGAGTCGAACTTGAGGTTAGTCTAGCTTGGCTCAGGTCAACTCATTCCCAACCCTAATTTCTGTTCAAAAAATCTGATGAACTAATTAGTTCAGCCAACTATTTAAAAATTAGCCAACAATTAAAAAAATATAAATAATAAAATATCCAAAATTTAAGTATAAAAAAGTGAAACAACATAAAATAAAACTGATTTAGAGAATAGAAATTAAGATTTACCGTTTAATTTTTTAAATTTAAGAGTTTAAAATTTAGGAGGATTAAGACTTAAGATTGAACGTGATTCGAAAGTAGTGGTAGAATGACAGTAAAAAAAATGTACTAGTGGTCAATTGTGGAGGAGTGGTATTGGAGTGTATGGTGGCTTTCTAATTAGGTTGAATAAATGAATTTGTTACCTGCAATTGGTGTTGTTGGCTTTCTAATTAGGTTGATTTTTTTTGTTTATATATGTAATATTATTTTTATTAGTCCATCGTAATTTTTAAAAGAAAAACACTCAATGACTAAAACAGAATTTATTATTTTTGTTAGTATTTTTAATTATTAATTTAATTCTTTTAATTTAACAATCTAACATCATATTTTTAGTTTATATTTTTAAACATTAGTAACTAAATTAAAAAATAATAAATTTTGCTAGGCCTCTAATATTACTTTTTAGGGTAACAATTTTATATTTTTATGGTATGAGAAAAATAATATTTGTAATTTGTAATGGAGATAGTGATGATATATTATATTAGAGTACTCCTAGGGAGCCAGTCAATGGCCTAAACGTACAATGTGTACAATGAGTTAAATTTTTGGTTCATGAATAAAATGAACAATGGCCTAAGCAATCATCCGGATAAGCTTAAATTGATTTTGGGGTTCACCAAAAATCGAACTCTTAACCTTTTAGATCTAAAACTCTAATAACATATCATGAAACCACTCATCCTAAAAGCGTAACCTGACAGGACAATGTAACACTAATGATCATATCTCTAATACTTCCTAAACCTCCATTGTAAGCTTAGGTCATTGGCTTCTATACTTTCTCGTTATATTATATGAATGAACGGATTGGCAGGTGACACGGCTCCAATGTGGCGGCTTCATCTTTGTTATTCGTGTGAACCACACAATGTGTGATGGAAGTGGATTTATGCAATTCATAAAAGGCATAGCAGAAATAGCCCAAGGTGCAGTAAAGCCTTCGATCCTCCCAGTTTGGTGTAGGGAGCTTCTTTGTGCCAGAGACCCTCCAATAGTCACGTACTTGCACCCTGAATACAACCAACTACCCCTTGAAGACGACAACAAATGTGCCTCCTTCAAACCCTGCCATGCTTCCTTCTTCTTTGGCTCCAAAGAGATTGATGCAATGCGCTTCCTCCTCCCTCCTCACATTGCTCAATCTTCCAACACCTTCGATGTCCTCACTGCATGCCTCTGGCGTTGTCATACAGCTGCACTGCATTGGCAAAACCCTAATCAAGAGGTTCGCTTCATGTGTGTAGCCAATGCACGTTTTGAACCTTGCAGGTTAAAATAACTTATTAAAAGAAGATTCATTTTTAATTGATTCTCTCTCTTCTCTTTTGCTAATACCCATTATTCTTGTGACAGGCTTAATCCTCCACTACCTGAAGGGTATTATGGCAACGCTTTTGTGCTTCCTGCGGCAGTTTCCACTGTGGCGAAGCTATGCGGGCGGCCCTTGAGCTATGCATTGGAGTTGGTGAAGAAAGCAAAGAAAGAAGCAAGTGAGGAGTATGTTCACTCTACTGCTGATCTAATGGCCATTAAGGGAAGGCCTGCACTTTCCTTGACAGGGTCCTTTATAGTGTCAGACATCACAAAATTTGAGATAAGAGATGTGGATTATGGATGGGGTAAGCCTTTGTATATTGGACCAGATAAGGCTGGTATAGATGATGTTCCTAGTTTGAGCTACTTTATTCCATATACTGATTCTAAAGGAGAGTATGGGAGAGTTGTTTTAATTTGTCTGCCAGAAGAAGCTATGAAAAGGTTTGAGAAAGAGCTTCATGGAATACTTCAGATCAAAGATAAACAAAAACCTATCAAGTCAATTTCCAATCTGTAGTGGATGGTTGATATGAATATCAGAATATGCATGCATGTCAACTAATTAGTTTTATAACTTGTCTGTGTTTGGGTGTGTTGTTTTTTTTATATATGTATTTTTAATAAAGAATTGACAATATGTTTTATATTGGTGTTACCCGTCAAAGTATATCTTGTAAGGCACAAATATGGCACACCCTAGTAAATTAAATCAATCAAAACTTAATATCTAACACTCGCCATAAAAATTTAGCATTAATTTGTCCTCCTAATTAATAATTATACAAAACTAAACCATCGTCTTATTGATTAGGTTCCATTCTTCTTATATTTATTTGTACATAGCCAAAAAAATTTCTTATGTGACCTCAGAATTCGTTATAGCCCAATATCTAGGATGGCATTGGAATCTCTACTCTGGCTAGAATGTCTCTTGAGGGCAGAATAATATCAAAACAACAATAACAAGAGGGTACCAACCAAAAACCAATCAAATATCTCTGTGTGAATCCAAAACCTCTACGTGGATGGTGCTTATGTTAGGCATTAGAATATTTTTTTTACTAAATATCAGAATGTTTCTTTTTCATACTAAATGGATGTTCTTTTATATATTTTATAAATTTTTTTATATACTGAGAATCGGAATTGTTGAAAGTTCCGTGATCCCCGCCCCCTATTTCTTCAATATATCATTCAGAATTTTAATTTGGGGTGAGAAGCAATTAATATCAAATATTATAAATTAAAAACAAATAAAATTAATTAAATATAATTATAAATTAGTTAAGTTATTTATTTTTTGGCTGACCACCTCTCAGGTTCCATATACTTTTCCATATCCAAATCAAACTATATCCCACCAGAATTGGTTGGGATCAGCTTAGGGGTGCACATGGGCCGGGTGAAGCCGGGTTTGATGTGACCCAGACGGCCAGACCCGACCCGAAATATACACCGGGTCTATTTATTAGACCCGAACCCGATCCTAGACCCGATGAAACCAATACACTTTCGGGCCACAATTATACCGGGTGAAAACCGGGTAAAAACCGGGTGAAAACCGGGCCGTTAACATTATATTACATTCATACCTTCTTGTAAGCTAGCATGTAAAAATATCCAAATTTCTAAGACTCCAACCATTAGTTAACATAGTAAAATTCACTTAAAAAAATATAACAAGAACCAACCCTTCTTCAAAATTAAAGCATAACCACAATCAATATTAAAGCATAACCACAATCAATACTAATATTGTCTAATAATACCAAATATTTAAATCAATACAAATAACACAATCTTATGTATTAGTCTAAAGTCTTATGCATTCTAAACATAAAACATTAACTTATAGTCTTATAATGACTAATAACACAAAATATTAAGGTTTACAATACTTAAATTCCACATAAGAATAGTCATGATCCATCACTAATAACACAAAATATTAATTGTGTATGATGACCGGGCCACCGGGCCGACTTCGGGTGACCCGAGCTATGATCCGGACCCGACCCGAAATAATGACCGAGTCTATTTTTGAGACCCATACCCAACCCTAAACCCGATAAAATCACACCAAATTAGTCCCTAAAGTGTTCGGGACCGGGCCGAATCTTCAGGCTGGGCCGGGTCTGTGCACCCCTAGATCAGCTGGTAAAATATATCTCCATAGTCAAGTGCAACACTATAAATAATAGGCGAAACCTTCACTACTCTAGGTATATGTCATGTAACCCAAAACTTAATACCATTTGAGTCCTAAACTGACTTGATTGTTAGAGTCTTTTACAGTTGTGAGTACCACCTCCATTCGATTGGAGGATTGAAGCTGACTGAAAGTTTCTTTCTTGACTCTGATCAATAATATAATGTCAAGGAAACTTGTATATGTAAAAAACAAATCTAGGAACTAATTATTATATAAGTCAACTTAATTAATTTTTTTATTTTTAATTTTAAAATTCGGAAAATTAGGACAGTAAAATTTTTTTTGTAATGAACCTATTTTTCAATTAGTTGATTGCAGTTGGCTATACTCCTAGTTGGTTCCTAGCAAAACTCATGTATAAGATATGCATTAACAAACATATTCGAATATATTAATATTTAATACTACAATAGAGTGCACACATAATATAATTTGCTAGCAAGTCACATACATATTGTATAGTTGATACAATCTCAATCACGATAACAAACTGTGCATTGAGCAAGAACAATTTGCAGCACCAATTTCATCTGCAATGCAGCGAGGCTGAAAAGAAGATCCATAATCCTTGAACCACCAAAAGGATCGTTTTTGAAGAAACTCAGCAACAAACAAATCCAACATTTCAATGGTAACGTGCTGCATGACCACGACGTGTGCAATGTTCCCTTTGCATGCCAAACTCCACCTACGGCTAAATTCATCATCAAGAGGCTTCTCAAACACAACAATGTTGCTATACTCATTTAACATTGCACCAATTCTTGCCTCACGCAATCGATTATGTAAGTAACGTGCATTCCTTATGCAACTTTGAGCTTCTTTTTGAAGCCCCAATGAACCTCTTTTAGTGATAGCATACCAAAGGAAGATTGGAGCATGTCCAGATCGGCTACCTGTGATTGTTGCATCCCTTGAACCAATGTATTCTATGTCTCTACATAATGTATTCATGTATTCTTTACGAGTTATTACAACTCCACATGGAATTGGGCATCCTAAGAATTTATGTCCAGAAACACACACACTTCCGATTGGTTTCTTGAAACTTATCTTTGGTGCCTGCATATATGTGCAATCACCCATACATTCTTAAGATGCACAAAATCAGGAATGAGATTCATTATAACTTGAATTTTATATATATATATATATATATGAGTTCCGCTAGGGAGACAATGGCTTATTTGTATAATGTGTATTAGGGATAATAAACATTTTCCCAAAAAGCTTAAACTGATTTTCGGGTTCACCAAAGATCAAACTCTTGACCTTTCGGATCTAGAACTCTAATACCATATTATGATACCACTCATCCCAAAAGTTTCAGCTAATGGGAAAAGGTAACACTAATGATTATATCTCTAATACTCCCTAAACTTCTATTATACACATTGTACAAATATTTCATTGGCTCTTCGTACTTTCCCAAAAAATATTACTAAGGTAATTCAGTCACCATAACCACCTACCGCAACTAAAGAAATGAGAGTCTTGTTAAATATCTCAAAAAAAAAAAAAAAAACTAAATATTATTCTTTCACATGTTGATTTTATTGCTATACTAATTGACTCTCTCTGACTTAGCTTTAAACCAGTGTCAAATAATTAATTATACGATAATGTTAGAGAAAAAAAATCAGCAAAAACAATCTAAATTTATATTATTTAATATTTATTTATTGCATAATACATTAAATAAAGTCAAATATAATAAATTTTGACAATTTTTTACTAAAAATTTTTGTTCTTCGAAATTTTTCGTTAATTATAATTATGCACGCAAATTATATGAAGATATATAATTTATAAACATTTTGATTTTAAATAAATTAAACTAATTTATTGATAGAATTATCCTAAGTAATTACTCCAGATATGGATTACATACACATAAATTAAATAATAATAATAATAATTTAAAAAATGATTTTGGATAAATTACTTTTTCCGAGATATAATATATAATTGAAAAAAGATGAATTGACTAAAGTAATATTTAATAAGTAGCATATAAATAAGTGTATAGCATTGCCAGACTTATGCTTTTTATTTAATGAAATTCGTGTAAATAATTAAGTGCAACGAACTCACTTGTTTGAGAAAGGGGAGCATGATTCCAAATAGAGCTCCATCACAGTGAATGTAGAATCGATCACGACTGAAACCATTTTTCTCCAATGTTTGTATTACAAGATCAATGTCGTCAACAGCTCCTTTCATTGTTGTACCTATATATATACACACACAGAGTACATATAATATAGTTTTTAAATTCAACACAATGTTATTAATTAGATCTTCGGGAAATTAACAATTTTTTTGTCATAAATTTATTGATTTGATTTTTGTATCATTTGCTAATATATCAAAGATTAAACCAAGACCTATGTTAAGATTGATGATGGCTGGATGGTCCTTGTGAGCAAGTAATGAAGCTTTTAGTTCAGCGCAATCAATTTCACCGGAGACCAAAGTTCCAACTTTGACACATTGCATTCGGTACATTCTTGCAATTTTGAATATTGAATAATGCGAATCTTGTGAAGTATATAGAATTCCATCAGGAAATTTTTCTCTCCTATATTAATTGATACATATATAGATAAATGTCAGATTACGATACATTTAGTATATATATATATACGAAGACAAAAGAAAAATAATAAAATTAAATGAGAAATGGTTTTCCATTTACTTTTTTTAGTAAATCCAGATGATCGATTCTCATATATTATATTAAGATAAAATATGATACTTAATTAAGTTTTTCAATTATGTATACACTAAAAATTAGTCAATTCATTTATATAAAATACATATTATAATATAAAATTTATATTAAAAATATATAAATAACATATGTATATATATACATAAAAGATATGATAGCTGATTTTTTGTGAATACACAAATAAAATTTAACCACTTGTATAAAATAATATTAAAATAAAAAATGCGCATTGACAATATATAACACAACATATATATTTATGAATTTAATTTTTATGCATTGTTAGCCTAAAATAATTTTATATATGCATTTAATTACGTAATGTTACGTCAATAAAAATAATTACTTTTCACATTAATCACGTGAATGATCATTTCAAAGAATAAATGTGATTGTATAATTGTGTAAAATATTTTATATTTTCAATGTATCAAAATTAAATATATATTTATATATAAATATATAGATACTGATTTGATAACTTATTTTTTGTATATATATATAATATTTTTATGTGTTAAGGAAGTTAGAGCGAATTAAGTTGGTTTAGGAGAAAAGATAATTAATGCAACTTTATATAGAGCAATGCCACAGAGCGACTAATAATATTTAAAATATTGACTAAAAATATAATATTAAAATATTAGACTAAAAGTAATTAGTCACCAAAAAAAAATAATTGAATTTTTGGTTAAAAGTGTTTGTCCTTAACTTATATATATTAATTATGGTGTTTATGAATATAGGACTATAATGGCTATGCAAATTTTTTTTTTTAATTTAAAAAATAAAAATTTTTACTTAAATATAAAAAATATGAGATTAATTTTAGCAATAATTTTTACATGTTACTAAATTTTTTTAGATACCAGCCACAACGATAAGCATAGTAGATTCTACCATATATATGTATAAGACTGACCCTAATAAAATGGCGTGAAGATTGCTTTCAGTTCCACCAGTGGTGACGTATCCCCAGTACTTGTTGTTTTGTATCTCCCACAAATTTGCAAACCAATCAAGCACACTAACTTCAAATGATGTTGAATTTAGGCACACCGTGCTTCCTAAAAATGGATCACCCGCATTGTTCAGGTGAAATCTTAGCAATGGTGCCAATGCATCGTAGTTGAAATTCTGATTAAGGGGGTAGCCTGCAGTAGTTGAAATATTTGACAAATTGTATAGATAAAAAATATATTTTATCCAAAATTAAAATAAGAATGAAAAGGCGGGTACCCAAGTTTCGCAAGTTAAAGTGATTGAGAGTGTGGATATAGTGATTAATCACGGCACACAAATTATTGGTATGTGGCTCCCCTTTATTATTCTCCTTCTCTTCTTCTTCTTCTTCTTTAGATAGCATGGCATTATTGCTGCTGCTGATAGATCTTATTAGTAGAAACGGATTTGTTGTTGCATCATGAGGTGGTGGAGTCAATGCCATTCGCACCTTCTTAGTTCTTTCCCACTTCTTGATTCGGCATCTGTTTCTGTGTGGACCTCTATTTAAACATATTCTATTGGATATATTGAGGATATTATAAATTAATATTATATAACAATAGGAAAAGTATAGGGTATCAACATATTATCTGTCAACTTCTGTCAACTCTTATTTATAATTGTATTTCATAGAAGTGTGTTCGTGGATGTGTCTAATAATTAATATATTTTAAATGCATATATAAAGAGACACATCCAGAAAATATATCTATAAAGACACTTCTATTAAACACAGCTATAAAAAATACATTTTTATTAGACACATCTACGAACACACTTCCATGAAACACAATTATAAATAAGAGTTGGCAGAAGTTGGCAGATATACTGTTGGTAACGTAGCGGAACCGATAATAATATCATTAAACTATAAATAGTAATTCAGAGGTTACCAAATTGATGAGTAGCTATGTCAAATTTGAGAAATTGAAAATTAGAAAATATCAAATAAAATTACAATGTTAAATTTAAGTGCTAGCAAGTTTCACGAATCATTCAAAGGTTTCAACTAATTAAGCATTCATAATTTTCAGCTTCATTTATTGCATGGTTAGTTGCACCCGCCTAAAAACTTTAATCAGCAGCAGCCATATTTAACAATAATCAAATTATTCAAAGGTTATTTTTCCAACTAATTAAACTTTCTTCAATTAAACTTCAATTCCGCCCAAAAACTTTAATTGGCAGCAGCAACATTTGACAATAACCTAAGCCTTGATTAAAATTAAGTAATCCTTTTTTTAACAAAATAAGAATCAAGTCACATACACAGCAAATGAGCAAATTAAACTAGGCTTAACTAGTTCAGTTCTATATATAAATAGTTTCTCTCCTTGTATATGCTGTAATGAATTCAATCAAGTTTAATTCATTCAGTTTCTTTGATCTTTCTCTACCTTACATTAATACTCTTACTATCAACACATCTTAGTTTATTCATCAAACACCAATTATTTTCTAGAAATTGGGATACAAATGAAGGGTTCAGGACAAGTCCAAAGCCTACTCTATGATTTCTTCTCTTTATTTGATATCACAAATATGAGATCACCAGATTGTTTGCCTTCTCTGATTCAGATTGGGCAATGAATCTCGAGATAGAAGGTCAGTTTCAGGCTTTTGTTCATACCTTGGGTCTAATCTTATCTCTTGATCTTGTAGAAAACAAGCTACTAATATAAGCTACTAGCTTTCATAGAGACAGAATTTAAGAGCCTTACATCATGTGAAGCTGAGCTTGTCTGGTTGAAGAACTTGCTTGGAGAGCTGAAAATTCCTACAAACACAGCACCAACTATATTTTATGACAACATGAGTACAATGTTGTTAATGGCTAATTGTATTCTACATTACAAGACTAAACATTTTCAGCTTGAAGTGCAATTGATCGGAAACAAGCTGAATAATCAAGCTCTACATATTGTACATATACCTGGAGTTGATCAAATTACATACATACTTACTAAACCTTTGTATATTGCATCATTTTTGAGGGACTTAGAAGCAAACTTCGAGTTGAGTAAAGAAGACAATTCTTTAGATAAACAGGTATTAGCTGATGAGAGTTAGGTAGTTATGATTGTTTAACTATTTGTGGTTAGTAGTTGGTTAGCTTATTGACCAAGTCTCTGCACTATTGCTATATATAGGTAGTGCAGTGGTTCATTCTGTTACTAACAATTTTACATCTAATAGCTCATATATTCAATTCATGCATATCACTACTTCTTCTCTGTTCTCTGTTACTAGTTCCTGATCTATCATTTCCTTTTTTATTTTCTTGTTGTGAAAGCAATCTTGACAAAACCTCTTCAAAAACCTTTCAAGCTGAACCCTTAGATGCACTGACCTCTCCATCCAATTGATCCTACTTAACCTACCCACAGTGTGTGTATATATTGTTTCTTTAATTTTTTGTTGAATTAAATCGTTATTATTTGCTTGAATATGTATCTACTCTGTGTTTTTGTTCCACATATAGTATTTGAATATGTTGTTTCTAGATCTCCTTGCATTGCTTTTTGTTTTAATCTATTCTTAATATATAAAAGTAGCATAAGTTTACCCACATTACTTTTAAGACATATTTTTCCTCCTACTAATGCCATGTCAGTAACATCGCTTACTTGCCAAAATTTTAGAATCAACCTCTCAATTTTTGCTAAATCACCTATTATTTTCAAATCGGCAAAAAAAATAAACTATACAAAAAAAACTCATTAAATGTAACAAACTATACAATAAGTTTATAACCCCCAATAATTAATTTCTATAAATAACTCATTAAATATAATAATGGAAATATTTGGTAACCAAAGAAAATCAGTCAAAAACAGCCATAATTTGCCTTATTTAACATTTATTAATTGTTGTGATAATTAATTAATGCTAAATAAGTCAAGTTCTAGCTGTTTTTTTTTATCTACCTAACATTACCCATATAATAAATATCCATATTATAAATGTCATAATAATATTATTAATCATAATAAATTTTACGTTACAAATATTTAAATTTCATACTATTTGACCTACTTATATAAGTCTCTTATCAGTTATCACTATTCCTTCAAATAGCATCAAATTTAGCACAAAAAATTTATTTCTGAACTACATAACATCTCAAACTTACTTAATGAAGTATCATTCCTTGGACAATATTACCAAACAAACAGACAATTGGTTTATCAAAGTTTGCGTGATTCGTCTGTAAAAACATTAACAACCACAAACGAAGAGGAGTCTCTTTGCTTAGAAATGATTATATTAGATGAAAATGAGACAACTACATTTGTGGTACATGTAATCAAGCACTACAATATCCAACAATAAGGTAACCATATATACTTTTCATAATCTCATCTATCAAATTATTAGTTACCAACCCAATACTTATTTCATATCAAAGTGCTACAACAATTTTTGTACTATTTGATGGCGAAGAAAAAAAGTGTTGGGCACAACTGCTTCCAATCTAATGACACTCCAGAAAAATAATGACATTGAAACACCATCCTAATTGAAAAATTTGTGCAACCTTACACTTATATTTGAAGTCAAAGTAAATGATTTTAATCTCAAAAAAATTTGTTAACAATACACTGTTACCAAGACATTTGTTCCAATCAAAAACACTGAACCTCAACACCCATTACAACAAATAAAACAGGTAATACTCTAGAAAAAATTCACGTATTCAAGACATCATTTTTATTTCTAATTTAAATTATTCATTGATTATAGGAACCAACTTCGCCAACACTAATATCATCAGACGAAGATCACATATCCATAAAGAGATTAAGGAGAAAGAAAAGCATAAAATTCAAGACACATCTTCGGAAGAAGAACATACATGCAAAGATGGAACAAACAACACAATAAAAAGTGCATACAACTCAACAATTCATAAAAAATATGCCTTCACAAGAATCTGCGACAAAAAGAATAAAGCAACAACTCTAACAACAACTAATAAAGAAAAAGGAGGACCAGCACTACATAAGAATATTAAGTCCATCAACAAAAACAAATGTAAAAATCAAACTACTAAAAAAATATCAATTTGTACAATTCTAACATCCAAATCTTTTGTATTACAAATTATTTTAAATAAAACACCTTTTAAATTTAATTTTAGTTTACATATATTTAATTTAATTCTATAAAATATAGTAATTTTTAATATTTATTATATACTATCATTAATTTACCGTTTCTCATATCGCGTGGGTCTTATTCTAGTTTAATTTAATTTTGTTATTTCTAATTAAAAGACTGGTTCGGATTGATTCTTCCAAAAGTTTAGTAGCCTAGTCAATCCAAAGAATTAAGCTCAAATTAAAACTCAAAATTAACTAAATCTGATCTAATTTCATTGGATAAAATTGTTCGAAGTTAAAAATAAAAATATATAAATATAAAGAGAAGATACAAAAACTAATACACATTTTTTTTATGAGCATAATAAAAAATCATGACCAAATAGATATAGTATAAAATAAATATGGAGGAGTAAATCCAAAACTTTAATTGATTAGGGGGTACTATGGAGAAGATGCAATTTTTATGTCACAAAAACTTCTAACAAGTGCTCATAGGTTTTCAAGAGCTAGAAAGTTTCACGGATCATTCAAAGGTTCCAGCTAAACATTCACGATTTTTAGTTGCACTCGGCTAACAATAATCAAATTATTCAAGAATCTCGCTAGAGAGCTAATGGAGTATTTATACAATGTGTATAATGAACTATTTATTTGGCCTAATATGAGTTAAAAAATGAACATCCAACATAAAATACTATTAATTTCTCAAACACCATACACTCATACTATCCATAATAACCATCTGGATACAAAGGATAATAAACATCTGATAACCTACTGAATCGAACATTCTTATACCCCATTATACACATTGTACAGATATTCCATTGGTTCCTATACTTCCTCATTATTCAAAGGTTATTTCCAACTAATTATAACATTCTTCATATAAACTTCAATTCATTTATTGGTTGTAGTACCCGGCGGCCAAAAAAACTATAATTGGCAGCAGCAAAATTTGACAATAATCTAAGCCTTGATAAAAATTAAGTAATCATTATTTTTAACAAAATAAAAATCAAGTCATATGCATGCACAGCAAACTAGTTCAGTTCTCTGTATAAATAGTTTCTCTCGTTGTATATACTATCAACACATCTCAGTTTGTTCATCAAACACCAAACCTTGGATTCTTACTTTAATTCACATAAAAACACATAATGGTCCTCCAGAAATCATCATCATCAACATCATCTATGGTGTTTAAAGTAACGAGAAAGCCAGCGGAGTTAGTAGCACCTGCTGGACCCACTCCCCATGAGCTTAAGCTTCTCTCCGACATTGATGACCAACAAGGTCTCCGCTTCCACTATTCAGGGGTTCATATCTTTGCTTACAACCCTTCAATGGCAGGGAAAGACCCTGTCCGTGTCATTAGAGAAGCATTGTCAAAAGCACTTGTGTTTTATTATCCATTAGCTGGGAGACTTAGGGAAGGTCCTAGGGGAAAACTTATGGTGGATTGCAGTGGCGAAGGTGTATTGTTGATGGAAGCTGATGCAGATGTTACAGTTGACCATTTTGGTGTTGATCCTCTTCCTCCATTCCCTTGCTTTGATGAGCTCCTCTTCGATGTTCGATCTTCTCATGATGGAATTATTAACTCTCCACTCCTGCTTTTACAGGTTAAATTATTTACACACACCATGATCGTATCGTTATTAAAAAAAAAAAAATCACTTTTAGACTCCAACACATATACATGCAATTAGACAATAGGCGTATTATACTTATAATTAAAAATTTTTAGTGACAAATATAACATTTATCAATAATTTTTATTTAATAGTTACAAAAACTCATAACTTGTCATTATAATAATATATAACAATAATAACAAATATATAATTATTATAAAAGGTAAATTAACTAAAAAAAATAGGATAAATTCTATCAAATTCTCTTTAAAATAAAGAGTAAATGATCTCTTTGTGACATATTTATTAATAATTACTGAATAAAATGAGTTGACTTATCACAATAATATTAACTCTTAATAATGATAATCTAATTAACTAATTAATCAAGGTATAACTTTTTTGCAATTTATAAAAATTATTAGAAAAATTACATTTTGTTCACATAATAAATTTTTTTTTAAAAAAAATTAGTGTTTTTTTTAGGTTAAAAGTCAATAAAAATTCTATTTGTATCATTCTATCTTAAGACCAAAAAAAGGTATTATTGCACTCTCTATTTTAAATAATTTATCGTTAAATATTATTAACTAACTTTTTAAAATGTATGTTCATATTTATCAATCACTTCTCATATTCATTTTTTCCCAAGCATCTATCATATATATATATATATATATATATATAGGAGAAAATTAATCACCATCATCTGTACCTACCATAAATACAAAGAAAAAATTGATCACTAATTCACTATAGTCTTTTTTCCTTTTTTTAACCTTTTTTATTTTTCTGTAGTATTATATATATATGTACATGTAATAATCATTCCATCTCTTTCTAATGTATCAAGAGAGAGTTTTAGAAAATTTTGATGTCTAGTAATTTTTATAATTTGCAAAAAAGAAAAACATATCATGATTAATTTATTAGGTAATTAAAATTTATTAGATTAAATTAAAAGTTAAAGTTAATCATGATAAGTCAACTAATTTCATTTAACAATTATTAAATATGTTATTAAGGATAATTTATCTTTTATTTAGAGAGAATTGGATAGAATTTATCAAAAAATAGTCATCATAATATTAATATTAAAACATTTTTTTATAGTATATATTTTTGTTGAAAAAGTCTAAGAAACTAATATTATATTCAATCAACTAATTTAAAAATCAACTTACAATTAAGAAAATAACATACAAAATAAACATCCAAAACAAAAAATAATAAAATTATTCAAAACTCAAAAAGTGAAACCTTTTTTGTATAAATTGTGTTTTATATATGTTGTTGGTCTATTTTACTTATGGTGGTATTTGTGATGTTTGTGTTGTGTTTTCTTTATTCTTTTAGTTTCGGTAGTATCTTGTATTATGTTTGTTGTAACTTATGTAGTCTTGTATTTGAGTCTCATCAATTTTTATTTGCAGCTATAACAAAAAGTTAAATAATACAAAATAAAATTAATTTAAAGTAGAGTTTATAATTTAAGAGTTTAAAACTTAAGATTTAATTTTTAAAAAAAATTAAAATTTAAGAAGTTAAAATCAAAATTTAGAATTTAGGGTGGTTAGTGGTGGAGGGCTGACGGTAAATAATAGTAGTGTGTGAAATTGTGATATTAGGAGGGAAAAAAAAAAGAAGAAATGAGATGATATAAAAGGATAATTTTAAAATAATTGAATAAATGGATTTGTTGCGTTGAAGATGGTTGCTAGGTTGTTGGCTCTCTAATTAGGTTTATTTAGGTTGATTCTTCTGTTATATATGTAATATCATTTTTTTCAGTCCATCATAAACTACGAAAACAATAATTTTTTTATGGTATGAAAAAATAAGATTTGTAATTTGTAACGAAGATAGCTAGTGATGAACTGATGATATATTATATGAAGAGAAAGTATAGAGAGCCAATGACCTAAGCATACAATGTGTACAATGAAGGTTTAGAAAGTATTAGAGATATGGTTATTAGTGTTACATTATTCTGTTAGGTTACGTTTTTGGGATGAGTGGTTTCAGGACATGGTATTAGAGTTCCAAATCCGGAAGGTCAAGAGTTTGAATCTTGGTGAACCCAAAATTAACTTTTTATAACGTGAAATGTTTATTATCCCTGATATCCGGATGGTTATTCTGGATAGTATAGGTGATGTTCATTTTATTCATAAACCAAAGATTTAGCCCATTGTACACATTGTACGTTTAGGCCATTGGCTCCCTAGCACTACTTATTAATGAACGGATTGACAGGTGACACGGTTCAAATGCGGCGGTTTCATCTTTGCTATGCGTGTGAACCACACAATGTGTGATGCAATTGGATATGTTCAATTCATAAAGGGCATAGCAGAAATAGCCCAAGGTGCATCAAAGCCTTCAATTCTCCCAGTTTGGTGTAGGGAGCTTCTTTGTGCCAGAGATCCACCAAGAGTTACATTCATCCACCATGAATACAACCAACGACCGCTTGAAAATGACAGCGAAAATGTCTCTTTGAAACCCTGCCATGCTTCCTTCTTCTTTGGCTCCAAAGAGATTGATGCATTGCGCTGCCTCTTCCCTCCTCACATTGCTCAATCTTCCACCACCTTCGATGTCCTCACTGCATGCCTCTGGCGTTGTCATACGGCTGCACTCCAATGGAAAAACCCTAATCAAGAGGTTCGCTTCATGTGTGTAGTCAATACACGTTTTGAACCTTGCAGGTTAAAATAACTACCTTTGCACATACACTCCTCTTTAATTTGAACAAGAAGGAGTAATTTTTATTTGATTCTCCTTGATATTCTCTTTTGCTAATACCATTATTTTTGTGATAGGCTTAATCCTCCACTACCTGAAGGGTATTATGGCAACGCTTTTGTGCTTCCTACGGCAGTTTCCACCGTGGAGATGCTTTGCAGGCGGCCTTTAAGCTATGCATTGGAGTTGGTGAAGAAAGCAAAGAAAGAAGCAAGTGAGGAGTATGTTCACTCTACTGCCGATCTAATGGAAATTAAGGGAAGGCCTCCACTTTCCTTGACAGGATCTTTTATTATGTCAGACATCATAAAATCTGGGATAACAGATGTGGATTATGGATGGGGTAAGCCTTTGTATTCTGGACCAGACAAGGCTGGAATGGATGATATTCCTGGTTTGAGCTTCTATGTTCCATATACTAACTCTAAAGGAGAACATGGTAGACTAGTTTTAATTTGCCTCCCACAAGAAGCCATGAAAAGGTTTGAGAACGAGCTTAATGGAATACTTCAGATCAAGGATATACAAAAACCTACCAAGTCAATTTCCAATCTGTAATGGATACTTGATATCAATATGCATGCATGTGTCAACTTAGTTTTATAACTTGTCGTGTGTGGGTGTTATATATATATATATTGGGTAGGTCTTTGGTGGCCAAGGTTATAATGGCTAAGAGTGGCTAAAATTTGACTGATCAATAAAGACATGACATGTAAAGAGTTGGTATAAGTTGTTAGTTAGAGTGATAGGTTCTTATCGTTAGTAATTACTGTAGGGTAAAAGAGTAAATAAATTGACCAAAATAATGTGTATATCATGTGAGTCTTTTATTTGAAGGAAAAAAACTGTTAGTATCTTTTGAGTGGATAATTCCAAAATTTTAAAATGCTTGGGCCTTACTATAAACATTTATTATAATATTGGATTAATAAGAAGTCATTAACTATTGATGATGAGGGGATTGGCATGTAACTACTATTAGTGGGAGTACGTACTCCTCATCTAGCGTCCGACGCTCTACTAGGGTTTTACTGTGCCGTCTCCGTGGTTACACCTTTTTTTGTCTTTTCTTCGTCAAACCCTTTTCCATCTTCTTCTACTTTCTTTTCTTAATTTCTTTTCCACTTAGCTCCCTAATTTTCGTTTTCTCTCCCAATTCATTCCTCTTTTCATTCATTCCGTTTTCTTATTCACTCATTCCATATATCTTATTTCTCTTTGGAATCATTGAATACCAATTCTGATTTTCTCTACACCATGGGCAACAAATCAGAGACTCAGAACCCTCATATAATTGCTATGACGGTGGAGGGTGCCAGCCTTCAAGTGGCACCCATAGAAATATGAAACTGCTCTCGTGGAATTGTCGGGGTTTGGGGAGACCCCTGACAATCCACAATCTTAAAGGGATTTGCAAATTCTACTCCCCCGAGGTTGGTTTTATCTGTGAAACAAAAAATCAATCTCGACAAGTTGAAGGAAAACTAAGATCTTGTGGTTTCAAGGAATGGTTTATTGTGGATCCAGATGGATTATCAGGGGGTTTGACAATGGCATGGAGGGATGGTTGTACTGTTCAGATTTTACAGCATGGTAGATTTTTCATTGCGGCATCAGTTCTGACAGCTGGTTCTAATGATCCCTATGGTGTTCTAGGTGTTTATCTCAGTTCAAATGATCAACATAGAATGGCTCAATTTGCTGAATTAACTTCAGTCACCCAACAGTTCGATGGTAAGGTTGTGTTAACGGGGGATTTTAATGCCATTTCTAATCAATTGGAGAAAGAAGGTGGGGGTGCTAAATCTCCTTCTTCTATTGAAACCTTTAATAGTTCTATTGATGATAATTCCCTGATTGATATTGGTATGGTCGGAAGACCATTCACTTGGTCAAATAGACGGAGGGGTGATGAGTTGATACAGGAAAGACTGGACCAATTCCTGGTAGGAGTTGATTGGCAGCAACTCTATCCCAATGCAACGGTTCTTAGACTGTCAGAATCAGGCTCGGATCACGCCCCTCTTCTCTTAGACTCTAATCCGAGAACTGAGATATCTAAACGCGATTCAAATTCCAAGAAAGATGGTGTTCCAATTATGAAATAAGGCAGATTGTTAGAGAGGTTTGGCATGAACAGATTGATGGTTCAGCCATGTATATCCTAGCTCAAAAAATAAAGCGTTGTCGGCATAAGATTGTCAGATGGCAGCAAGAACACAGATCTAATTCGAAGGTGGAGATTGATTTACTACAGTCGGAATTAGAGGAACTTCGTTTAGCAGAAATTCATGGAGGCGACATCATTTCAAAAATAGAGGACAAACTTGAAAAAGCATTGCAAAATGAGGAATCTTATTGGAAAGATAAGTCTAGAGTCAAATGGCTCAAATCTGGTGATCAGAATACATCTTTCTTCCATAAGAAATTTAGAAATCGAACCCGAAGGAATAGAATTTGGCAACTAACTGGCAGTGATGGTGAAGTGGCTACTTCAAATGCTGGTATTGCTTCTGTGGCTGAATCTTATTTCAAGGACATCTTTTCCTCCACTTGTCATGAGAACCCTGAACTTCTG
The DNA here is from genome assembly GCF_003086295.3 of Arachis hypogaea. NCBI lineage: Eukaryota > Viridiplantae > Streptophyta > Magnoliopsida > Fabales > Fabaceae > Arachis > Arachis hypogaea. The sequence continues at coordinate 156,612,396 of NC_092050.1, forward strand.
TTTACTGATTTTGAACCTAAGGTTACAGCTCACATGAACCGTAGGCTTCAAAGACCAGTGACTATGGAGGAAGTGAAACGCGCAACATTTAGCATTCATCCTCAAAGTGCTCCAGGAGATGATGGTATGACAGCAAAATTTTTTCAAACCTTCTGGAATATACTTAGTGGTGATGTGTTTCGAGCAGTTAAGAGCTTCTTTTCTGGGGGCAGAATCTTGAAGGGTTTTAACCACACTCAGATCTGTCTTATTCCCAAGATTTCTGATGCTAAAGATATGACTCAGGTAAGACCAATAAGCCTATCTTCAGTCTTTTACAAGATTATCTCCAAAGTATTTGTACATAGGCTTCAGGGTATGATGAATAGACTAATTAGCCCTACGCAGAGTGCTTTTATTAAAGGCAGATTAATCTCTGATAATATCCTAATTGCTCACGAGTGTATGCATTACTTGAAGAACAAAAAAAGGGGTCTCGAAAATGAAATGGCACTAAAATTAGATATGAGTAAGGCATATGATAGGGTGGAATGGCACTTTCTTTGGTTTATATTGGAGAAGTTTGGTTTTGACTCCCGATGGATCATGTGGATTCGAGAATTAGTGACAACTGTTTCTTATTCTGTTATTGTGGAAAGACAATCTTATGGTTTCTTTAAACCAAATAGAGGTATTCGACAAGGAGATCCTCTATCTCCCTATCTTTTTCTTTTCTGTGCAGAAGGTCTCTCCTTCTTGCTACACAAGGCAGAACAAAACAGACTAATTCAGGGTCTTCAGATACATAGGCGATGTCCCAAGGTCAACCACCTCCTATTTGCTGATGATTCCATCTCATTTTGTAAGGCTAATCCTGAAGCATGTTCAAATATCCTGCATTTATTGAATTCTTATGAAAGCATCAGTGGCCAGAGGGTAAATCTTAATAAATCTGCTGCATTCTTTAGCCACAACACTCCCTCCACTACTCGTACACTACTGGCTAACTCTATGAATATTAATCATATTGGGGCTCAGGATAAATACCTTGGTTTGCCTTCTACAGTCTCTAAATCGAAAAAGGCTTCTTTTAGTATGATCAAAGAAAAGATTCAAAAAAGAATTTAAGGGTGGAAGCGCAATCTTTTTTCGTCAGGTGGTAGACACATATTGCTTAAGGGAGTGGGAGAAGCTATTCCTATTTATACATTGTCTTGTTTCAAGTTGCCTGATGGTTTAATTTCGAAAATTCACTCTCTACTTTCTCAGTTCTGGTGGGGACAAAAAGGTTCTAAAAGGCGGATGGCTTGGATTAGCTGGGACACTATGACTCGCCCACGAAAAGAAGGAGGCCTTGGATTTAAAGATCTCCGAATCCAAAATCTGGCGCTTTTAGGCAAACAGTTTTGGCGACTTGTAACACAGCCTACTTCCTTATTATCCAAAATAATAAGAGGTAAATACTTTAGCAATGGTAATGCTATAACGGCAGAAATTGGAGTCTTACCTTCTTGGGGATGGAGGAGCATACTGGAAGGTCGAAAGATTGTTGAAAAAGGTCTTAATTGGGCTGTGGGTACTGGTGAGAATATCCGAACCTTTGAGGATCCTTGGTTGCCTCCTCCGTATCCTTTAATGATTTCTGACATGCCAAATAGGCAGGCTATTTCTGAGTTGGTTCCAAGAGTTAAAGATCTAATTACTGAATATAGGAATTGGAATCAGAATCTCATTCAAGAATTATTTCCCCAAGACGTTGCAAACAGGATTTTGTCAATTAAAATTCAGCAGGGTAGGGACAAATTGCAATGGGATTTGAACAAATCCAAGCAATATGATACAGCTTCAGGTTACAGAATTGGCTATTTATTTTATCATCCGCCTCTGGAGCTTTGCCCTAATTATATGCAGCAGAAAAAGCCATGGATTGATCTATGGAAGTTGAACTTGCCTCACAAAATTAAGCTATTTATCTGGAAAGTTCTCCATGGCCGACTTCCGGTGCTTGCTCAGATTCATCACCGCATCCCATCTATATCACCAATATGCCCCTGCTGTCATGAAGCAACGGAAACAGTCACTCATTGTTTAATCGATTGCTCTAGAATTAAAGACGTATAGTCTCAGAGTTATCTTCGTGACTGTCTTTCCCCTCAGAGTTCTAACGACTTTTGGACATGGTGGACTGCATCAACAGAGATACTTAACCTGTTGAAGAATGCTGACCGTAATCCTCAATTGCTTGCCATCATTTGCTGAAACTGCTGGAAAGCTCGCAACCAGTTGATTTTTGAAGGTTCTACTTCTATGCCGTCTGCCATTCTAGCAAGCTCTGTCAAGTTGCTCCGTGAAATCCAAAGAACTCCCAATTTAGGTCGTCATCTCCATGAGGCAAGCTCTTAGTTGCATGCAATTGGATTTATCATTCTTTCTTCTTTAAGATTTTTCTTCGTTTTTCGATCACGCACCGTCGGATGAATACCTTCAGTGTAGTGTTTTTGGGAAATCCCCACCTTTTATTATGCTGTCCTGCTTTTGGACATCTTTGTATTTCATTTTTTAATAATTAATGAAATATAACCTATTATCTTTGAAAAAAAAAAAACTATTGATGATGAGAGTAATAAAAAAAAACAAGAACTAAATCATGTGATATTTATATGGGCTCCTATTATTAATGTATTTGTGACATGAATTATATGAGAGTATAAATTTATAAAGTATTAAAATTTTATAAAAAAATATTATTATTTTAAATAAAAATAACTATTAAACAGTATTGTTGATATTATCATAGTTGTTATTACTTTTGTAATTATTATTATTATTATTATTAAAAGAGAAATTTTTAGAGATTAGTAATTTTTAGTAGTTTTGCTCATCTTTTAGTGAATATAAATACTAAATTATTTTTAACAGATAAATTTTATTAATTTATGTGTTTCAAACTTTGAAAATTTTGAGTGCAAATAGTAATAATTCATGTCTGTAAAATTTTGATAAACATAGGTGTAAACTACATGTTTATTATGTACAAAATCTCTATAAATATGGGTACAAATTATTACCGACTAAATGCTAACAAAAAATGATAATACTTATTAGTCATATAACATTGTTCTTATTAAAAATCTTTATAATAGTTTTATTAATAAGATTTACTTTTTTAATTTGTGAATCCACTCCGTAAATCTTGAATTCATAATATCATATCTTCGATAATTTACTTAAATAAACTAGTTGAAAATCAATCATACCAGATTGTCTTAAAACTAAATTTAATGTTAATTTTTTTTGTTCTCTCAATATTTATATAAAACGTGGTCGTTGTATAAAATTTTAAAAGAACAAATATAAAAATTGCAAAACCTCCACGACTTGTGAAGTAAATTTGTTAGTTTTTATCAACGCTTATGCTTTTTTAAGATATTAATTTGTTATTTTTTAGTTAAGTAAAAATTCTTTGTTTTCTAATTTTTATATCCATGATTATACATATTATTTATTAATTCCATGATATAAATTTTAAAAGTAAAGAAAAAGTAGACATTGACGAACACAAAACATAAAAATATAAAACAAAAAGAGTCCCTCGTATTTTATTAGAATATTCATGTAAAATTATAGTAAAAGATATTTTAATCATAATAGTGTATAAAATATTTTTGTATTTACATTCAAAATAATAATATTTTTTTATAAAATTTTAATACTTTATAAATTTATACTCTCGTATAATTCATACCACAAATACATTAGTAATAAGAGTTCACATAAATATCACATGATTTAATTTTTTTTTTATTATTACTCTCATCATTAATAGTTTATGACCTTTTATTGATCCAATATTATAATGGATTTTCATACTAAGACTTAACCATTGAAATTTTGAAATTATCCACTCAAAAAATACTAACAATTTTTTTCTTTCAAATAAAAGACTCACATAATATACACATCATTTTGGTAAATTTATTTATTCTTTTGCCCTGCAATATTCACTAACAATTAAAATTTATCACTCTAACTAATAACTTGTACCAACTTTTCACATATCATGTATTCATTCGTCAATCAAAATTTGACCATTTTTAACCATTATAATCTTGACCACCAAAAACTTATCCATATATATTTTAATAAAAACTTGACAATATGTTTTGTATTGATGTTACCGGTCAAAGTATAATTTGTAAGCCACAAATATGGCACACCCTAGTAAATTAAATCAATAAAAACTTAATACTGCATTCTAACACTACTAGCCATACAAATTTTGAATTGAATGTGTGGCTTAATTTAGAAAAAATTTGGTCCAGAATTGATATTTAGCCAAAAATATTTTTTTTAAAAGTTAAAATTGTTTATTAACTTAAAAAATTAAATGGATTGACTCGTTTATTTTGTGGGCTTCTCTTAAATAGATCAAATTTATATTGTCGAAACTCATATATATTTGATATATAATTGGTTTGCTCGTATAAGTTTGTAATTTAAATAGGCTGACATAAACGGATCAAACTACCTATTTGACAATCTTAAGTATTGATAATGTTCTTCTCTCTTCCCATTCAACTTACATTTTTCTATACTTTGGTAATATTTATATCTTTAAAATTTAAAAATATTATCAAATAATAAAAAATATTTTAAAAATTATATAACCACCGTAATTATTATAATAATAGACACTATATCATGCATCACTACACAAATAAATTGTATTTAATTTTGAAAGTAGGACAAAATATAATATTAAAAATAAGTAAGACACAAAAAATAAAAATAAAAAAATATTTTATATTTTATTTGATGATAAATTAAATATAAAAAATAATAAATTATAAAATTTAATTTATTTTTTTATATAAAAATAAAAAAAACTTATAAAAAATTAATAAAAATAAAAAAATAAAAATAAAAATAATAAATTGTACTTTTATATATTTTCTATTAAAATGAACACAAATATATTAATTTAACATCTTAATTAAAATATAATATCTTTATCAATATTTTATTGTTAAACATAATTTTATATTCCTGTATTTTTATCTTATAGTCTAATACAGTTGTACTTGTAAACAAAGGTAGCAATTATGTGCATGTACTATGACCAATTTGGATAGCCTATTACTACTACTCGATCGTTGACTTGTTCTTTATATATTAGCCAAGGCTGGTCGATCTAGGAGAATTTTTTCAAATGTGAGCTTTTATTTTCTTCACACACGTCACGTGCAACATCCAAAAGAGAGCTAGGCAGAGTAATTCTTATTAGCTTAGCTTTAAAAAGTTTGAAAATTAAAATAATCCGATCATAATTAGTTAAAAAATTTTTAATGTAAATTTATTTGTATAATTTTTTATATTTTAATTTTTTATTTTATTCTCTTATCACTCAACTTATCACGTTATATTTTTAACTATTAGGATATAATATATCATATATTAATAAAATTTTTTATACTTTAATTTTTATATATATTATTGTATTAAAAACTAATCATAATAATATACTTTAAATGTCATTAATGTCTATTGATTTTTTTTATAATCAGTAATTTATTATTTTTTATTATTTTACTGCACCTATGTAATATTATAGAGAGATTGGAGTAATTTTAATTTTAATTGTCATTAATTTTAATTTTTTTGTAATAACTAATTTATTGTCTCATTTACGTAATATTTTTCATATTTTTTAAAATGGAATAATAATTTCTTCTGATTTTTTAACACATATTTTTAAATTTGATCATAATTGAATTTAAAAATATCAAATACTTAAATTAATTTATTCAATTGATAAATTTACTCATATGCATGAAATTATGAATGTTATTTAATATTCATATATATACTTATTTATTAATTTTAATATAATGAGTTAATAATTATTTTTAAAAATTTATTTCTTAATTTTTATTTATTTTTTATTTTCTAAGAGTCTATATATAAAATATGAGTTGTATAATAGAATTTGTTAAAATTTTTTAATTTAACATCCATAATTTTATATGTATAACATTTATAAATTTAAACATATAATATCTATAATTAATGAATTAGTGTTAATTTATTATTTATTATTTTATTTTGCAGGTCAAAAAATAATAATTTTGGATGTTTCTAATTTTTAATAAATAAAGACTAATCAAATTTAAGATGTTTTTATTTTTTACAAAATGTATTGAGATGATTTGATATTTTTTTAGAATTAAAAATATTAAAATTTAAAATTTTTATTTGTAAAAAAAATTATAGAAGTATGAATGTAATGATAATGAAAGAGTATTTTTTGAGATTTAATTTATATTAAATTTAGAATTGACTTTTAGTGTAATTAAATGACGAGAAGATAGTTATAAAAAGAAATTAATTGTATCAATTAAGTAAGTTTGGAGAGTGATTCACACTTTTTTATAAATACAAATATTATTGATCATGTATTTTTATTTAGGTTATTTCTTTCAAATCCATGGCAATTTTATGGGTTATTTACCTTTGCTTAGGTGTCACCATCACAGCCATTAATCAAAAAAAAGTTTTCAAAGCTTCATTAAATAATGAACTGTGATAGTCAAAGTTTTTAATAAACCTATAACATAAGCATACTACATTAGCTAGTGTATATACATACTGTATAATGTATAGGAGAACATTTGTAATTATAATTTCTAATCTCTAAATTATTTTTTTAAATACCCTCCATCTGTTCCTGAAATTCAACATGCATATCTGAGAACTTGGAAAACGTATAGCCTCCATAGTACCCAACCATTTTTTCATTTTTTGGACTTCATTAATCAACCCAAGGTCCATTTAGCAAGCATTATCTCTTTCAAGTTACAGGAGCCGGAACTGGTACTCTAGTTCCGTCGGCTAGGCATTGACGTCAACTGAGGAGAGGTCGAATGCTAATGTGGCTCCAGCAGTAAAATTTGTTATCCTAGTAGCTAAATTTCTGCTTGTGACGAAACTGTGGCAGGTGGAAGCTGATTTATCATCCTTATTTTGCAGCCGCCTTCAAATTAGGTGCGGCAGATTAAGTAAGGTCACCTTCCTCTAGTAGTTCAATTTTACTCATTCAAGCTCAACTTTTGTTTATCATCAAGGTATGTCCGATTAAGTTTTTTTTATTAATCCAGAGTAGTTTAATTTTGATAAAAGTCTCTGTCTTTTCAACGTTTCTCTGTTTAAGGTATTGGGTTGCTACTCTGAAATTTGGAATTTAAGTCACATTATCCAGTTCTATGATGTGGTTAAGTTTGGGGCATTGAAATTAAAACCTTATACTAGACTCGTAAACAATTGGGTTAGTTTAAATGGGTTTGGTTTCGATAATTGTACCTGTAGCTTAGGTTAGCTTCCTGTAGTTGCTGCCTTTGGTTCTGTTTAATTACATTTTTTGTCATCAACTTGGATTTTGGCAGGGTTAAAATTATGTCCACAAACGAGCATGATGTTAAGAATGATTCTGATAATGATTTGGGTGATGATTTCGATTATGAACCGAATGCACAAGATGATGCTAAAGATGACGATGTTGATTTGTTGGATTCTACTAGCAAGAGTGAACAAGATTGTGGTGTAAAAAGAATAGCAAATTTAATGGTGGAGGATGTTTAGAACCTGGAGTTTAGGACAGAGGATAAGGCTTGCCAATTTTATAATGCTTATGCTTATTGGCATGGTTTCGTAATGAGGAAGGATGACGTCATGAGGGATAAGGAAGGTAAAATCATTTGCAGACAACTTGTTTGCAATAAGGAGGGCTGGAGGAACATGAGATATATTGATTTGGATAATAGATCAAAGGAGGCAATGTCACTCACGCGAACCAAGTGTCCATCTCGGCTCAAGGTAAAGGTTGACTACGGCTGTGGTAGATGAAAGGTATCATGTTTTGTGGAATCTCACAACCACGATTTGACGCCCCCCAATTTGCGCATCTCGTTCCAACCAATCATCGTCTCACTGTTACTGATAAAGTCCAAGTGAAAAATCTTCATAATTTTGGTGTCAAGACGTGCCATATCATGAGATATATTGCATTCCAGAAGGGTGGATATCGTCATGCTGGCTTCACATGCAAAGATTTGTACAACTACATTGATCGTTATCGTAGATCAAAAGTAAAAAACGAGGATGCCAATGCGGTAATAAACTATTTGATTGGGAATTTAAACAACGATTCGCTGTTCTTTAGAAAGTATACGTTCACCAGTGTCCAAAGGCTGGAGCATATAAATTATATTTTGGGCAACGATTATCAACAAATGATTGATTAATATTGGAGTAAAAATTCTATTTACCTTTTCGAAACGATTCGTTTACTAAGGGGTGGCTTGTTCATGTCCCTCTCGACTTCCAATGCAAAGGATACGTCGCATGGGTCTATCCTCATTAAAAGCGTAACATCACTTCCTACCAACATTAGTTGATACAACAACATACACTTTCTTCTACTTCACTCTCGTGGCCTGTCCATCGAGGAACAACAGCAACTGATGACTACATCGTGAACCAATGATAGACCCATCATTCCGGTAAGCATCTAAATAAGTTATATACTTTGATCAAATATAGTTCCACACACATTAGCGTCTGGCTTACATGTTGTCTTCATGTAACCTTTATGAATATTCATTTCTTTGTTCCTGTTGGCTAGTTACGTTAATGCATTCAGGAACTACGAAGATTCGCTGACCAGACTTACGTGTTTATCATATTCACAACAGATGTAAGTTTATGTAATACGTTACATAGGTTTCTTCTTTTTCTTTTCTGAAACTAATGTTTCAACATTTATCTGACTAGTTACTGTATTTTTCTTACGACAGGATGATATTCAGTTTCCTCCGCACATTGTAAGGCACTTCTCTTTCTTCACAATCATTGATCTCTATTTCATAGACACTCAAGACAACTGTCTCCATATCAACCCCAAGAGAGAGGGTGATAAGTTCTGGATTAAAGGATCGAACATAGGAAGGATAAGATCTCTCTATCGACCATCTCCATTGCTTATTGTGGAACTGAGTTACGTTTGTTGGGGTATCTTCTCCATGAGTGTATGGGACAATAATCATAACGAGGAAACGCCCAAAGTGGTTGACGAACTATATGCCTCAAAGGTGTTACCTGACCAAATCATACAATGGCTGGCGGTTCGGTGCAGAGCACACTTCAACAAGGAAGCACAGCTAAGTGCCTTCGAGACCAATAGGTTTATACGGTTGCACTGTTAGAGACAACAACAGTGACCACCGGGTAGTCAACAGTCTAAGTAACAAATATTCATGCACTTAGCGAGTTAATTTAACACTCTTTCTTTATATATTCATTCATTTACTTTATTACAGGATCAACAATCGTCAACAAGGGGGCATGGCAGTGGTTGGACCTAACAAGAGGAAGCGAGGAACTGCCTCGTCTGATTCTTCCGAGTCGTCTGATTCTTCCAAGTCATCCGTCAACCAGGGATAACCACAGGTCAGACCAGCATATCATTATCTAGAATTGTTAATAATCTATTATGCACTCATGTTTTGTAGAAATATTTCGATGGGTTTTTGTGACTAACTTCTTGTATATATTTAATTTTGTGGACAATATGTTATAGAATTATTGGGTTCGTAGTATATTTGATAACTTTGGCTTTATTAATGTAAATTGTCATGTTATAAAAAATGTGGTTTTGGCTTACTCCTATACGCCATATTTTGCGTACTCTGATTTTTTGCAAGTAGTATTGGGGCTAAGAAGTGTACGGCCATTAAAGTTTTTTTTTTTTGTACAAGTAAGGCGATTATAGTTATTCTACATATCAGACGTCCACAATGATCTTTGGGTCCATTATTATAAAAAAAATATTAACTGTCATACAAGCTATTTGATGGTGAAAAAAATTTGACAAGTCCAAAAACGATAAGAAATGATTTTAACAAAAGGATTTTTCATGTGCAAGACAAGATTGTGGTATTTAGGGGCTACATGGATGATTGAGTGCCAATGGTAACAACCTAATTAGGCAATGCAAAATTATTCTAAAGAGTGAACAGAATCTGCAAAAATTATTATATTGAGAGTGAAATGGTATTTTTAGGATGACGGGTTATAAAGGTGTGATGTTGTACTTGGACCATACAATTTATTAGAAATTGTGAATTTGGATCTACAATTTTTTTAAAAAATAAAAAACACGAGAAAGTAATAATACCCTCTACTGTTATTTAAAGAAATTTTGGAAATCAAGTTAAAAAGAAAACTAAATTAATATGCAGGTCCGATTAGTAACTCACATAGCAAAATAAAGACACATGCAGGAAATAAATAGAAGTCATTTGCATGCATTTCTATTCAACAAGAAAACATTTTAGCCAGTGCAAAATTTAAAAACAAAAAATCAAAGATAATTGAAACAAGAATATTGGAACTCCCACAGAATTAATATGTGCTCGCATAGGCGAAGAAAAAACGTTAGTAGTCGAGAATAAATTCTTCCAACTCAATTTTGATTGGATGCAACATCTCACACAATTAATCTCTTAGATACTTTTAAGTTCATTCCTTATAAAACAACCATGGACTTCAAGCAAATAAACTACATCAAACATTGACATAGCAAAAAACAACACTACCAACCGTGCCTAGAGAAAAAATGAGTGAATTCAAACTAAATTATCTTCTGTTACCAGTTATTCCGGATGAACTGTTGCAAGAAATCTTCTTGCAAAGCAGTGCCAAAGTTGTAGGGAGATGTATGTGCTTAACTAAATTCTGGCTCAAATGCCTTAGCCAACTAGAGACATGCATACAACACATGCGAAGGTAGATTGTGTTAGATCAACATGTCTTGTTTCATGTTGGATACTCACTACTGTTAATGGGTTCAGATTCACTAGTTATATTGAATGCATTTTCGGGAGAACAAGTGCATGTTCAGCAACCTTTCGGAGTTGGCATCCATGGGTGGTTTCGTATTGTCGGAGTGTCAAACGGTAACATATGTTTCAAGTTCTCCTGGGACCAAGACGACACATCACTTCTGGTATGGAATTCAACGACAAAATGCTCTAGAAAAATTTCAGACCCCCACAGGGACCACGGTAGGTCATATTTTCCAATTTATGGTTTCGGTTATGTCCCAAATACAGATGTATACAACATCATACATATGTGCAAAATGGACATAGCTAATGCCTACGTTTTTTTCTCTAGATATTGTTCAATGCGTTCTACATGGTTTCACGCTGTTAATTGTCTGCCTGGTGTCGAAAAAGTAGACGCTAACTCTGTTTTTCATAACGGTCATGCACATTGGATTACTGTTACAGGAGATAGTTATGCTACACCCAAGTCTATTTTATGTTACAGTATCGAACATGAATCCTTTAGCAAGGTCTCTATTCCAATAGGTGCAATATATACCGTTCACAATTTACTAGCCTACAAGGACAAACTTGCACTCATCGCTCATACACACAATGAATTTGGTTATGTCGCCTCAATTTGGCACTTGAATGAGGATGTTGGTAGAAACAAAATATTAGAGCAATACTACAGGTTTAGGAGTCAAAGCATCAGGGAAAATTCAATACTATTTGTGGATGATAATCTAATTCTGTTAGTTAACAATTCAAAGAAAAGAGAGTTACTCATCAATTCCAGGTACAGAGAACTTGTGTTGACAGAATATGACATTGAACATGAAACTAGAAATCTATTGGTGAGGAGAGCCTGGCAAACCCTAGAAATGCCACACCTGATAACAGTTAGGTCTACACTCAAGTATTTTGAAGAAATGTTTCTAGTGTAGAAATAAGTGAGAGTTGGATTTAATGTATTGTGCAACTTTATTGAACATCTATGTTAAATCTTCTGATTGGACATCTGTGTGGTTATTTTTTGGATATCTTATTTCTTAATTATTTGATATAATATTCGTTACTTCTAATTTTTTTATCGAATCGATTGCTTGATTTGAGTTTAACTTTTAATTAATTCACTTGTTGTGTATATTTTACATTGGTTTAAAGACCGTATAACTAAAAGAAATGGTTACATAACAACTTCATTCTATCTAATTCGATGTGTCCTGTAGTGTTCTTCTATTATAGGTGATTTATAATGGTGTTATTCTATTCCTAACCATCCTAGTATATAGATTAGAGGACAAATATCAAGTTAACATAGACAAACTATGTATCAAACTCAACTAACCAACAAACATTTTACGAGAATATTCTACCAAAAAATGGTATTCAAACAAAAAATGAGCAGGATAAGTGGCTGCAATTACTAGACATATACATGAATGGATAAAATAGTTACCTGGAGAAACATATTGCACTTTACTTGGGCTTAAAATTCCAGAAAAGTACGGCTTAACCGGTTTCAAGCCACTTGCTGCATTAAGCCACTTGCTGAATTCTCTACTCATGTACATTAATTTTTTTTTTTGTAGCTAGCTCATTTGGTTGGTAGCCCACTTTACTTTTAGAGTGACTTAAACTACCAAAAAATAAATATTTTTTCAGGTTAGTTCACCGAGCCCAATCCCAAGCATGTCAAAAAGACTAAATGTTCCCTTAATTAAAGTAACTAACACTAGAGAGAAAAATATGGAATACCAACTCCTCAACTATATTACACCTTAATTCCTAACAAGAATTCAATGGGGATGATGATGAATCGACACGGTTGATATAATTTATCTTACTATGCACATAAAATTCGATCTATACCTTACTATGTAACACGATTCCACAAAAAATGACGATATATAAACAAGCATTTAAGAAACTACTTGAAATAAGTTAGAAAATAAACTTACATGATGACCACAGGTGTCATGAAAACAATTGTCGATACCACTACTATGTTGGACGATGACCCAACCTAACCCTTACATAGTAAGACCTGCAATAAGCTATACACTCATTGAATATTACTATATCGGAAGAAAAACAAATCGTTGACACATTTGGTGATATACTAGAGTAATGAAGACCCCATTCGAGTGTCAATTATCTATTGTGGTGACTAGATGATTTATGTCATGGGGTCACCAAATAATCTGTCTATTTTATCAAATTTTTTCTTGCTACTCTTACAGAATTGTAAAACATTAAATTATCAGATAATTGCAATGTTAAGTTTTCAAGTCAGTTGAAAAAATATTATTTCTGGTATTTGGACAAGTTAGTAAAAGATAATAGCCTTTATATGCTATTGAAATTATAGATGAACTTGGATACCTAACTCACAACTCAAAAATATATACAATAACACACACACACACACACACACACACATATATATATATATAGGTAAAAAAAGAACACGTCACTATATACATAATCAATTTCCAACCCTCTTACCTTTGTCAAAGAAAGTTTATGTCATGAAACCACATCACAATTTTTTTTAAATTTTCAAACAGTTTTGTCTTTACATCTGAAAAGAAAAATTCACAAACTATCATAGATAACGTAATTGCCTCAAACTATCTCCAAACAAAGAATCATCATTGATCTTTCGTCACCCTACAGTAATTTAATAATGATGTCATGGTCTTGTCTTCGACAAACAGAACAAAGATGGAAATTATTGTTAAGTTTCTGAACCTATTAGAGGTGCTTGTGCTTCTGATTTTGATCTAATCATTCGACTTTGTTGATGAAGCCTCTTTCTCTCTTACAGCTGCTTCTCTATTCTTTTTCTTCAACTCTGCTTCTCTACTCTTTTTCTTCAATATTTTCTCTAGGTTTACTATTATTTCCTCTACATCAGCAATTAAGTTCTCCAGTCTCGAATGTTCTTCAACATCATTCGGCTTGCTGTCACCCAATGCCCTTGTTGGCTCCACCCCTCTGACTCTTACAATGTGGTCATCAACCCACACAAAGAATTTGCAATGTGGTTGTGTCACCTAAATCGAATAGAACACAATGAATGTATGGTGGTACAAAACACTCCAATTCAATCTAATCCACATATATCACTGTAATTAATCCCTAAACTCTAAATTTCAAAAATTCTTTCTAATTTTTAAACAATTTTTTATATCAGATCAGGTTCGATGTCAAATCATGTCAAAATCAATGTATTAATCTGGTAGGTCTATTTCCAATAAATCAACTTTTTTCCAATTCTCAATCGTTCTTCAAAATTAACTAGCTCCAATATCAAATCATATACAAAATCAACCCAATTCAACAGCAAACTGCTAATGGAATTAAATTATTTTTATATCCAATTGTCAAGCCATTTTCAACAATTCAAAATCACATCCACAACAACTTGAGCCAGGCAAAATCACCAAAATCTATAATCTAAACCTCCATTCCAAAAATTCAAAATTTAACCCAATTTTAGCATAAATTTAGTACGCATACATGAAGAATTGCTTGCTTACCTTTAGCAACGGGCATCCAAAAAATAGTCTATCCGGGTTGGTGCTTGTCTTCGACATGTAACAGATGGTATATTTTTTGCAGAAGCATTTTGGGGCCATACCATCTTTTACATCCCCAAGTTGCAGCGAACATGAGGTTGCATATCCAGCTTTGAGTTCGTGTTGTTCGCCGTCTCCACCTCTGCTTCGTCTCGTGTTTGAGGAGCATGCATCAGTGGCCATCAATCTAATTAACATTTAACACCACCATGAACAACTATGATCAACTACTGTATTCGAAATTGAAACAATATTCTTCCATGAACAGTGATTATAGAAAGTGAGTAACAGAACAAATAATGCAAAATTGGTAGTGAAATTTGAAAAAATACAAACGCATGAGCTAGAAGAAGCAGTAGGCCTTACAAGGATTTTTGGAGAGGGTTTTAGATTCCGGTTGCCGGTTCCTGGCCAGGGAGGGGACAAGTTACGGTCTTTAATTTGAGGGATTCGATAAAACTTAACCCTGCCGGTGAGTCACCGAAAAAAAGAAATGCATGAGCTAGAAGAAGAACCAGTGGGAAGGGTATTCGAGGATGAACTTACCCTTGCCGGTGAGTCACCGAAAAATAAAAATGCATTAGATAGAAGAAGAAGCAGTGGGCCTTACAAGGATATTTCGATAGGGTTTTGCAGTGAGTCGCCACTAGAAGAAGAAGAATGAGGCAGCATCTTCGAGGGTTTAAGATTAGCTTAACCCTACCGGTGAGTCACCAAAGCATACAGACGCATGAGGTAGAGGAAGAAGCAGGGGGTCTTCCAACGAGGGTTTGGATTTGACTAATTCAATAAAACTTCTTAATTTTGAAATATTTGATAAAATTCAACTATTTGCACATTGCACTCATTCATATTGGAATACATATACGTTATGTGGTATAATGTAAATAACATAGAATACAATGCAGTGTGAAAATATTTAATGAATCAATTAATAAAGCTTTAAAATTTTTTTTTTGATCAATGGCGGTGATGATTGTAACAACCACCCCTTCTAGAAACAAAATTAAATTCGAAATTTGAAAATCAGTTAGGAGATAAGCTTAGAATTTTGAATTTATGGATAGGAACCTAGTAACCACACTCCATTTGAAATTTAAAATATCTCAACCACCCTATCCCCAAATGTATATAAATAGGGGAGCACCCATAGGTAAAAAATTACTCCTCTCAAATACTAATCCTCTCACTTCTCTCTCTACAAAGAAATAATATTCTGTGTGCAAACACAAGAGGCAAGCTTGAAGAAGCATTAGGAAAAAGAGTAGGGAATTATGTTTTTTTAATGCTTGGCATGTGTTATGTTCTATTTTTATTTTCTTCCATTCACGAATGTTATCATGGCATTAATTATCTTTCACTCATCATTTATTCATGTTGATTATGTCTGTCCATCATGTCATTCATGTCTTCTTGAATCATTAGTATATGTCTCCTTATGATGTTCATTCAACTATTTACTATACTCATTTTGTGTTCTTTCATATGATTATATTGTTAATATTCCCTTAGGTCGAGAGTACATGCCTTCTTATAATGTTTTGTTCAACATACCATATTCTATTATATGCATATATGTGATCTCTTATATTATTATATTATTATTTATAATATTTTATTTAAATAATTAATATACCCTATTCTATTATGTGCATCTATGTGACCTATTATATCATTATGTTATTATTACTCCTTTAAAGTCAAGAGTACATGCTTTCTTAATATTTTATTCAAATATTTAATATATCATATTCTATTATGTGCATCTATGTGATCTCTTATATCATTATTCCTTTAAGGTTAAGAGTACATGCTTTCTTATAATATTTTATTCAAATATTTAATATACCCTATTCTTATTATGTACACTTATATGATCGTTTGCACCATTATATTATTCCTTTAGGATCGAGAATACATAACTTCTTTAATATTTTGTGCAATTATTTAAAATGTCCTATTTTCTGTACTTTGATATGACCTCTTTCAATCCATGCTATTATATTACCAAGATCTTTTAATTAGAAAATTCATACATATGCTAGAGTCTCATGATTTTCATATATCCCTTTATCATCGTAATTGTCCATTTTTCTTGCATGATCTCTTCTTATATGATTTTTCTCTCGTGTATGTTTAAACAAACCTAATTGTAAATTGAACTGAGGGAATGATCCTTCGGTAAGGGAAGGTGACCCCCAAAGACAAGATATCGAGATGATCCCTCGGTAAGGGAGGGTGATCGATCGAGATGATCCTTCGGTAAGGGAAGGTGATCGCCAAGACATTCGAGATAAGAACCTTCGGTAAGGGAAGGGGACTCTCATTTTATACCGGTTTGAGCTCAATACCTTCCATAAAAATTATAAGTTAAGAAAGGAGAAAGCATGAATGAGTTTGATTTTTTATGTTTTTTTAAGATTTATTTATGATTATGTTGATGTTACTTAAGATGTTATCCTTCTATTCTTTCCATGTTCTTTCCTTTTTACCTATATGTTTTACGCTTTACAAGAGGTACATATTACATGCCATATCGTACGACTTTCTTTTAAAATTCCGCACGTGGGCTGGAGATAGATATGGAGGTATTGAATAGCACTCCTACTGAGACGTTAGGTTCTCATCCCTTTTTCTTTTCCCATACTGTCTCCAGAGGAACATGGCACAGCGGATAGAGACGACGCAGTGCCCCCGAAGGTAACTTCTGAGTATGACTCTCTCAAAGCAGCACGTGGGTAGTTACGACCACGACTACCATGCTCCAAACTATCTACTTAGGTCGAGAGTTCGTGGAAGGAGAACCCCAGCTGCCGTCAAGTCCTAGTTCATCCCACACAACGGAACCAGATCTTCACTGTGCGAAAAGATGTTGGAGAAAAACCACTGATACCTCGATTCGTGAATAACTGAAGGGTCCTGATCAAGGATAGGATATGACACAAGTATGGGAGCTTCTTCGACGAAATTAGTTAGGACATATTAGTTTCTTTTCTTTGTTTAATTACCTCTAAGCATTTTATTTTGAACCGTACTCATGGATAAGTTTATTATTTCATATTTATTATCGTTTTAGTACTACTTGTTTTCCTCTTCACGCGCACTTCCTTCCTTGCATAACGATAAAGTTCAGTCTCTTTCTCTATCGAGTGTGGCACCTTATTTAAAGACCCTCAAAGATAGGATATAACTTAGGGTGTTACATTAATGGTATCAGAGCAAAGTCGATCTTAGGGATCCTATCTTATGAGGTATGACTAATAAAACTTCTCCCTATGGTTATCCTTGAACAAGAAACCTATGGCAAGCCGTGGACGCCCACGTGGCTCGAGCTCGAGCTCATCACACCTAGCAAAGCACATGAAGGAGATGGCCAAGGCAATGAAGGAGCAGGCCCAAGCCACCACTCTGATGGTCCAACAACTATCCACTAGGGACAAGGATCCCAATATTTCCAGGTTGGAGGTGGGACAGACCCGTACAACTTTTGCTGACTTCAAGAAGATTGGTCCGCCTGAGTTCCGTAGAGCCCTCGACCCTGATATGGCAGAAGAATGGCTGATAGAATTGGAAAAGGTATTCACAATTTTTCCATGCACTGAGGAGCAGCAAGTGAGCTACGCTACCTTCATGCTCAAAGCTGATGCCGAGTTCTGGTGGGATGGAGCAAGACGGTTGTTGGAGGATGCCGGAACAGATATCAGTTGGGCTACCTTCAAAGAAGCTTTCTACAAGAAATACTTTTCCCTTTCTGTTCGAGAGTCCAAGGAGATGGAGTTTCTTCAGCTGAGGTAAGATAGGATGAGTATTGCAGAGTACACAGAGAAGTTCAAGAGACTCTGCAAATTTTCCGCCATGTATAAGGCTAATCCAGATGAAAAGTGGAAGTGTATGAAGTATCAAGGAGGGCTCAGGGCAGAAGTCCTAACCGCTATAGCCCCACTGGAAATCTGGGAGTTCTCCTCCCTCGTTAGCAAGTGCCAAGTGATCGAAGAATGCACCAAAAAACTAGTGTTGGAAAGAAGTGAGGCTTTCAAGAAAAGGCAACTTAATCAAGAATCATCTCAGCAGCCACCGCAGAAGAAGGTCTTTCTTGAGAAACCTACAGGAAGGCAACCTCAACAGGGCACGGATCGCCAGAAACCTCCCACTGATGCCTCACCAAAGACCACCGAACTCAAGGAGTGTGCTTCATGTGGGAAGCAACATAGGGGTAGGTGCCTTGCCGGACAAAATGTCTGCTTCCAGTGTTTTCAGCCGTAGCATATCGCCAGGAAATGCCCAGCAGTCCTTCCACCCCCTGCCAATCCACCACAGCGTCAAGGGCGAGTCTTTGCCCTCAGCAGCGAGGAAGTCCACGAGTCGGAAGATCGAATCGAGGGTAAATGTACAATTAATGGAATCTTTTAACCATCCTAGATGATACTGGTGCTTCTCTTTCGTTCATATCTCTCTCCGTTACTAGTAAGATTAGCTAACCCATGTCCAAATCACTATGCATCCTACTAATAACCTTTATCGACCAAATTAGGATGTAGAATTTGGGGACAAATTCTTTTTTTTTATGGGGGTGATAATGTAACAACCACCCCTTCTAGAAACAAAATTAAATTCGAAATTTGAAAATCAGTTAGAAGATAAGCTTAGAATTTTGAATTTATGGATAGGAACCTAGTAATCACCCTCCATTTAAAATTTAAAATATCCCAACCACCCTATCCCCAAATGTATATAAATAGGGGAGCACCCATAAGTAGAAAATCACTCCTCTCAAATACTAATCCTCTCACTTCTCTCTCTACAAAGAAATAATATTCTGTGTGCAAACACAAGAGGCAAGCTCGAAGAAGCATTAGGAAAAAGAGTAGGGAATTATATTTTTTTAATGCTTGGCATGTGTTATGTTCCATTTTTATTTTCTTCCATTCACGAATGTTATCATGGCATTAATTATCTTTCACTCATCATTTATTCATGTTGATCATGTTTGTCCATCATGTCATTCATGTCTTCTTGAATCATTAGTATATGTCTCCTTATGATGTTCATTCAACTATTTACTATACTCATTTTATGCTCTTTCATATTATTATATTGTTAATATTCCCTTAGGTCGAGAGTACATGCCTTCTTTAATGCTTATTCAATCCCCTATATTATTATATTATTAATATTCCCTTAGGGCCAAAAGTACATACCTTCTTATAATGTCTTGTTCAACATACCATATTCTATTATATGCATATATGTGATCTCTTATATTATTATATTATTATTTATAATATTTTATTTAAATATTTAATATACCCTATTCTATTATGTGCATCTATGTGACCTGTTATATCATTATGTTATTATTACTCCTTTAAAGTCAAGAGTACATGCTTTCTTAATATTTTATTCAAATATTTAATATATCCTATTCTATTATGTGCATTTATGTGATCTCTTATATCATTATTCCTTTAAGGTTAAGAGTACATGCTTTCTTATAATATTTTATTCAAATATTTAATATACCCTATTCTTATTATGTACGCTTATATGATCGTTTGCACCATTATATTATTCCTTTAGGATCGAGAATACATAACTTCTTTAATATTTTGTGCAATTATTTAAAATGCCCTATTTTCTGTACTTTGATATGACCTCTTTCAATCCATGCTATTATATTACCAAGATCTTTTAATTAGAAAATCCATACATATGCTAGAGTCTCATGATTTTCATATATCCCTTTATCATCATAATTGTCCATTTTCTTGCATGATCTCTTCTTATATGATTTTTCTCTCGTGTATGTTTAAACAAACCTAATTGTAAATTAAACTGAGGAATGATCCTTCGGTAAGGGAAGGTGACCCCCAAAGACAAGATATCGAGATGATCCCTCGGTAAGGGAGGGTGATCGATTGAAATGATCTTTCGATAAAGGAAGGTGATCGCCAAGACATTCGAGATAAGAACCTTCGTTAAGGGAAGGGGACTCTCATTTTATACCGGTTTGAGCTCAATACCTTCCATAAAAATTATAAGTTAAGAAAGGATAAAGCATGAATGAGTTTGATTTTTTATGTTTTTTTAAGATTTATTTATGAATATGTTGATGTTACTTAAGATGTTATCCTTCTATTCTTTCTATGTTCTTTCCTTTTTACCTATATGTTTTACGCTTTACAAGAGGTACATATTACATGTCATATCGTACGACTTTCTTTTAAAATTCCGCACGTGGGATGGAGATAGATATGGAGGTGTTGCATAGCACTCCTACTGAGACGTTAGGTTCTCATCCCTTTTTCTTTTACCATACTGTCTCCAGAGGAACATGGCACAGCAGATAGAGACGACGCAATGCCCCCGAAGGTAACTTCTGAGTATGACCCCCTCAAAGCAGCGCGTGGGTAGTTACGACCACGACTACCGTTATCCAAACTATCTACTTAGGTCGAGAGTTCGTGTAAGGAGAACCCCAGCTGCCGTCAAGTCCTAGTTCATCCCACACAACGGAACCAGATCTTCACTGCGCGAAAAGATGTTGGAGGAAAACCACTGATACCTCGATTCGTGAATAACTGAAGGGTCCTGATCAAGGATAGGATATGACACAAGTATGGGAGCTTCTTCGACGAAATTAGTTAGGACATATTAGTTTCTTTTCTTTGTTTAATTACCTCTAAGCATTTTATTTTGAACCGTACTCATGGATAAGTTTATTATTTCATATTTATTATCGTTTTAGTACTACTTGTTTTCCTCTTCACGCGCACTTCCTCCCTTCCTTACATAACGATAAAGTTCAGTCTCTTTCTCTATCGAGTGTGGCACCTTATTTAAAGACCCTCAAAGATAGGATATAACTTAGGGTGTTACAATGATAACACCTAAGTAAGGGTAAATAACCCATAAAATTACCATAAATTTTAAAAAAATCATCTTTTATTTATTGTCTATAATACTACCTAGTATTATTTTGGCCAATAATATTCCTAATATGTCCAATAATCTCTAATTTATTAGATGATTTGTGTTTTTAAAAATATTTTTTTTTATTAATGTAATATTATGTAATTAAATACATATAAAATTGGGTAAAAAACAAAAATAAGTCAAGGGAGAAAATAATTTACATGAATAAGCCAAAACGAAAATTGCTTCATGAATCCACCAATGTACGTTTATATGTAGTTCAAACCAGCTTGGTTCGAACTCTATTTCTACATAATTCGAACCAGCTTGGTTCGAATTATACACAAACACATGCACACACATAATTCGAACTAGCTTGGTTCGAATTACACACACAATAATTCATGGTATAATTTGAATTATGCTGTTAAAAAATTAATAATTTATTAAAAAAAATTTATTAAAAAATTTATTAAAAAAATTAATAATTTAAAAATTAAAAAAATATATTTTATTTCATACGTTAAAAAAAAGCTAACAAAATATTTAATTACGAGACTTCTTTAAAATATTAATGAGCTATCAATTCGAATTCCATACAATACTTTTCTGTCCATTTTTAATAGTTCATGAATATTTTTTAATTAATTTTTTTAATAAATTTTTTTAAATTATACTACAAAAAATATTTTATCCTATGAAAAACAATTTAAAAAAAATGGCTTAAAAAATATTAGGAGTACTATAAAAATTTGTAATGTTATAATAACTTAGGTAAATACATGCATGTACTCAAATTTTAAATAAAATATTCTACATAGTCAATAATAATTTAGAAATGAAAGAAAATATTTTATTCCATACAAAATAATTAAAAAATATATTTTATTCTATACAAAATAATTTTAAAAAATGGCTTAAAAGATGTTATGAGTACTATAAAAGTTTGTAATATTCTAGTGATTTAGGTAAATACATGATAAAAATATTTTTTCTTTAATTTCTAAATTATTAGTGACTATGTGGAGTATTTCTTTAATGTCCTAAGTCATTAGGACATTACAAATTTTTATAGTACTTCTAACATCTTTTAAGCCAATTTTTAAATTATTTTGCATAGAATAAAATATTTTTTGTGGTATAATTTAAATAAATTTATTAAAAAATATTCATGAGCTATCAAGAATGGGCAGAAGAGTATTGTATAGAATTCGAATTGTTCATCATATAATTTGAATCAGAGTAATTCGAACTTCCCTATGCGTAATTCGAATCATGTAATATCTCACCATATAATTTAAATAATTTTATTAAAAAATTATTTTATTAAATAATTTAGTCCCTATCGTCATAAAACCGTTTGAAATAACAGAATATTCCATCAAAAAATCGAATATTCTCATAATTTGGTTAAAAAACCTAATTAAAAACATCTCTATTTTTTTGAAATACCAAAAATACCCTTTCAATTTTGTCCCCCCAGAATATGAGAACTCTAACTACCCCTAAGTTATTCTCCTAAGTTCCCGATTGGATTTCTCCTCCATCGCACTCTGCTGCCGTCTTCCATGGCGTCGTCGTCGTTCGTCGCTAGGTGGTCGTCGTCCCTCTGCGTCGCCCACGGGTGCTCTGTTCTGCTCCGCTCGTCCGCCTTGCCTATTGCATTCCCTCGTCCTGCCTTGTCTCACCGCGCCTCGGGTGCCTTGTCTCGAATTGCCACTCCTCGACTCCGTTTTACTGTCTGGACTGGTTCTGCAACAACAGGTGATAATTGAATTTTGTTTTAGTTTTTCAACTGTTGGATCGGAGGAGATGAAGGGACCAGGTGGCATGTGGGAAGGAAATCAGTCAGATGGTTTTCATTTGTTTGAATTGCAAAGATCGGGAGTAAAATGAACATGTGGGTTTCTGTCTGTGTTGGGTAATAATTCTTCTCAATAATGTCTTCCTCCCACTACACTAAGAACGGGAGAAATGTTATGCTTAAAACAACTAGTAGTCAAACGGCATCCTCTCCTGATTCTAATGCTTCTGGTACAATGTTGAGAAATATTGATTGTTAAATACCTCTAATTTTACTTATGCTTATTTTTGGTTGCTGGTTGTATGTAATTTGACTTTATTTGATTAGGTAACCAGCATCCTGAATGACAAGGAGAACCAATTGATCTAGTTGTGAAGCTTAGTTTGCTAAAATTAGTTTTGATTGGGTTAAAAAATTTTGATAATGAATTCTGATTATGTATTTTATCTGTAATTAATTGATTATGTTAGAAATAAGAAAAGAGGTGAGATTGGAGATAAGGTGTTTGATTAAATGCCTTTGAGAGAGTTGAATTGATTATGAGTTCTGATTATGTATTTTATCTATTATTAATTGATTATGAGTTTAATTGATCATTGTCATAGAGGCATACAGAACTCTCAGAGATCGTGGTCCCTATCCTGCTGCCCAGGTCGTGAGAGATTTTCAAGACAAATTTACGGTTTATTCCGTTTGACAGTGGTTCTAAAATCGCGTTTATTGCTGCAGTGAGTAATCCTTGGTCTATCTATTTCCAAGGCAAACTTGTGGCTGCAGTTGCTTGTTCCAATTGACTTGTTGGAGTTGAAGGGAATTTTAGATTCGGATTTAGAGCCATTAAAGTTGAGGTATATACTGTTGAACCATGCTTATGTTTATCTATTTAATTGCCCTCCATTGTGTTATGTGGATTGATGTCCTTATCTTTAGTTATATTTTTATCATCATATAATAGAATGGTAAAGTAATGAAAAATAGGTGGAACTTGTGGATTTGATATATAGACAGAGAGTTTCATGTGCCTTTGTGAGAATGAAAATTTCACTACTCATTGCAAATGTATCTTACAACCTCAATAATATAATTCTGCCCTTTTAGTAAAGTAATGATCATGAATTGGATTTTGTATGTTATTTTACAGATTATAATGTTGTACAGTACAATACGAGGCACGTGTAATTACAGGTTGTTACTGCCAATTGAAGTGGTGTATTGATTATTGTTCATAGCAAACTTTTTCAAGTTGAAAATGAGGGTAATGTGTTGTATCTGCAAGAACAATAACTGGCATTTCGATTGCTGGGACATTTGGAATTGGAGCAGGTATCTGGTACTTGAAGAAAGTGAGAACTAAAGCATCAATAACATGTGGAGTCCAAAGCAATGAGAACATACTCTTCTGTCTGATATATAATTCTTTCTTTAGAAAAAGTTACGTTAATAAATTCTTTATCTTGTTGTATTGTATAAAATTTAATTTGTTATATTTTTGGGGATAATTTTGACAATTCATTTTATATATTTATTACTATTATTTCTGTTTTATTTTATCCAATTTCTTTTTTTTAGTATGTTCTTAAGATAAGATATTTTGAAAGTTAAAAAAAAAGAGAAAGTATTTTTGGTATAATTTATATATAAATAAACAAAAGAATGATAGTGACAAAATAAAAAGGATTATAGGAATGTCTTTTTTGTTGTAGAATCATTGAATAGGGATTATAGGAATATCTTTTATTGAATATTTATAATTTTATCGAATTTTCAATTAGGTCTCTATACTTTTTTTCTTTTTAATTGGGTCCCTAAGGGCATACAAATAATTTCACAATTCACTAACATTTTTTTGACGTTTAACGTTAATAAGGACTAAATTAAAAAAAAAATTAATGTATAAGAACCCAATTGAAATGAAAAAAATATAGGGACCTAATTAAAAATTTCGCAAAATTATAAGGACAACAGAGTAATTAAACCTAATATAAACTCCATAATGGAAGCAAAAAACTAAAAATCTTTTCATATTTGCTTTGTTTTTTGGCAGAATGGATAGATTTTTATTCATAACAAATATGATGATTTATTATTTGTTACAAATTGCATTATTTTGCAAAATGTTACAAACCATTTAATACAATTATTTATTGCATCATTTTAATTATTTAATATCTTTTTTTATTTCATTGGCCATGCTATCATTTTTTATTCGAGGTTTGTTTTTCCCAATTAACTCCAATAGCCCATGTGACAATAATTATTTTCTGGAAGTAAGTTTTCATATTTGCCATTACATTTAAATTTTTCCATTTATCATATAAAAAAAAGACTAAAAAACCAACACTTTTATTAAAATTTTATCAGCACTTAAACAAAAAAAAAAATTTATATCATTAAAAACACTAATAATAACTAATTATTAACTACAAATTATAAACTATAAAATCTGCTGTGCCTTAGCACCTTCTTATCACATTTTCATTTAGTATCCTTGATCTGAACTCTGAAGTATTCTATTAAGCTCTTGCTCAAACCTTTTGATGGCTTCTTCTGGGAGGCAAATTAAAAGCACCCTACCATGTTCTCCTTTAGAGTTAGTATGTGGAACAAAGTAGCTGACACCGGGAATGTCCTCTGGACCACCAGTGTCGGCTAGCCCGGAATACAAAGCCTTACCCCATCCGAAATCCACTTCTCTAAATCCACATTTTGTGATATCTGACACTAACAAAGACCCTTCTACAATAACGTCAGGTCTTCCTTTAATGGCCATTAGATCCGCAACAGAGTGCACATATTCCTCTGTTGCTTTTTTCTTTGACTCCTTCACCAACTCCAACGCATAGCTCAAGGGCTGCTGGCATAGCATCCCAACACTGCAAACTGCTGCAGGAAACACAAAAGCGTTCCCATAATAACCTTGAGGAAGTGGAGGATTAAACCTATCATACAAATTGCATTAGCAAAATACAACAGAGTCAATTAAAAAAGTAACCTTCATTTAATAAAAAGGAGTGTGCAGAGACTTAGTTATTTTAACCTGCAAGATTCAAAACGGGCGTTGATAGCGTACATCAATCGAACCTTCTTATTAGGGTTCCATTGTAGTGCAGCTGTACGACAACGCCACAAGCATGCAGTGAGGATATCGAATGTAGTCGACGATTGAGCAAGGTGACGAGGGAGGAGGCACCGCAATGCATCAATCTCTTTGGGACCAAAGAAGAAGGAAACTTGGGAGGGTTTTAAGAAGACAGTTTTATCATCATTGTCAATTGGTACTTGTTTGTATTCATGGTGGATGAATGTGACTCTTGGTGGGTCTCTGGCACAAAGAAGCTCCCTACACCACACTGGGAGAATTGAAGGGTTTGATGCACCTTGGGAGATTTCTGCTATGGCCTTTATGAATTGACCAATTCCACATCCATCACACAGTGTGTGGTTCACACGTATAGCAAAGATGAAACCACCGCATTTGAGACGTGTTACCTGAATAAGCAGCAGCGGAGAGTTTATCATTCCATCATCAGAAAATGGAACATCCAAGAGGAGCTCATCAAAGCAAGGAAATGGAGGCAGAGGGTCAACACCAAAATGGTCAAGTGTAACATCGGCATCAGCTTGGATGAACAGTACACCTTCGGAAGTGCAATCCACCACAAGTTTTCCCCTAGGGCCTTCCCTAAGCCTTCCGGCAAGTGGATAATAGAACACAAGTGCTTTGGACAACGCTTCCCTGATGACATGGACAGGGTCTTTCCCTGCCATTGAAGGTTGATAAGGAAAGAACTGAACCACTGAATAGTGGGCGCGTAGATTTTGTTGGTCATCAATGTCGGAGAGAAGCTTAAGCTCATTGGGGGTGGGTCCAGCAGGTGCCACTAGTTCCGCTGGGTTCCTCCTCACTTTAAACACCATTGATGATGACGATGATGAGGATGATTTTTGGAGAACCATTATGTGTTCTTATTGGAATTATAGTAAGAATTCAAATATTCGTGTTTGATGAACAAACTGAGATGTTGATATTAAGACAATTAACAAGGTAGAGAAAGAAAAATGAAAAAAATATGTAGAAGGAGAAAAACTATTTATACCTAAAAATAATCAAAGTTATTCTTTTATATATATATATTAATTTTAATTTTGATGTATTTATAATATAAAAAATTTTATATAATTTTATTCTTTTTGAATAATTATTTATGTATAATTAATATAAAAAATAGTGACGTCTATTAAAATTAAATTTATATATAAGACAAAATAATCTTGAGACACAATTATTATATTTGTGATAAAGTCAATGGCTGAGTTGGTGGCGGCTGGCGCTTAGATTTTTTTAAAAGAAAGTTGAAGCTAATCCTATGGTATTATTATAATACTAAAATTAAAAATTAATTTGGATTGGTTGAGCCATTACCTTATTCGTTTATTTAAGTGAGTGTTGAGAGTTTGAATATGTAGTAATTTATTGGCTAACGTCAAATTTTTAAATAGAATTTTGATCCACGACGGATTAATCTTTAAGACCATCTCCAGTAGGGAACTCATTTCAGTCCCTATTTATGGCTCATCTGTCATAAAAAGTGACTCCACATCAGATTTTGCGTCATAACCAATAAATATGAATTCAATGAATCTCTCTTCTCCATTAAAAAGAACTAACTTTAATCCCTATTGTGGTCCTACCTAATTAATTAATTAAGTAATTAAAATTAATATAATTATTATTTTTTTTATAATAATATTATTTAAATTTATAAATTCAAAATAATTCAATATTATAAAATATTAAAATAAATAATTTAAATTTGATTAGTATTTTAAATTTTATAAATAAAAATAAATAATCCAACTAAAAGTTATTTTATAATATATAAAAATTAAATTTATTTTTTATGTAAAATAAATTTAATTAATTATAATTTAATATAACAATATAAATAATATTTGATATTTGATGTTGATTTAACATAATTATTTATATTAATTATAATTTAATATAATTAATTATTAAATAATTAATATAAATAATTAATTAAATAGATATATAAGTATTTAATATATATATTTAATATATTTTTTATTTTTTTATTAACTTACCACATGGCATGATTTTATTGGTTGTTGCAAGTTTTTATTTAGAGGGACTCTTAATTTTGATTCCCGTGAAGAATTTTCTTTCTCTTTTCATTTCAATGGTAATTGAGTCCCTATATATCAGAAGAAGAACTCTATTTTTTAGTATTGAAGTTGTTCTAACCTGTTGAACTGAGAAATAGCGTGGACAACTAAAAAAAATAATAATAATATTAAAAATAATTCATGCCTTGAGATGCGTTCTTATCTTTAGTTTTCTCTTCCACTTGACATGTGTGTCATGCCCTTTGACTAATTATTTTATGAAAAATTTTAAGATATGGAGGATGAAAGAAAATATCCATGTGTGTATGGATCCAACGTGTCATGATTTTTGTATGCGACATGTGTGCAGAATGTAAAATGTGCAGAATTCAGTTGCGTAAAGAAGATGTTAGCAATAGCTGAGGAGTGGATCCTCTCCAGTGAAAAAAATTAGATGGTATCTAGTGTTTAATCTAATTATTTATTATTTTTTTTTATTTATTTTTGGTTCCACTCATAGAATCAAAGGTGATAAATCACACTTTATTCTATCAATTATTAAAAATATTGGAAAGAATCCTTTTCCCAATAGCTGATATCAAAAGATGTTCAGTGATAGCAGTGAGTTAATGCAAGTAATAAAAGTTGTTTAGGAGTTGATGTTGATTAAGATTTTTAGGGTTACGGGCTGAAAAGGGATAATGGGTTATTTTGTAAAGGAATGGATATTTATTTTATTAGGTGGGTTAGATACTAGTCAGGGCTGGAAGTGAGCTAAGCTGAGTCGAGTTAGACTAAGCTCAAGCTCAGCTCACAAAAATTGAGTTTGGCTCACGGCTCCGCTCATTAATAATCAAGCTTATTTCTTAAGCTCAAGCTCGACTCACTAAAAGCTCACGAGCTGGCTCAAATAAGAGCTATAATTTTATATCAATGAATTATAACTTATATATTTTTAAAAATATTTGAAAAGATCAATTTTATATATTATTTATCTATCAATAAATTATAAATTTTTTATTTATGTCCTATATTAAAATTATATAGAAAAAATAAATATAAATATTAAATAATTAAGATATATATATATATATATATATATATATATATATATATATATATATATATATATATATATATATGATCGAGCCAGCTCACGAGTTAATGAGCTGAGCTTATCCAAGCTCAAGCTCGACTCATTTAATTTATGAACTCAATTTCAGACTCAAGTTTGGCTCACCAGCTCACGAGCTTAACGAGTCGAACTCGAACTGGCTCATGAATTAGCTTGACTCACTTCCAGCCCTAATACTAGCTAAGGATGAATTTGGAAGCCTATTAACGCATGAGGCATGAGGATGCAAGGCAATTTTGTACGAAATATTGTATTTCGGCAAAACATAATATAGTAATGTCATTAATCATTCTCTTATTCTAATTATTTTTATGATTATTTTTAATTAAAAAAATTGATTCATTTTACTCTTTCCAACATGAGTTCATTCATCTTTTTAGTTTCTAGTACAAGTTTAACTTTTTATTTTCTATTTTTCACAGAAAGACATTACATATGATATATATATATATATATATATATATATATATATATATATATATATATATATATATATATATATATATATATGAGTAACAATTACCATAAAAAATACAAATAATAACCATAATCTTAATGTAACTAATGGCAATTAGGCAACACCACCAAGCACTAAGGTAAAATAAATTTGTTCAAGAAAAAACTATTGCTAAACTCTCCAAACTAGGCCATTATAGCATAAGTTCAATTTGATGACTAGTGATCTTTCTTTCTATTTTTCAATTAAATTCCTTCGATTTTCTATGTTCAACTATTGATGGCTAAGCTATACAATTAAAAATTATCGAAATATGTCTCCTTAAAGAAAAAAAATAAATAAATGTATGTAGATCGATATTATCAATAATGGTGTTAGAGGGGTAATACTCAAGATATATATTACCATTTGATAAAGCAATATTAAGAAATTTAGGGTTATTGAGTTTAGGGATTTAGAATTTAAAATTTTTTGGATTATGGTTCTTATTTATTTATTTATTTTAACATTTTTATTGTCAAAGACGATTCATCAAAGATATTATTGTCTATTTAAAATCTCTTTGGACTTTTTTCTTAAATTTTATTTAAATATGTCTTTTATAATAATTTTAATATAATTAGCTCTTGTTAGTAGTCCTTAAGATTAATTTTTTCAATAGTTTATTTGAATCATCTTAATAATAAAATTGTTTGGGATGTTCAATAGATTGATAGTGTGATGTTTTTGTAACTAATAATTCTGTGATGTTCAATAGAGGAAGAAACACATAATGCTGTAAAATTACTTGAAAGATGATAAACTTATATTCATTTAACTAAAAGAAAGAAAGGAACAAGAAAAAAAAGAAGAAAAAAAAATACAGCATTAGAGGAAATACTTTTTTTATATTTGCAGCAATTTTGGGTGTCGTAACACGAAAATATTTAGGTGTAACACGAAAATATTTGGGTGTATTTTTATTCTAATAAGTTCTGCATAATTCAAAACTCTTCATCTTCCTCCTTCTCATCTTCTGCTGCTTTTTCTTCATTATCTTCTTATTTTATATTCTCATAATTCTTTTTGGGAGGAAAAAAAAAAAAAATACATAATGTTGTAAAATCAATAGAAAGAAAATGAGGAAAAAATGCAACAACAACAATAGTAAACAAACGACGACGAAAATAAAACACGTAAAAAAAAAAGGAAAAACACAAAGAAGAAGGAGAAGAAGAAGGAAGAGTAGGAGGAGAAATGCGAAGCGCACTATAGAAACCATTAAACAGCGCACGTGTTGACACGCTCTTATGGGTAAGCATTTTTTTGTTGGATTTAATCCAACTTGTATAACTTGTAAACTAAAATGACTTTTATATATAATACTTCTCATATTTTTTATATTAATCACATAAATACTCATCTAAAAACGAATATAATTACACAATTGTTTAAAATGGTGTAAATAGTTTTTTTTCTTTGTACATAATGCTGTATTGAATTCAATTAAGTTTAATTTATTTTTTTCATTTCTGTTTCTCCACCTTATCATTCTCTTAATATCAACAATTCAACATCTCAGGTTGTTCATCAAACACGAATATTTGAATTCTTACTATAATTCCAATAAAAACACATAATGGTTCTCCAAAAATCATCATCATCATCATCATCATCAATGGTGTTTAAAGTGAGGAGGAACCCAGCGGAACTAGTGGCACCTGCTGGACCCACCCCCAATGAGCTTAAGCTTCTCTCCGATATTGATGACCAACAAGGTCTACGCATCCACTATACAGTGGTTCAGTTCTTTCCTTATCAACCTTCAATGGCAGGGAAAGACCCTGTCCATGAAAAGGTTTGAGAAAGAGCTTCATAGAATACTTCAGATCAAGGATGAAATATCATCTGTATTGGATGCTTGATATCTGAATATTAATGCATGTCAAGGTGGATTCAGTTATTCCTATTTCCCGAGAATCTAGTTTGTTCATGCAAGAGTGAAAAAGAACACGCCTTTATACATATACCTGTCTTTGTTGAGAGACATAATGAACTAACAGTAACAGAAGGTGGTTAGGATAGTTCTAAGGGTAATCAAGATTAGTTGCAAGGTTTCTTTATACCACATCTATTTGATAATATCAACTCACACTAGTTTCAAATCTCTCAGCTCACATCTTCTTCTGTTTCTTGTATCACAAGCTTTGTTACTCTGCTGGTCTTCTTCAGAACTAAGAAAGAAAAGAAAGAGATTGATCAGAAAGTTGGCTTAATAATGCATATGTTGCGAAAATAAAGTTGGTTCACTAAGCTCATTTCTATTGGGCTTGGAATCTTGGATCATTTACATGCTTCCATATTTATGTATATATATGTTCTTCTAACTAGGCCCTACTTGACTCACCAAACATATCGTATATTTGTGTAGCAAATGTAACTGCTCATAAATTCTATCTACTCCAACCGCGTTGTTTATTATATCAGCACGTAAAAGAAAGAGCTACCTTTGTACGAAAAGAAACAACCATTAACACACCGTACGCTATATATATATATATATATATATATATATATATATATATGCTTATAATACAGTTATACATATGGGAGCATTTACTTCTTCAGTGTCCACTATAATGAATAAGTCCATTTATTTTAATTTTCTCCTGCTTTTCTAAAGGCTAACACAGTAACACTAAAGATACTCTCTTCCCTTTCTACTTTTGGTTATGGCTCATTAATTATCATTTGCTATATTTTATAGTTATTATAAGGAAAAATGTTTGAGGTGAAGAGATGTCAGAGGAGCACGGTCATGGTCTCATGGATATTAACTTCTAGCAACAGGCACTTAGGTAGCATTCTTAACTCTCCCTTTAATTATCACAGCCGTGAAAGTTGAACTACCACCACCTACTTTTATTGCCAAGGACAATAAAACATCATCACTAGTCAGATCATTTGCCTTCTTAATTCTGTTTTCATTAATCTAGTGCTTACTTATTAGTATTAAGTGAAACAAAATATAGCTAGCTAGTAGTTAATGATAAATTCTTGTAAATGTTGCAATTATCATGGACTGATAGATAATAACAATGTTAACCAAATAAAACCAACAATATTTAATATTTCAAACTTATGAACCAGACTACTAAATAAGCCATTTACACCTCTATTAAATTCTCTTACACCCTTCTTCTCCCTTTTAACCCAGCATCATTCTTCAAAAATATTGCAGCAACTCCTCCTCCTTCCTAGCATGTAAACATGGCTAAGACTCCAATGAAAAACATGAGCTGCATTATTCCAATAATAACCTATCTTCTCTTTATTACACTCTTCTCAGCAAATGCTCAATTTGTTAAGAAGACTTACCTAGTTCAAATGGATAAGGCAGCAATGCCAAAAGCCTTCTCCAATCACCTTGATTGGTACTCATCAACAGTGAAATCAGCACTTCTCACCACTTCTCTGGAATCTTCTGATATGAAAAATGAAGAAGAGAGAATAATCTACAGTTACCAAAATGCTTTTCATGGAGTTGCAGCAAAGCTGAGCAAGGAAGAAGCTGAGAGGCTAGAGGATCAAGAAGGTGTTGTGGCCATTTTCCCTGAAAGAAAGTACCAACTACACACCACAAGAAGCCCTGAGTTCCTTGGTCTTGAACCATTATCAAAGGGAACTGATAGCATCTTTTCAGAAAATCTTGATAATGATGTTATAGTTGGAGTGTTAGACACTGGAATTTGGCCAGAAAGTGAAAGCTTCAATGACACAGGAATGAAACCAGTACCTTCTTATTGGAAAGGTGCCTGTGAAATTGGTCGTGGCTTCACCAAACAACACTGCAACAAGAAGATTATTGGTGCCAGAGTGTTCTATCACGGATATGAGGCAGCAATTGGAAAGATCAATGAGTCAAGAGAGCACAAATCACCAAGGGATCAAGATGGCCATGGAACTCACACTGCAGCAACTGTTGCAGGCTCTGTAGTCCATGGTGCTAACCTTCTAGGCTATGCTTACGGCACTGCAAGAGGAATGGCACCAGGAGCAAGAATTGCAGCTTACAAAGTTTGCTGGATTGGAGGGTGCTTCAGCTCAGATATTCTCTCTGCCATTGATAAAGCTGTATCTGATGGAGTGCATGTCTTGTCCATTTCATTAGGTGGAGGAGTCTCATCTTATTCCCATGATAGTATTTCAACTGCTGCATTCGGAGCAATGGAGCGCGGTGTGTTCATTTCGTGTTCTGCCGGAAATGCTGGTCCTAGCCCTGCAAGTCTTGCCAATGTGTCACCATGGATCACCACTGTGGGAGCTAGCACAATGGATAGAGATTTCCCTGCACAAGTTAAGCTTGGAAATGGCAAGAATTTGAGTGGTGCTTCACTCTATAAAGGGCCAAACACAGTATCAACTGAAAAACAATACTCTTTGGTTTACTTGGGTGGTAACTCATCAGGTACTCTTAATCCAAAAGCAATGTGCTTGGAAGGGACTTTGGATCCTCAAGTGGTTAAAGGGAAGATAGTGATTTGTGAGAGAGGGATTAGTCCAAGAGTGCAAAAGGGTCATGTGGTGAAAAATGCAGGTGGGGTTGGAATGATTCTCACCAACACTGAAACAAACGGAGAAGAGCTTGTTGCAGATTGCCACCTCCTTCCAGCAGTTGCAATAGGAGAGAAAGATGGTAAAGATCTCAAAAACTATGTCTTAACAAACAAAAATGCCACTGCAACTCTTTCATTTCTTGGAACAAGGTTAGGAATTAGGCCTTCACCTGTGGTAGCAGCATTTTCGTCAAGAGGGCCTAATTTCCTCTCACTTGAAGTTCTGAAGCCAGATTTGGTTGCTCCTGGTGTGAACATTCTTGCTGCTTGGAGTGAAGATGTTGGTCCATCAGGGTTGGCAATAGATCAAAGGAGGGTGAAGTTCAGCATAGTTTCTGGAACCTCAATGTCATGCCCTCATGTGAGTGGTGTAGCTGCATTGATCAAGGCTAAGCATCCTCAATGGAGTCCAGCAGCTATAAAATCTGCACTGATGACAACAGCTTATGTTGTTGACAACACCATGAAGCCTCTGAAAGATGCATCAAATGCTGAAAAGCCTTCAAATCCTTATGATCATGGTGCCGGTCACATTAACCCCACAAAAGCACTAGACCCAGGTTTAGTCTATGATATCAAGCCACAAGATTACTTTGATTTTCTGTGCACTCAGAATCTAACTCCAAACCAGTTAGGTGTCTTTGGCAAATATGCAAACAGGTCATGTGCACATTCTCTGGCTAGCCCTGGTGACTTGAACTACCCTGCTATTTCATTGGTGTTTGCTGAGAATAAATCTATTTCAGTTATGACAGTTCATAGAACTGTGACCAATGTCGGACCTGATGTTTCCAAATACCATGTTTTGGTCTCAGTGTTCAAAGGTGCTTCTGTGAAAGTTGAGCCAGAAACCTTGAATTTCACAAGGAAGTATCAAAAGCTGTCATATAAAGTTACCTTCACAACAAAAACAAGGCAAACACAACCTGAATTTGGAGACCTTGTTTGGAAGGATGGTGTTCACAGTGTTAGAAGCCCAGTTGTGATAACTTGGTTGACACCAATAGTATGAATTTTCAAGCACTGTTTTCTTTTTTGCAATGAGCAAATTTTCTTTACTATGCAGTATTAGTATTAGTATTAGTAATGCTCTTTCTTTCATGCCTATTTCTCTACCTTAGAAGAATTTTCAACAAAATAGATTATGTTCTTGACTATGAAATGAAATGAAATGAAATGAAATATTATTGTTATGGTAATATGGTTACATATTAATCGTTTTCCAATTTCTCTCCACTATTATATTTATGAGATCATGCAATCATAATATATATACTCAGGACACTATTCAGTTATTACCATACTGTGACACAATAAATAATATGGAGTAAGAATTTCATATGAGAGAAAAAGGTGTAATTAAAACAGCTATAAATTTCTTTGTTTCTTCTCTTGAATCTGTTCCTTGTATAGCAGCATGATGCATATGAGTTGCAGAATAGCTGGCCTCATCAAAGAGATTGGGGAGCCAGCGTACTATACTGAAGAACCAGAGTCCCCACAAGCCATTAATATATGGTGAGTTCTATGCTGCCTTTGTTATGGTGTCTAAATTGCTTAACTTTCATTTTAAAGTAAAAAATAAAATGTTTAAAATAAAAAATAAATCATAGAAAATTTATTAAATATTATTTATTTACCTTTTTTAGTAATTTAGGTAGAAAGTGATAGGCACCATAGCTTTCACCTTAATATATTGGATATGTTATTTATTTGAGGAGTGCAAATATTTGTAGCCATCAATTAATTATTATAGGTGTTTTTAATGGTGTAAGATTTCATTCAATGGTCACTTTTCTTTTGTTAGTTAAATGCTGGCTAAAGTTTAATAAAAATGCTGCCCCTAGATTTTTTCTATTTATTTTTATTTAGGTGTTGCTAAATGCTAATAATTAAAGTATATTTTAAAATATTATAAAAAATATTTAATTTAAAAATTTTAAAAATTTATTTTTTCATATTTTTAATATATTAAATATATAATTTTTTTATTATTATACTCTTAATATGTATCTTTAGACACATTTTAACAAAATTTTATGTATATTCATTTTTTAATGTCAAAATTATATATGTATATATAGAAATTATCTTATATGAATTTTAAATTTTATTTAATAATTAAAAATACTTATTAATTTAAAATGTTAAATAAAATGATTAATGTGTCATAGGGGAGCTCGCGGTACAGTTTGGACTGATTTTGAGTTAAAAATTCATCCAATTCAAACATTAATTTTATTTGCGATGCGGTTTGGATTGGATAACTTTTTTAAAAAAATCCGATCCGATCTGATCTAATTTCAAGCGGTTTGGATTGAATTAAATTTGTGGTTTTGTAAATTAAAAAAATTAAATACATATAATAAGTCTCAACATTAAATTTTAAATAATAAAAAATGATATAACAAATCTCAACAATATCTTAAAAAGTCAACGATAACATAACAATAGAAATAAAAGTATAGGTTAGTTAAAATAAATAAATAATATTTTGAACATAAAATATTTATTAAATAATAATAATACATGAATAATATAAAAATGTATAACAAATTAAATATATTATAAGTATAATTGTAAATTAATAATAAAATAATATTATTATAGCACGTTGTGTGATTTGGATTGAATTGAATCGATTATGAAAAATAAATCTAAAATTCGATCCGATTTAACGGTTTACAAAAAAATAAAATCCAATCAAATTTAAATTAGTGCAATTTTAATTAATTTTCGATTTAAATGAGATTGAATGAACAGTATTTAAATTAAACACCCTAGTGTGTCATGCTAGTTGTGAATTGTGATATGATGCATTAAAGAGTTCATCTAATCATCTGCAAGAACAGCTCTTGTAATAAAACCATTCTAAATTTTTGTTCCTTTTTCTTGAACGTATGAGCATGGTTTAGGGCACGGACAATATTTGACAACTATGAGTTGCAATTTAATGCCAATCCCATGGGGCAATATTTAAGGGTAAATTAAAAAGAAAAAGAAAAAGAAAAAGAGATAGAAACTTGGATTCTTACAAAAAATTATCTCAAAATGTCTCTGTTTGTAGTAATACTTATTGAAGATTTAATGAGGTGAATTGTTTCCTCCACCAGTTGTTTTTGGAAAAATATGTTTTGAGTTTGTTCTCATTTTAAAATTCAGTTTAATTTTAATGTATTAAAAAGTATAAAATATTTTATATAATTATATCTGTTTTTTTTTTAAATGAAAAAGCTCAATATAAAAGTGGAATTCAACATCAAAGTAGAGCACAAACAATAAACCAACACTAAAATTGTAACCACCTAGCAACTTAACAATGTAATAGCCTATCTCATTGTCATATCTCAATGTTAACATCAATAATAAAAGGGATTTTTACATCTCTATTCTTTATAAATTATAACAAAAAACTGAAAAAGAGACATGTTGATAATTTTTTTTTACACATTTTTTTATTTTGTCTTTTTTTATCATTACGTTCTAAACTATTGGAAAAAATAATATATCAACTATTTTTTGCGATCATCCTTTTTAATTGTTGTACCTGTCTAATTTTAAAAATGTCTTTTTTTAAATATCAAAAAAGGACTATTGTCTGCTAAAATTAGATAACCGTGCGCTCCATATTTGCTAAGTAAATTCATAGCCAAAAAATAAATGATAAATAATTGAATATATTTAACATTTTTATTACATAATACACCCATTATCTTTTTGGTTAACATATCAATTTTTTTTTTATAATTATTTACGCGATTAGGGTAAAAATAATTATTTTTACTAATATAGCATTACGTAATTAAATACACGTATAAAATTAATTTATTAATATATTAAAATTAAATTCTTTTAAAATTCACCGTGTTCTTTCATCCAAATAATTGAAAAGGAAGAGAAATCACAAAATTTAACCAGAGTTTCAAAAGGTTACTACAATAATTATCATATATTTATTTTAGATTAAGGTAGAAAATTTATTTTTAATTAGTAAATATTAACCAATTTTTTAATATAAAATTATTTTTTAATCTTTATGTTTTTGAGAATTTAGAATTAAAATTTAAAACAATAGAAAGTTTCAAAAGAATATCTATTATTGACGATAAAATTTTTACCGAAAAACGTTAACTCTTTAATTTAACTCTTCGCTAGGGGTGGCAATGGGGCGGGCTTTTGCTCTACCCGACTCCGCCCCGCCCTACAAAAAATCTGCATGAAACCCGCCCCGTCCTATCCGCGAATAGTAGAATGTTAAACCCTAACTCGTCCTGCGGGTACCCGCCACTATAATTATTAAATCCAACAAATAAAATAAAATTTTAAAAATTATATAACCACCATTTACATACATAACATAAATTAAAATAAAAATTTATATATAATATATTATTAATTATTTTATTAATTATTTTATATATGTTACATATATTATATATTAAAAATATATATATATATATATTATATGGATTTGGATCCTTTAAAGTTTGAATTTCACTTTAGAGAGTAAAGTGTAATCTCTCATCATTGATTTCATAGGTGGGACCAATAATAAATATGAAAGAGAAACTATTCAATGGGAAAAGATCACACTTTACTCTCTAAAGTGAAATTCAAACTTTAGAGGATCTAAATCCATATTATATATACCGGGACGAGTAGGATGGATTTAGCCTAAACCCGACCCCGTCCCGCCCTCGCCCAAGAACCCGCCCCGTTAAAACCCACGCCGGTGCGGGGGCAAGTAATTACCTACCCCGAACAGATAGAGGCGAAGTGGATAACCGCAGGTTCAGATAGTGTTGTCACCCCTACTCTTTGCATTAAAGCAGATAACATCTTTTCTTAATACTCATTTTTACCCATTACTTTAAAATAAAAGAAATTATAAAAATAAAATGTTATGAGTATATGACCATACTCAAAAGTCAAAACATAACCCGAAAATAGCAAAACGTATGTCGTTTTGAAGTTCGACGAGGTAATAAACGGTGTCGTTTTGAATCAGGGACCGTTTTCCGCAGTAACAAACACTTGGAAGTTGAAACCGCAGAGCACGGCGATGCGAATCACCATGACGCAATCCCTTTGGACCTTCTTCCCCTGAATCTGAATGTGCTCTAAGCCATGTCCTCCGTCCACGTCGACATTGCCGGCGATGCTGCCGCCGCAGCCACCGACGGTTTTTATTCTCCGGCCAAGCAGAAGGCCGCGAACCGCCGCCCCACCGTCCTCACCATCCAGCGAGCGAGGCAGACCCTCTGCGCCGCCAAGGTGAAGCTCATCCTTGCGGTTCTCACCTTCTCCTTCATCATTTACGTCTCCTCCAAGCTCAGCTCCTTCATGGGTTGGAACCCTCACTATCCTTCATTCGTTTCTTCTCCCTCAAGGTTTACAAAAATGGATCTTTTTTTTTTCTTTCTCGATTTTCAGTTTACGGTTGTTTTGCTTTGCAATTGATTGTTGATTGTTTCTTTTTTTTAATGTATAATTCAATGGAAGATCATCTTATTTACTATTTTAGTTTTTGGAAGCATTGGTTTTTTTTCCCCTTTGCGTATTTATTTATTATGTTTATATGGGAAAAATTCTAAGTGACATGAAATTTCATTGGATCTCATGTTCTAGGAGTTAGATTATGGTGATGAATCAGGACTTTACAAAGTGTAGTGCCAACCTCAACATTTTCATCATTTAGAAAAATTATCAGAATGAAAAATGCATCATGATTGCTAAGAACTAGAAAATTATTATATTTTATGATAATTATCATGGATTTATGATGATGAAGATTACCTTGAAAAAAAATTTGTTGTGTAAACCGGATCTAATGGTAGTAGTATGAATGATTTAATCCATGGTTCAGGGGTGGCTATACTGTGCTGATAAACAGTTGGAAGCAGAGCTCTGTCCTTAAACAATCTGTTGCTCATTATGCATCATGTCGTAGTGTTGAGAGAATACATGTGTCATGGAGTGGAAGTGAACCACCATCGGAGAAGCTGATAGCCCGTCTAAATGAGATTGTGGTTCTGAAGTCCGAGGGAGCTCAGAAAACAGACTTTATATTTGAGGTCATTTCGGGAGATCAATTAGCCAGCAGGTTTAGGCCAAAAAGCTACCCCAACACTGATGCGATTTTCTCAGTTGATGACAATGTGATTGTTCCGTGCCCTTCTCTGGATTTTGCTTTCTCTGTCTGGCAAACTGCTCCATTGTCAATGGTGGGATTCGTTCCTCGAACACACTCAGTAAATAAGGAGGTTTGTACTAAGATTTTATCATAAGCTGTGCTTGCATTTTACTCTCTTTGATTTCTTATAAGCAGAATAATACATTCTTGCAATACACACACAAAGGTAAACAAAGATAATGCTTTCAAATTTCAAAGGCATGTTTTAGGAGAAGTTATATGGTTGTATTGGTAGTGTCTCCTTAAATTCAAAGGTTGGCATTGAAAAAGAAGAAAAAGGGAGAGGAGGGAGGTGAAAATATAGAGGGCAACATGTGGGAAAAACATGGTGTTACAAGCAAAAATAACAAAAAGATGCCCTAACCTAATAGTAAGATAACTGAAATGTGATTGACACTTTTTGCATACCTCTATGTTATTAGTTTTGCATACTGTATCTGACAAATTTGTCTTTTTATATCACAGCAAAATAATGTTGCATATTATATATATGAAGGATGGTGGTCAGTTTGGTGGACGGGAACTTATACCATGGTTCTCTCAAAGGCTGCATTCTTTCACAGGAAATACTTGGACTTTTATGCTCATATGTCTCCGTCGATTCAGAACTATGTTGCTAACGAGAGGTTTGATATATCATTAATTTCCTTTTAGTGGTTTTCACCCTCTCTTATATAATCTTCATGTATGCTTATTAATATTTTCTTTTCTTTTTTTGGTTTTGGTGGGTGTTCAATTTCGTGTCCTTGATTGATGTATGGACTTGTGTAACTGTTATCTTCAACAGGAGTTGTGAAGACATCGCAATGTCCCTCCTCGTCGCTAATGTTACAGGTGCTCCTCCGGTATGGGTCAAAGGTAGCTTTTCTCTCTTTCTCCTTTAAGCAACTTCAAATCTTCAATCACAGGTAGAGAAACATGAATATAGCAATTAGGTCTGTTTGACACACTTGATAGTATAAGGCCTGTGAAGAGATTCTACGAGCAATTATATATTGCTCTAGTAAGTTGTAGTGTTTCTTTTGGCATGGAGCTCTTTTTTCCCAATCACTTATTTGTTTTATTGCTTTAATATCTATCAACCGGCTAGTACTTCATCTATCACTCAGCTTGAAGCTAATAAAAGGTCAACATCTTCAATGAAATTTGCAGGCAAAATCTATGAGATTGGGGCATCTTCCATTGGCAGTCTGAGAGGGAGAAGCCGACTGAGAAACAAATGTCTCAACGATTTAATATCACATTTCGGTAGTATGCCTCTTGTTCCGACTAATTTCAAAGCGGTTAGCGCTAAGAATGAATGGCTATGGTAGTCATTTTGTTTTATTAATCAAGGCAAAGCCATTTCACCTAGAA
Source organism: Arachis hypogaea (assembly GCF_003086295.3). Classification (NCBI taxonomy): domain Eukaryota; kingdom Viridiplantae; phylum Streptophyta; class Magnoliopsida; order Fabales; family Fabaceae; genus Arachis; species Arachis hypogaea. The sequence goes on from NC_092050.1 coordinate 156,654,421, forward strand.
GGAAAGATTTTGTGTGATTTATGAAGGAATTTGTCAATAATGTGAGGTGTATATAGATGTATGTTCTAGGGTCTCAATAGTTTTTTTATTCATTAATGTTTGGTACAAAACAAGCCTGGTCTACTGCCAAGAGTGGTGATCTTGTGAAGGCCCTTTACTCTATGTAACTATGTATGACTCTAAAATTAAATTACCACAAACTAGAATGGACTCATTGAAAATCTCTACTGATTAATCAACTATCTTTACAGTGAATGTTTGTTCTGTGTCTGTACCTACCTAATGGAGGATGACTCTGGCCTTTGGTCATGTAGATAAAGTGATAAACAGAAAAAGTTAAAGATGAAACTTGATGAACTAAGGATGGTAAGTGCATGATTTAAATTGCTGTGGTTTGTTGATTCGTGTTAAAATAAAGGAAAGTTGAGTTGAATTTTATTAAACTTTAGGAGAAGTGTGTTAACTTGTTCTTAAAAGAAAAAGGTATAAAAATGATGTAACTTTGTTTTGCCCCCCAAAATGAAAAAAACAAAGAAAAGTTGGATTTAATTTAATCAAATTCAAGAGAAATGACAAATGAGTATAATTTATCTTAAAAGATGGTTGTAAAAATGATATATCTTTGATTCTTTGTTCTATTCTCCAAGATGGAAAAATATATGAAGGTTTGTACAAATGGAGTTGTGTATCCAATGAAAAGAAATTCAGTGTTTATTTGATGAATAAATAAATAAATATGAATAAAAATGGTTCGATGTTCAGAAAATATATGTATAAATGTTAGCAGGTGTCTAATGAAGAGAAATAGAAATGGATGCTTGCAAATTTGAATCTTAGAAACTTGGTGTATGCAACATGAAATCATGTATGCATCTTCATCATATTAAAACAAGAGCATCACTCTAGAAATCAAGAATATTATAAGTGGTTGAGCCAGCTCTTCTCTCTCATCCATTTAGTAAAAAAGGTTAAAGAAAAAAAATTAAAAAAAAAAGGAAAAAGAAAAAGAATGGTTGTTCAATCTTGAAAATCAGCTCATTATTAACTCGCTTTGCCAAATTAATCAAATCTCCAATGCTATAAGGGTAAGCACACATGGTTCTTCAAATGATTCATTCAAGTTCTACGTCTTTGACCAAAGGAATTGATTCCTTTATACTTATTTCCTTTTTATTTTTTATGCAACTTTCTTAAGCACAATTTGCACCAAGTATATATATTTAAGAAAAAGAAAAGAATTTACTCATGTTGAATTGTTTTCCCACCAAATAAAAAAGGCTGAATTGTTTTTTCTTTCATCAAAGGTTCCTTTCATATTTTACCGACGAGTTGTATTAGTCATGATAAAGCGTATTGTTGAATATTTCAAATCATGATGTAAACTTGTTTGTGTTGAAAATCTTCAATTATAAGATTACAAATTTCCATCACTAAGTTAAGCATGGAACAATTCCACGTTTGGACGCATTATATTAATGACCTTAATTCTAACTAAAATTCGTGTAGTTTACTATATTTTGTTATTGAGAATTGATTTGAAAAGGGTTGGACGACTCATCAATTTGTGTGGCACAAATTTCGGAAAAGTTTTTGCACTATTGGCTTGGTAGGTGTCTCCAATTGAATCAAATTAAAGTAGCACTTTCCAAATAAACAGAGTGCTAGCTAGATTAATCAAGGTTGGATAATGTCTCCTAAACTGCGTTTGATTTAGAGAGTAATATACTGAGATATAGACATAAAGATATAAAATTATATTTGATAAATAAAATATAAATAAAAATATTATATTTTATATATTTTTTTAAAAAATATAAAATATTGAATAAAAATATAATATATTTAATTATTATTAAATTTTATAATTATATTTTTTAATATTTTATTTTTTTAAATTTTATATAAAAAAATAAATTTAATTATTTAATTTTGTTCTATTTTATATTCAATTCACTATAAAAATATTATACCTTATATCATTATCCTTTATATCTTATTCTTAACGTATTGTTTTGTTCTGTATCCAAAATTAAAAATAGTCCTATGGACCACAAATTAAAGTCCTACACTCCTACTTCCTTAATTTTCTCATGAATTCATGATACATGAGATATGTATGTTCATGAACTAGGGTGCCCTACATCTACAACCACCATCCTCCTAATCCTATGTATCAATCGCTTTCTACTCTCTTTTTTTTTCATCCGTAAATTATTAGGATATAAAGTTTTATTTGATTCTACATAGAAATAGTATAGATAATTAATTTTTAATTAAATTTTATTATAAAATTAACTTTTCAATTCTTATTTCTTAGAGGATTATTCAGAGTTTAAAAAATTAAAATTTAGAATTTAAGAATAATACGCTTTGAAATATGTTAATTTGTATTTATTGTCATTGTCTAAATCGGACAATGAACTTTTTTACTTATAAGTGATAACTAATTTAAATAGTTTGTTATTTAAGAGAAGATGAGTGTTAGGGGTTAGTAATTTTTGTGTTTTGTAGTCATCAAATAGTTATCAATGATATTTTTAATGATGTGAAATTTCATCTAATGAAGTGGGATTACTCACTTTTTTTTGCTAGTTACATGCTGACTAGAATTTAATAAAAGTACTGGTCCCTACACTTTTTCATAAAAAAAAATTATTAATGATGAGTCTTTCTTTGAATTTCGAGTAAAACGTACAACTAAATAAGAAAAAAAAAAGCTCTAGAAGAATAAATGTAAGAATTTATAGGAGAAAATTGTACGCAAACAAAAAAATAAACAAATATTTTTTGAGTTGCTTTATATACAACGAAATTAAAATGGATAAGCTTAAGAGTCTAAAATAATTGAAGCTGACTTAGCTTAAGGGAAAACGAGTTTCCTTTATTCAGAAAATAAATACTATATATAATAATATAATAAAGAATCTATAGATAGATATTTTTTAAATAAATAACGTGTATTATTAAAATAAAATTCTATATATACATTATATTATTTCATATTAGAAGAGATAATGTATGTTTAATAATTGATATATATGATGATGACTTTCTAGCTATTGAGCAACATCACTCTCCTACGAAACAAATTAAATAGAAAAATGCAAACTACCTATAATCTACGAAAAAAGCTTTGCTCTAAAAGCTGCAAATTCGTATAATAGATTGGGTGGAAAATTAAATAGTTGTGACTAACTCACTTAATTAGCTTCAATAATTTCAAATTTTATGAGAAAGATCGATAAGGATATAATGAATTACCATGAAAGAAAATCAAACAATAATACATTTAACTTTTGTATGTGATTATATATGAGTAAATATCCATAGTCGTCCTTGAGATTCACGCAAATACCTATAGTAATCCCTAAGATCTCGATTTTTTTATTGTAGTCCTCCAGATAGAGTTCCGAGCACTCAAAGTGGTCCCTGGGTATATTTCTGGTGATGAGTCATTACCGGAGCGCTGATGTGGACTTGGTTTGCCACGTTGGAGGGCTCCCAACGGTTAGCTGAGCTGGCGAATTTCCAATTTGTATCCAAATTGGTCCTTCATATTATATGTAACCCTAAATCCCCAAATTCTCACACACTTCATCTCTTCTTCTTTCATACTCTTCTTCCTGTTCATACACTTCCATCTTGGGCTGTAACAGAGGAGGATGTAACAGAGGAGCATGTGGCCTGTAAAATGGGAAGATTGACTTCTAACAATAATAATATCGAAGTAGGAAAACATAGTGATGGGAGCATTACTTGTACAGAGGCAGCAAATGCAACATATAATTCTTTTGTTCAACAGAATTGCAGTTCCCCAAATTTTGAAAGAGAATCGGATGCATCACATTATGAGATTGACAGTTGTTTTGATTTTCTTCCTTTACCTGTCACTAATCTGTTTGAAAAGAGTGGTAAAGATGAATGGTCAGGCATTAAGCATGGGGACAAATTTTCTGCACAACATAAATTAAGTTTTGAAGGTGGAGAATGCATAGTTTTCAAATAAGCAACAATGAAGACTTAGTTATTGAATCAAATGGTCAACAACCACTTTCTACCTTGCACGCTGTGGACTCTGAAATTAAGATTGTTTCACTTGATGATGATGAACCAGAATTTCTGTCCTCCAATCCAGTTTATGAATCGGGAATCATTAATCAACTAAAAATATCAGATGTACTACAGCCAGCAATTATAAACACCTCAATTGCTCAGGGATGGTCTGCCAATAAAGACAAGGTATCAGAGTGGCTTTGGACCTTGCACAGAATAGGTATCTATCTTTTATTCTTGCTGTTTATGCCTGGGTTGATCCTGCAACAGGTATTGTCAAGGTTGTGTTTTTTTCTTGGGAATTTTTTCATGATTATGAATCTATTCTCACTAAGTTACACTGACCTTGGAAACCAAAACTTACATTATTTTTACTGACACAAGATTTTAGGTATGAGTGATTTGCTGTCGCCTTTTGTCGTTATCTTTGAGGATAATGCAGATGCATTTTGGTGTTTTGAGATACTTTTAAGGAGAATGGTATTATCAATTTTAGCTTAGATTCAACAAAGTTATCATCGTTTTATTTTCAGTGGCTAACTTGCTTTCTTTCACATAAATCCAGAGAGAAAATTTTCAAATGGAAGGGCCAACTAGGGTGATGAAGCAGTTACGTGCAATATGGCATATCCTTGAAATGACAGACAAGGAAATGTTTGCACACCTGGGGCTATAACAAAGGAGGATGTAACAGAGGGGCATGTAGCCTGTTACAGTCCTAGATGGAAGTGTATGAACAGGAAGAAGTGTATGAAAGAAGAAGAAGAAATGAAGAAGAAGAAGAGATGAAGTGTCTGAGAATTTGGGAATTTAGGGTTACATATAATAGGAGAGACCAATTTGGGTACAACTTGGAAATTCGCCAGCTCAGCTAACCGTTGGGAGCCTTCCAGCGTGGCAAACCAAGTCCACATACATCAGCGCTCCAGTGATGACTCATCACCAGAAATATACCCAGGGACCACTTTGAGTGCTCGGAGCTCTATATGGAGGACTACAATAGAAAAATCGGGATTTCAGGAATTACTATGAGTATTTGCGTGAATATCAGGACAACTATGGGTATTTATTCGATTATATATATATAGAACTTCTTAAACAATAATAAACGGAATATTAAATATCGACATTATTCAAAGGAAGTGAATATTTGGGTTGAGGCTTCCATTTGACTAAAACATTCTCATTTAGTTTACTAACCTTTTCTTTTTTAAAAAATAATATTAAATTTCGAACATTTAAATTATCTTAATTTAAAAAATAATATTATGCTGACTGAGCCCGAGTTAGTAGTAAAAGTCAAATTTGTTGGCCATAAATTAAAGTCATTAGCAAGATAGCTACTTATTATATAAAAAAATGTTTTTCAACCGAAGGCTCAACAAATCAATTTAACAGTGACAGAGACTCATTAATTTAAATTATTACTGTATTAAAAAAACCAAAAAAAAAATTCTCGTCTGATAGATACTGATGATTATTAAATTTTTTCATGTTTTCTTAGGCATAATGTGGTAGCACACAATGCAAGTGGCAAAAATGAAAACAACTCTAGAACTGCATATCGTTGTATATAGTATATTTATTTTATTATAAATAAAAAATCCAGTTAAATTAATATTTGACTATGTTCAAAATAATTTAATGTTTTCTTTTCTGAAAGTTTAACTAAGATATGTATTCTAAAGACATATTAGCTAAGAGTATAAAAGTAACAAAACTTTCTGTTGTCAATGCATTTATTATGTAGAAAACTTTAAATGTTTAAATTTGATTTATATATTTTATATAAACTTTCTAATTTGTAGTATCCTTAAAGCGTGTCCTAACGAAAATTTCTTTTTTTCCGAGTAATAAGGGACAATATATATTATATATGTGTGTGTGTGAAATAAAAAAAAGACTTATATATTTATTTTAATAATACATTTTCTTATCATATCTGTCCAAACAAGAATTTTAAACTACATAATCAAAACAGTGAAAGATATTATTGCTTTGAAGAAGAAAAAAAAACTCAACGACATGATGATACCGAAATCATAAAATATTAATTAGATTTGATTTGGCATTTCATCACTATGCCCTTATCTATCCATCTCATACATAAAATAATGAAGTAGTGCAACTGTGTGTAAATTGACCTAAATTAAGAAAGACAATTTATTTAAGCATAAATTAAACGTGATACAGATAAAAATATTGAGATAGAGGAATAGCTACACATATATAGACAAAATAAAAAATAAAGATATAAAAAAAATTGAATAATATTTATTAAAAAATGATAAAATTTTATTTTAAATGGTTTGGACATAGAAAACGAATATTAATAAGACATCCAATTAAAATAGTAGATAAGATAAAAAGTAAATAGATGACAATAATAAAAAAAAAACTTAAAAAGAGTAAAAAATCAAATCATACATAAAATGATAAAAAAAAAAATTTACATGTTAACAATTTTATTATAGATATAATATATAATAGAACACAATAATATCGTTTGATTCATATAGTTGACTCCACCTAATAAGATAAGACTTTGTCTTTATTGGATATTATTATAACCGTCATTATCATAATACGGCATATTAGCAATTAGAGGATCACAAAGTCAAATGAAGCAAAAGAAACCAGCTAATGCGTGTTGATCTTCTTCAACGTAACCCTTGAAACACCAAGGTCAAGTGGGGTTTCATGGCCTCAAGAGTCGTATGATAGGTGAAACAAAGCACTAGTAGTAGTAGTAGTAGTTGGTGCCAATTAAATTTGAAGAAGCATGCAAATAACTAGAAAAAGGGAAATTACCTACTCCACTTTAATTTGCCACGCCATTTTACTTGATAACATTTCCCATCCACTGCCACCTCTCTTATTGCTTGCTCCATTTAAACATCCATCTCCCACATCATTCTTAAAAGCCATGGAACCTCTCATACACTTTCTATTAACATCTCTTTTTTTCGTAAATTAATTAAACAACTATTAGCTCAAATTATCTTATTTATTACTTTAGTTATTTACATAGTTTAAGAAATCTAAAATTAAGAGTCAAAACCCAAATTTCACAACCGTTTATTGCTATAATAAAGATTTAATTATTCTATTAATTTTTATAATTTTACTAAATTTTCAATTAGGTAATTGTGAAGGATAACAAAGATAAAGATTGTAAATCTTTATTAAATACAGAGTGTTAGTTTGGTTAATTAGTGGTTTGTTATTAATTTTTTCTCTCTCTCTCTTGTGCTAGTATATATATTAGTAGCTGACCCTTTAGGAAGGTGAAAGCATTGTATTTATTTCATACATCTCTAGGTATTCATAAATCAAAGAATTCATTTTCTGCTTCGTTTTGCTTTCTTTTCTTTTCTCCATTTTTTATTTCTTACTAAACTAGTTAGTATTCCAAAACTTCTTTATGATATCAAGAGCTTAGGTCTTTTGATGAAGATCCATGACTTTTCCATCAGATGATTCTATTATCTCTGCTAATAAAGATTTAAGTGCTGCAAATACAAATTTTTCTCAGATTCCACTTCAATTCTTCAACTAAAGGTCCTTTAATCCGATTCAAGATAAGTGGGGGGAAAATAACCACAAGACATGGGAGCAACAAGCTTTGGCAGCCATTCGAGGACAAGCATTGAAAAATCACCTTTATCAAAAAAAGATCCCTGCACTTTTTGAAAATTCAGAAAATCAATCTGCTGATATTGAATCTTCTCAATACAAACAATGGATTCAAGATGATCAAAACCTAATTTCAGGGTTGCTGACCTCTATGGATTCTGCTATCAAACCTAAAATAGTTGGATGTACTTATAGCTACCTGATGTGGAATAGGATTGAGGCATATTTTGCTGAGTTTACAAAACTTCGAATCAAATAATTAAAGGCACAGCTCAAGCTTATCAAAAAACACAACCTCACTGCTTCAAAATATATTTCAAAGATCAAAGTTATTGCAGATTCATTAGCAACCTTGAGAAATCCTCTCAAACCAGAAAAACAGGTTAAAGCTATTCTTGAAGGTCTAAATGAAAATTATCAAATGCTTATGACTACCATCAATTCAAAACCAGATATCTTTACCCTATGTGAAGTTAAAACTATGTTGTTAATTCATGATGAAATGTTGGACAAGTATAAAAAATCAGAAAATCTAGTGATGCAAGCTAACCTCACACAGACCTCCTTTTCATCCATTCCAAACTTCAATCGTGGGACTGGAGGAAGAAGAGAGAGAAGAGGTGGAAAATTCACAAGAGAAGGAGGAAGATCTTTCTATAATTTTCTTAGACCTCAGTGCCAAATTTGTGGGCGTTTTGGCCAGATTGCTTGGCACTGCTTCCATCGATTTAATCAAGAAATTCCACCCCTTCCCAGTCTCAATCCTTTAGGCCTAATAATTCTGGATACAACATTGCATTACCAACTTCCTTTTCACAAAATAATACCTCAACTTCTACTCCACCACCACCAACTTTATCTTTTCATAATCCACAAGCTTTTCTAGCTGCACCATCTACTATTTTTGATCCAGCATGGTATTCAGATACAGAAGTCTCACATCATGTGACTACATATCAATCAAACATGCTATCTTTCTCCGAATACTCTGGTCCTGAACAGGTTCAAGTTGGCAATGGTTTAGGTATCTCTATCTCTCATATTGGTAGTTCCTTTTTGTATTCTTTGGATTCTAAACGCTGGTTTTCATTACAAAAGTTAATTCACACACCTCACATTACTAAGAACCTAATTAGTGTATCTAAGTTTGCTCAAGATAATTTTGTTTACTTTGAATTTCATGCAACTTACTGTGTTGTTCGTTGTCAGTTCACCCAAAAAATTCTACTGCAAGATTTTAGAAGAGGAAGTCTTTATCAGTTTGTGAATGTGGCTGTGCCTCAAACTACATCAGTTTCTAATCCTCCTCGTGTCTTTACTATTTCTTGTTCTATTTTTTATTTGTGGCACAAACGTTTAGGACATTCAGCCACTAAAGCAGTTCAATTAGTTCTCAATCAATGTAATATAGCTCACAATACTCTCAATTCTAATTTAGTTTCTAAGACTTGTAATAATTGTGCTGAAGCAAAAATGCATAAATTTTCTTTTTCAGGTTCTACTACATCTTATACTTCTCCTTTACAATTAGTTTACAGTGATGTATGGGCCCTGCCCCCATTGTGTCTCATCTTGGTTATCGATATTATGTTACTTTTATAGATGCTTTTAGTAGATACACTTGTACTTATTTGTTTGTTAACAATCACAAGTTTTACATGCCTTTAAACAATACAAAAATCTAATGAAAAATCTTACTAATTACAAAATTAAGGAGTTTCAATATGATAATGGCGGTGAATATAAATCTCTTGCTTTTGCTAATTTTATAGCACAAGAAGGCATCTTACATAGATTTTCATGTCCTTATGTTCCTGAACAGAATGGCTGTGCAGAGAGGAAGCATAAACACCTCATTGAAATGAGTTTGTCTATATTATCTACTGCCTTTATGCCCTTAACTTATTGGGATGAAGCTGTTATTACATCCACTTATTTAATCAATCGTTTACCTACTGTTATTTTAGCTAATAAATCACCACATGAAGTCTTATTCAATCGTAAACCAGATTATAGTTTTTTAAAAAATTTTTGCTGTTCTTGCTATCCATTATTGAGACCTTACGCTAATAACAAACTTGAATCTAGATCTAAGAAATGCTTGTTTTTAGGTTATGCTACAAATTACAAGGGTTATAAATGTCTTGACTCCACTGGTAGAATCTATATATCTCGACATGTATACTTTAATGAGTCTGAATTTTTCTATCTTGAATTATTTCATCAATCTTCTTCTGCGAATTCATCACAGGTTCCTCTCAATACTGATAAGGTAATAAGTTCTAATTTTCCTACTTTGGTGTCACATAATAAGCTTTGCACTACTCTTAATACTCCTTTTATCAGTACAGATTCTTTTATGCCAAGTAACACTAGCACTACTACTAATATTAATGATTGTCCTTCTCGTACTACTAGAAATGATGATATAGTTACTACTAATAATAATTTAAATCATTCTAACACTCAAACTCACCAAGATACTCTTAATACTAGAAATGATGATATAGTTACTGCTAATACTGATTCTATAATACCCATATCAGATAACTACATAAAGCCTTCTTCTGTTGAGAGACAAAATGATTCTTTATCTGAGTCACAACAATCTAAACTTTCTCTAAATGTACACCCTATAGAAATCAGGTCTAAAACTGGTTCTTCTAGACCAAAAATTTTTACTGCTATGGTTAATACTATCACCAATAGTCTAGATTATATCCCTAAAATACCAACTATTGTTCTTGGTATTTCACATTGGCATAGAGCTATGATTGAAGAGTATGATGCTCTTTTAAGAACTAAAACCTGGGATTTAGTCCCTATACCTCAAAATGCCAAAATTATTGGGTGCAAATGGGTGTACACAATCAAGAAGCTACCTGATGGATCAATTCAAAAATACAAAGTTAGGTTAGTGTCACAAGAATTTCATCAACAAGAGGGCTTTGATTTTGAGCAAGTTTTTAGTCCCATTATAAGGCCAACTACCATTAGATTAGTTTTAAGTATAGCATTATCTAGAAATTGGATCATTAGACAATTTGATTTTAATAATGCTTTTTTGAATGGTAATTTACAACACACTATTTACATGTCTCAACCAATTGGATTTGAACAAAAAAGTGATACTCATGTTTGTAAATTGAACAAGTCTCTTTATGACTTAAAACAAGCCCCAAAAGAATGATTTTTAAAACTCAGTAAGACTTTGAATCTATTTGGCTTTAAAAGTGCTAATTGTAACACATCTCTCTTTATTAGAAGGACTTCAAATTCATTAATCTACATCTTATGTTATATTGATGATATAATTATAACTGGGAATAACTCTAATCAAATAACATCTATGATTCAACAACTTGATCAAATATTTTCATTGAAGGATTTGGGACCATTAAGTTATTTTTTGGTCATTGAAGTTCAAAACACCAAGATGGTATCTTGCATCTGTCACAAACTAAATACATAACAGATTTATTGTCTAAAGTTGTCATGGGAGAGGCATCTCCAATACCAACACCAATGATTTCTTCTCTGCGACTATTGTCTTCAGGAGCTGAAGTTTTTGAAAATCCTAAGCTATTCCGAACAGTGGTGGGTTCCTTGCAATATCTAACCATCACCCGTCCAGATCTCTCTTTTGTAGTCAACAAATTAAGTCAGTTTATGCATGCACCCCTTCTTCCTCATTAGAAAGCAGCAAAGAGGATATTAAGATACTTGTAAGGGACAAAGGAGTTTGGATTGACATTTCACAGATGCAATGATACAAGGCTCTATGCTTTTTCAGATTCGGATTGGGCTGCTGATATTGAGGATCGAAGGTCAATATCTGGATTTTGTGTGTATTTTGGCACTAATTTAGTGTCCTGGTCTTGTAGGAAGCAATCTACTGTTAGTAGGAGTTCTACTGAGACAGAATTCAGAAGTTTGGCATCCTGTGAAGCTGAGTTAGTCTGGCTTAAAAATCTTCTTCAAGAGTTAGATGTTTCCCTTCCAACTCCTCCCACTATTTACTGTGATAACCTTAGCACAGTTCTGCTTATGCACAACCCAATCTTGCATGACAAGACCAAGCATTTTCAGCTTGAAGTCCAGCTGATTCGAGACAAATTGAGGGACAACTCCCTGCATATTGTGCATATCCAAGGGATTGAACAAATTACAGACATCCTCACCAAGCCATCATCAGCTGCTGCTTCTGAGAGATTACGGGTCAAACTGCGAGTAGCTCTTCGATCATACTCCAGTTTGAGGGGAGAGGGGTGAAAGATAACAAAGATAAAGATTGTAAATCTTTATTAGAAACAGAGTGTTAGTTTGGTTAATTAGTGGTTTGTTATTAACTCTCTCTCTCTCTTGTGCTAGTATATATATTAGTAGTTGACCTTTTAGGAAGGTGAGAGCATTGTATTCATTTCATACATCTCTAGGTATTCATAAATCAAAGAATTCCTTTTATGCTTTGTTTTGCTTTCCTTTCTTTTCTCCATTTTTGATTTCTTACTAAACTAGTTAGTGTTCCAAAGCTTCTTTAGTACTTATACTTTTTTTTTTTGATTGAGTTCCTCTACCATATCAGATTTTGTAATTAAGTTTATATTATGACAAAGCGCTCAAATTAACAGAATATTCTGTTAAACAAAACAAATATGCCTAACATTTGACTGAATATTCTGTACAATTTAACAGAATATTTTGTTAATTTCAATATTTTATCACAGCAGAAACTTAATTACAAAATCTGATATGGTATAAGAATCTAATTGAAAAGAAAAAAAAATATCGGGACCTAATTGAAAATTCGGTAAAATTAATTATATAAAGACCAATAGAATAATTAAATCTATGATAAAAAATAATTCTAGTTAACAATAAATAAGTATTATTATTTATTATGCTTGGAATTGTATAGAAGCTAAGTAATATATATTTTTTTTCAAAAAAAAGTCTTTGATAAATACTTAAATAGTATATTAAAATATGAAAATAATAAATTTATTGTTTTGTTTTAAAAGTGATTAATATTAGGAAAAGTATGAGGAGCCAATATAATTGCTCTACAATGTGTACAATGAGGATAATTTTGTAATTAAAATCAAATGATAATTAAAATAATTAATTATTATTTATTTATTTCAAATTTTAAATTTGAATGAAATTAGGATTCTCCCTTTATTGTTACCTCATTCATCTAATCCTCCCTCTCCTGTTGACCTAGCAGAAACCCCCTCCCCCAATTTGACCAAGCAGCCACTGAAGAGAGTCCCACCGCCGACGCTGGAGAACCAACCCCCATGAAATCCGCTGTAACTTGAGCAGTCGGCGCTACCCAACCGGTCTTCCCGCACGATTGGAGTGTTTCCTTCAAGCTTGGTGTTCGCTGCTGCCATCGTCCCGCGCGCCTCCCTCGTGCTACCGTCGAGCGTTAGTCGTCGACTAGGAGCTTCCCGTCGCCGTCGCCTGCCCGCCGGACATCCGCACGCCCATGTGGACCTGTGTCGCACCATACTCATCTCTGAACGCCGCGTCTTCTTTGCGTTGTCTGTGGTCTGCCGTCAACGAATCTAACGCCACCGTTCCCTCTGCCTGATCGCGACGCTTCTCTTCGTCCCCTTCTTGGACTACAAAAGGTCAATATAAAAGTTATCGTTCTACTCTATAGTGTATGTTTGTTTGACACCTAGGCTTCAGATGTTCTTTGATTAGGTGTATGCTGATTTTGAAGTTTATGGTGGTGCAATGGGATTGAGTTCTTGCTGTTTATATATGGTGGGGCTCCATACCAGACTCAGGAGAGTAAGCTTAGAAGAGGCGTTGATATTGTTGTTGGCACTCCAGGTCGCGTGAAGGTATTGCCTTTATAATATTTGTTGGTTTCATATAATTGTTTTTCATTTTTGCAATATAATTCATACCTATTGCCAATGTTGATAATGGAAGCTTCAGTCTATTTAATGGCTATTGTTGATTTTATATAGGATCATATAGAGAGGAAAAATATTGACTTGAGCCAGCTAAAGTTCCATGTCCTTGATGAGGCTAATGAGATGCTCAGAATGGATTTTGTTGAAGATGTGGAACTAATTCTAAGTATTTAGTTTGGTTTTTGCCTCTTTGGCTAAATTTCATTTTTTTAAATCTATAATTTATAAATTATTTGAGGTCACTGATGTTCCATGCCAGTATTTGATTTTTTACTTTGTAGCTTCATTTTTTTCAGTATAACAATGGTCCTTGATTTTTATAGGCAAGGTACAAGATGTTAGTAAAGTTTAGACACTTCTTTTCAGTGCTACTTTGCCAGACTGGGTTAAGCATGTATGTATTGTCATCATCCTATGTTTCAGTGCTACTTTGCTAGCCATTTCTTGGGTAAAAAACATAGCAATGATACAAAAAAAGTGCAGCCAAAGAATTTAATACCAAACCAGCAGAATGGAGAGCCACCTCAAGAGAAGGTATTTGACAAAACAATGGATCCAAGATGAAAGAGGGAACATGATCATGCTAATTTGTTACATTTTATTTTTTTGTTGTTTAGTTTAGGTGTGATTGTAACAATCTTTTTTGTCTTTGTTAACCTCGTTTGACAAAAGTTAGAATATGTTGGACATGGGTGTGCTTGCATTTATTTTTCATCTCAATGTATATATGGTTTTGATTCGTATTCATTTATTATCAAGCGTAGATGAAAAGGGTGGGATTATGTTATAAAGATATAGTTTTCAAGTTTGTATGCAGTTGTTGCAAGAATCTATACTTGGTTTATTTCAATGAACCATTTTATTTTGGCCGGAATGAACCATTTTACTTGATTAATTTCAATGAATTATATATATATGATTAGACATGATAGTTATTCTTTATCTTACAAGTAAGGTTAGTAAATTTGTTGTAAATTACTTTATGCTATACTAACTAGTCATTCAGTACGTAGCGAGTCATTTTAGATAGTGAATACATAGTTATCATTATTTGAGATACATTAGATGTTCATTTTTGTATGTGATCGGATGTTCACTAACGTAGATGGTTATTCTTGGATTCTTAATTTTATTTGATGCTTGATGGTAATGCTGGATCTGATTATCATGGTTATCCAATTTGTTACAAGTTTCAGATTATTATTTAATATAGTCTTTTGGTATATAGCTCATAGTTTTAGAAAATAATTACATTGTTATTTTTACACATTTATGTTGGATGTTCATTTCTATATGATATTGGATGTTCACTTTTATAGTATTCGTGAATGGTTATTCTTCCTGTTATTCAACTCATACTACCTGTAGCATGCATTCCAAAGGAATCATTGGATCTTGTGTCATGAACACTGATCATGTTGTCCAAAATCATAACAGATTCAAGTCATATCTGAAAATATGAAAGAGATATCTCTATTCTAAGACATAACAAACCGGGTATTTGGTTCAGTATGTAACTGGATGGTTACTTTCATAAACAAAATAGATGGTCATTTTGACTCACTCGGAGGTGTGTCATGCCTGAACAACTGTACACCAACAGATTCACAGAAGTTTAAAAAAAAAAGGTATCCACTTGAAACAAGTCCTCCAAAAGTATCATAAATAAATTCTCAAGACTCTAAGCGGTAAGTAATTTATATAACTTAAGGTAATTAAATTCACAGTTGTTAAACCCTATTACGCTACTTCTTCCTCCCTTTGTTCTTCCTCCCATTTAGTAAATTTTCGGCATGTTGTATCAATGTCCTCATGCTAAGTGCCGTGAATGGTGATCTAACTTCCTCGTGCTAGTTCCTCAGAAATCCAATGCAATTTTCTATTCAGTTTGTAACCAACAAAGGAAGATTATAAGAACATGAGCAAAAAACCTTATAACCATTACAGATGCTAATACAAAAAATAATCATAAGAGCCATTAAGAGAAAGGACTTCCACAGCAAGAATTTAAGTGGTCTGAGAGACCGACTCCTCCAATTATAAACATAACAACCATAAAGGTAAATTAGATTCACACAAAGCAATAACATGGCACACCTAAACAATAGAGTAATAAATGTAACTCAACCATCTAGGTATTTATTGAAGTAACCATCCGTACCACGTCGATCCAGGAATGAATATCTGAATTCGGAGTACGCTCTAGAGACCAAATGTTCTATAATTAAATAAATTTATTTAACACCAAATATAAAAAAATTAATCTCTTTTATGTGATATGTTCATAATAAAAATTAAAGTAAGTCGTATGTATGATAGTGAACTTCTAGCTTGGACTTCTTCAAACAAAATAAAAATGGAACATCAATTAAAAAATGGAACATCAATTACAACTTTTCAAAATCTAAGCATTAGTGTAGCAAGCAAGGAAAATAAAATAAAAAACAGGCCAAAAAACATAATAGTTAAAAAGGCTTTTTATAGTGCTATGGCAGTTTCTAACTCTTCTTTTCAGAGTTGGAAAAAAAGCCATACAGCAACTCAATAGTAAAAAGGAAAAAACCTTTTTTCCCCTTCCTCAAAAAGAAAGCTATCATATACAAGAAAAATGAACCGGGTGAACCCTATTCAGTGAATGATTTACTATCACAGTGATTAGAGCAAAAATAATAACAAAAAAAAGAGCATGCTTTTACTTTTTGAATGGAACAAGAAGAAGATTAAATTAGAGATATGTACATGGTTTTCCAACAAAAAAAAAATTGAAGCTGAACTTGATGTATATGATAGTCTTTATTTCTTTAATTCATTAGATAATTCTAAATACATTCTGCAAACTCAAAACCTGACAGCTTAAGAAAATCAACTGAAGAATTAATTCAAATGCTGTGTTGCATATCTTAAGTTTTGAACAAGTGTAGGACAAGCCACCAAGAAAAATTCTCTTACACATTTCTTAAAAATTACGTCTTGAACTAGGAGAAGAGGATGCATATTAAACACAAGTGATTTTCTTTTCTTTCCCAAAAAATCGTTTTTATGTCAGTCCAAGAAAAACTGATCATCACAAAAATCAATCACCACCATAATTGTTTCATCTAAATATCTCATTTCATTCATCATTTCCATCTTCATTATATTAAGGCCATGATACAAAATATGATCACAATTCATTATAAATAACATAAATCAACAAGCCCAGAAAATCAAACCAGTTTTTTAAAATTAAAATAACCGATCAAAAGGAAAGCTAAAATAATAAATAACAACAAAAGAGAGAGACCCTTACACCTAATTCAAAACTGGGCTAAATCACTAAATTATCCAACTTTACCAAATCAGCTTATATGAAAATAGCAAACAATTAAGTCAAGCAGTTGTTTCAATATCATGATCAAGAATACCAAAATTTTAAAACCATTCCCGCTAAAGTTAAATCAATTGCAACAATCTCAACCAATTTCTCATCCCACATGCTCCAGGATACTAAAACTGCACTTATTGCATTTTCACCATGTAGAATCAACCATCCCAGCAACATAATCTATCTCTAGAACAAGATGCAACAGCAATAATGAATTACGGAACAAAGAAACTAACCCACTTACCGTGGATGGTCGGCGACGGTCTGGTTATGATGTTCGTGCTGGTCCTGGTGAATGGTCCACGGCAGGCGGCGACACAAGGCGTGGATCCTTAGCTGCGAACCGTGCCACGAGGATGCTTCCAGCCACGGCGTACAAGCGCGAAGACTGGGCGATGCTGGGTGGGTCGGCGGTGACGGATGTGCAAGGTTGGACAACAAGATACCGGTCTGGTGGTTCAGTGCCGACGGTGCGATGTGGATGCTGCCAGCAATGGTGTATGGCAGCAAATAGGGGTCGCCGACGCAGTTCTCGTCGGAGCTGATGCGGGTCGCGAGAATGGCGGGTGCACGAAGGAGGGGTTGGTGACCAGCGACAGTGACGCGGCAAAGGGGGCTGGTGAGCGACAGTGACGTGTTTGAGGGTTAGGGTAATGGATGGTCAACAATGGTAAATTGGGGGTAATTTGATTGAGGGATAGGAAGTAGAGTAAATGAGATTTATTGTTATTTTTAATTTAATTTAGACCGTATAAATAGCCCATTGTACATATTGTATAGATATGTCATTGTCTCCCTAGCGGAACTCTTAATATTATTTTATGTGCTAGTTATCTTTAGCATGTCATTGCAAAATTAGTAGGTTTCACAACCTATCTACCATAACAAACATACTCTCACTTTTCCAAAGAGATCCATTAATAATATATACAACTCCATATTAATTAATTAATTAATCAGGTTTAGATATGTTGGAGATGTACTATATATATAGAGAATCCCTTAATAATATGAATAAGACTAGTAGTGTAAACATTCCAGTAAAAGGCAGACTGAAAGAGAGAGGTGATGATAAGTACAAATGCCTTGGAATAAAAAGAAAAGAGGCTATGAAACTTTATGAATGTGTGAAGATATAAAGAAGGTATTATGAATTTTAGGCAATGATTTAATTGTCAATAACAACCACATGAAAAGAATGAACCATAACAACTGGAAAAGTGGTGCACTTGCGGGTAAGTTAGGGATAAGACGTGGTCAATCAACGTGAAATGAGGCAAAAAGAGTAACAACAAAGTCCCAGCATGTGCTTCATTTGTAGTTATATACCACAAAACCATGACTTATATTCATATATGCAAACAAACTAGAAAAAAAAAAAAAAGCATAAGAGACCATTATTTTTATTAAAAAAAAAAAAGAGTAATATTATACCATTATATACAATTTTATATTATTAAAAATACTAATAATAACTAATTAATAATTATAAATTACAAAATTTACTGACGTCTAGCGCTCTTCAACTAGAAAATTGCATTGCTGAGAGAGGCGTATTTGCAACAATTCACGTAGAAATTGAAGACTTAAAACACATATTAACAACATCTTAAGCATAATTATAAGCAACAAAAGGTAGCTGTCATGTGTATGGCATGGGTGATGGGTCCCAGTCCCAATCCCAGTGCAGACAAACAACCTCAGTTAAAAGTCCAACAACTAAACTGGGTTTCTACCTCACATACACACAAACTGAAAAACACAAGCTTCCCTCTCTCTCTTCTTCTCAAAGTTTCAAACTTTGATAATCAAAGTCCCCAATTCCATCATCAATTCTCAAACTCACTATGACTAAACATTTTTCCTTAACTTAGTACTCAGAACCTTCTCCGTTGCCATGCCCTCCCGCCAACTCCTCCCACCGCCGCCTTCCCCCGTGGACTTCCAGAAACTAACACCCAAGCTCCCTCACCGCCGCCACCACCACCACCGCAGTATCCTTCTTCCGCTTATCACTGCCACCGCCGCCTCCCTCCTCCTCCTCGTTCTCTTCCTCCTCTTCCTCCGCCGTCGCAAGCGCACCTCCCCGTCCACCACCTCCACCGCCGGAGACGACTCCAAGCCCCCCCACCGCCTCTCCTACACCCTCCTTCGCCGTGCCACCAACTCCTTTTCTTCCCCACTGGGCCATGGTGGCTTCGGCACCGTCTTCTCCGGCACCCTCCCTCCTCCGGCGAGAACCCCCGTCGCAGTGAAGCTCATGGACCCCACAACAACCTCGCAGCAAGGCGAGCGCGAGTTTCACAACGAGCTCTTCTTCGCCTCCGTGCTCCGCCAATCCCCCCACGTCGTCGCCGCCGTGGGATTCTCATCGGACCCAAAACGGCGCCGTTTCCTCCTCGTGTACGACCTCATGGTAAACGGAAACCTCCAAGACGCTCTATTGCATAGAAAGTGCCCTGAACTCATGCAGTGGAACAAGCGCTTCTCTGTTGCATTGGACATAGCAAAAGGTGTTCTTTTCCTTCATAGTTGTGACCCCCCTGTGATTCATAGTGATATTAAGCCCAGTAATATTCTCCTCGATGCTGAATTCAATGCCAGAATTGGGGATTTTGGACTTGCCCGTTTGAAATCGGATCCCAATTTGGATGTTTTGGATGGTGGGGGTGATTTTGAGAAGAAAAAGGAGGGGTTTTTGGATTGTGATGGTGGTGGGGTTGTTGTTGCCGTGGATGATTGTGAAACGGAAAGTGTGAACACTGGTTGTTACTTTGAGGAGGGTAGTTTGGGTGTGGATCAATCTCCTGAGTGTTTTGTTAAGGTGCCCAACTTGGAGACCTCGCCAGAGACTAATGGGGCTGGTGTGTCGGCCTCACCGGAGATGGCAGTAACATTGGCGGGGGCGGCGTCTCTATCGCCGGGGTTTGACAAGGCTAGCAGTGCTCAGAGTGAGAAGGGTGTTAAGAAGAATGGGAAAGGGATGAGGAGTAATTCAGTGAGGGATTGGTGGTGGAAGCAGGACAATGAGGAGGTTGCAGCCTCAGGATCAGGATCAAATCCTGTTGGGGAGGGTAAGACGGTGAAGGATTATGTGATGGAGTGGATTGGGAGGGATGTTGATAAGGAAAGGCCAAAGGGCGAATGGGTTGGAGGAGAAGGTGGGCAATCGGGGAAGCAAGAGAAGAAGAAAATGAAGAAGAAGAGTAGGAAGCACCAATTGGAATGGTGGGAATCAATGGAGGAGGAGAAGTTTGATGATGTTTTAAAGAAGGAGAAGAGGAGGCCGGCGAGAGAGTGGTGGAAGGAGGAGTACGGTGAAGAGCTCGAAAAGAAGAAGAAGAAGAAGAAAAAGAGGAAGGGATTGAATAGCGATGATGATGATGGCAATGGGAGTGAGTGGTGGGTGAGCGACGATGTTTTGTATGGGGATAGGAATTTGAAGAAGGCCAAGAGTAAGAGCAGGAATAACCGTGGAGGCACAGATTGGTGGTTGGAGGGCCTAAGTGGCGACTTATGGAGAACTCGCCGGAACAGCTTCGATTCGGCTAGTGGAGAAATTCCAAAGAGTGGTGGTGTGAGTAGTACTCCAAGCATGAGGGGAACCGTTTGTTATGTTGCTCCGGAGTATGGCTACAGCGGAGATGTCTCTGAGAAGTGTGATGTATATAGTTTTGGTGTCTTGTTGCTAGTTATCATTTCAGGAAGGCGACCCCTTCAGGTGAACGGTTCGCCATTGTCCGAGTTTCACCGTGCAAATCTGTTGTCTTGGGCGCGACATTGCGCTAGAAATGGGAAGCTCGTCGAGCTGGTTGATCAGTCTATTCAGTCATTAGATAAGGATCAGGCTCTTCTATGTATCAAGGTGGCTTTGCTTTGTGTTCTTAAGTCCCCTGCTCGCCGCCCTTCGATGAAAGAGGTTGTGGGAATGCTTTCCGGGGAGTTGGAGCCACCCCAATTGCCCATTGAATACTCGCCTTCGACCCCTTCTCGATTCCCATTCAAGACCCGGAAGAAAGGCCGGTGAGTTTCTAGTAGCAGCTAACCCTTTTACATGAGCAATTATAGTAATATACTTGGTACTTCATAGCTCAATTTACCAATGACCCATAATTGTATAGGAAAATTAGGAGGGAAAAGCTCTGTTCTTAGTTCTTACAATTGGTTTTCAAGTTCTCTCTATATTTCTTTTATCTCCTTTTAGTTTTTATTGTAGCCTTTTGATCTTATTGTTTTCAATTATCCTTGATTTCATAGTAATACCATTGTGGCCTACTAGTTGGAGATTGATATGTGTATATATAGATACACCTCACATATTCTTTCACACTAACTTATAGTCTTTGCCTTGTGATTGTTGTTTATCTTTTGGGAGTTATAAGTTATGACTTATGAGTTATGACCCATTCTTTAGTGATTAGGATTCAAGAATGAGGCCATCTTTGTAGTTTACATTTGGAGATTAATTAATGTTATCAATATACATCACATTTAGCTAAACTTGCAAAGGAAGTTACTCCTTTATGGTGTGGTCCATTTTATGCAGCTTTTGTAAATTTGAGTTGTATAGGATTTTATTTCACAGTTTGCATCATTTGATTTTATGCATAGAAGGAAGAGCCTTGTTATTTATTCATTCATATGGTAGCTGTTGTAATAAAAACAGAACATTGGAGTTCGAAATGGTGAAAAAAATCAATGGAAGTAGAATCTTTCTACAAGCTTTTTCCATGTGATCCATTGTTTGAATTCATGATTGTGGTATAGTAGCAAAATAAGGCCAAAATTGTGGTCCTTTCTTTGTATGCAAAGGGTACAAAGGGTTATGCTAAATAACTAATGACTTTTTTGAACA
This sequence comes from Arachis hypogaea, assembly GCF_003086295.3. NCBI lineage: Eukaryota > Viridiplantae > Streptophyta > Magnoliopsida > Fabales > Fabaceae > Arachis > Arachis hypogaea. Next base: position 156,676,259 of record NC_092050.1, read on the forward strand.
ATATGAACAACGGATTTTAAAATTAGCCAAATTTAAGTAAAACACATTACATCCCCAAATTATTCACCTAAATCTTAATATTAGAATAACCATCTACACACCTAATAAATTGGATATCTGATATATCAATTGTTCACATTGTTTAATATTTTTATTGTTTATCTATAGTTTTTCTTATGGAAATCATGGTGCTATACATTAACCCTAACATTAGTTAGCACATTAATTAATTCACTAACCCTAGTTATTATACTATTCCATTGTTCCCTTGTAGTGTAAGACAATTAGACAACCATTTCAAAAAGAAATTTAAAAAAAACAATTTAAATTCTGATTGGGTACAGATCTATGATAGAAGTTTGACCAAAGTAACATGAAGTTTGACCAAACTTAATTGGATGGATATGTCTCTTCAGTTTAAGCCACCAAGGTCAATATCATAATTCATATTCTTAATTTGGTTGGAACTTGCTGCAACAAAAATATATCTTCCTATTTTTGAATTTTACTCACATATATTAAAATGTACTTGAATATTAATGTAAATGAATCATGTTCTTTACTATTACAAATTTATGTCATGTATTTGTAAATAAAATTGTATATAGCTCAATTACAAGCTTACTTGCATTTGAAGTTAGATGCATTATTGCATTCATAACTATTAATAAAGGTACCTAGTGTAATGGCATGTTACATTACCACATGGTATAATAATACAACTAATTAATTGGCAACTGTCCTCAATTAATTGTATGGTCCTAACTAACCAACTCCTAGTTATTGACTAGCTAAAAGCTAAATAATGGATCTTCAATTCTTTATAAGAAAAGTTTAGACATTGTGATTATTATGTTGATTTTTATTATTGATAGGGCCAAAAATGGGACCCATAAAAAACCTAATATGAAATAGTTTTATATATGTATTTTATTATGTAACCTCACCTCAGTGAAAATAATTGTTTTTAATATCAAACATGTGAATAGTTATTTAAAAAAATAGATTTAATTGAACAATTATGTAAAATTTATACTTTTAATGCATTAAAAATAAACACATAATTAAATAATGATGTATCTTAAAAGTTTAGGTGAGAGAAACAATTATTCATAAATAAAGTAAGCAATTTCATAAAATTTTTAATTTTATTGTGATTCAAATATAAAAAAATAATTAAGAGCAAAATATATACACACCTAAAGAAAATTATAAATTTTAGTGGTGGCATAAGCCCTCCTTGTTTCACAATAAAAAATATTTGGTAATCAAATGTAACTAGTTATTTTTTTTTTTACTGAAAATAAAGAGACTCAAACTCCCAACTTCTTACATGAATATGGAAAGACTATGTTATTTGAACTATAACTATTTAGTATTTATTAATTATTATAATAATTAATAAATACTAAATAAAATAAGTTCTGATTTTTTTTTAATCTCCTTAGCATTAATGTTTCAAAATGCATATATGATTTCATGAAAAATGAGAACATAGATTTTCATGATTTATGAATTGCACCTAAAGTTATGACATCTTTTATTATTATTATTATCTTCAACTTTATTTACATGAAATGTTGCATCACTTGATTAGCGGCTTTACCCATGGAAATGTGCCTTATATATATATATATATATATATATATATATATATATATATATATATATAGGAAGTTCTCTGGTGACCAAGGTAGTAGTGGCTAAGGGTGACTAAAGATTGACCCACAGATAAGAAGTTAACATGTGGAATTGTTGATTACAATGAGAATCATTTTTAAAATATGTTTTTGTGAATTACATTAAAATAAGGAGTCATAATTTTCACAAATTTTAAAAAAAAAAATTTGTGGGCCTTAACAATATAGACAAAAAATTGGAAAAGCTAAATTATAAAAAAAAAACAAGAAAAATATAAATACACCAAAAAAAAAGGGATAAACAAAAAAATTGTGTGGTTAATAAAAATAAAAAACCAAATAAAAAAAATAAAAAATAAGAAACTATGATATTAATTTAAAGTTTATAAAAAAATATTATTTTTTTTATTTTTAAATTTACGTAATTGAATTCCAAACCAACAAATTGAGTAAAATCTCATTTAATTAAAATATAAAAAATTACGTAAATATAAAAATAATAAACAAAAAATTTTATAAACTTTAAATTAATGTCGTAGTTTTTTATTTTTTATTTTTTTTACTTAGTTTCTCATTTTTATTAACTGCACAATTTTTTGTTTATCTTTTTTTCGGTGTATTTATATTTTTCTTGTTTTTTTCTTATAATTTAGCTTTTCCCATTTTTTGTTTACATTGTCGAAGGCCTACAAATTTTTTTTTTGAAAATTTGTGAAAATTATGGCTCCTTGTTTTAATGTAATTCACAAAAATATATTTTTAAAATAATTCTCATTATAATTAACCATTCCACATGTCAACCTCTTATTTGTGGGTCAATTTTTTGTCACCCTTAGCCACTACTACCTTGGTCACCAGAGAACTTCCCTATATATATATATATATATATATATATATATATATATATATATATATATATATATATATATATATATATATATATATATATATATATATATATCTTTTCTTTGATTATTCAATAATGAAAGTGTTAAATTTAAGAGTGCAACAGAAGTTTACCTAAGACCAAATCTTTTCATGTGTACCTTGTCACCTCCGAAAGTGGCTATAAATTTGCTCTGAGCCGCGCCATTTTGTTTATAGCCATGGGTCATGACCATATTTCTTTCATACAAATATGTAAATGCCCAATTGCCCATTTAGGTTAAGGATAATACTGAATGAAGAGGTTTTGTGTGAAGAGAATGAAGATGAACGTATATATTTATTTTTAAAAATTAATAAAAATAAAATGACATATTGTCTTAGATAGATATCTAATTATTTATGAGAGTAAATCTTTATCTTTTCATCATTTTACTTCTTCACCATAGTATGCACTTTAACATATGCCCTAGTATATTTTTAAGGCAGATTTTAGCTAATTCCGTATTCCATTGACAATTCATCAAAAAAAAATTTGGACATGAAAATTCATCAATTAATATGTGCAATGAGGATAAATAATTAAACAAAAATGCTATTTATATATTAATATTAATATCAATCACGAAAATTAGTCACTATGTATTTATATATGAATATATATACTGTTTAATTTATTTTCAGTATGCATTTTATATTTTAATATATTTTTTATATTAGTAACTAATTTTAATAGCTAATATTCGTGTATGTGTACCTAACATAGTTGATAATTAAATATTTTTTTAGCTCCATTGGATTTTTAAAATACATTTCCAATAAAGGTTTTTTTTTTTTTTTGTCGGTGGATTGGACAACTTCCAATCCTAGGTACCCCAATGGATTGGACAACCCCCAATCCTAGGTACACAATACATACTCACACACTCCTCACATACTTACTAATTTTTTTTTCTCAGTTGCAGCTGGTAGGACTCGAACCCAGACCTTTAAGATAAGGAGGGAGCGGAATGCCGTGTGAGCTATGACTCATTAGAAAAATTCAGTTTGTGGGTTTCGAAATCTGTTTTTTTTTTGGACGTGTTCGGTTTTAAAAACCAACCGAACGGTTTCGAAATCTAAATCCTTTCCCTTTATATATGGCCTGTTATTCTGTACCCAAAAATTTTGTTTCTCTTGGACTTGTAAAAAATTTAGTTTAAATTGGGTTTGGAGTAATCCTAAACTTTAGTCACTGAACCTTAATGGGCTCTATATACTACACTAGTGGAATTAAGGCCCAATACTGTTTACTAAGTTGGATCAGAAGTTCAGTTTACTAAGCTTCTTGACGTTTGGTAAAAAAATGAGAAAAAAAACGCAACGTTAAGTTATTCCAAATATCCATGACCAAAAAGAAAATGATTCCAAATATGATATTATTTATTATCTGCTGGTAATTCCCGCCATGGGAAGGTAACATATGTGCAAACGAAAGTGATTCCAAATATGATATTATTTATTTTTTTGGACAGTTTTTTTCTCTATTTATACGATGACCTTAATTAAAATCTAATTGTTCTCAATATAATGTAATTTTTTTTCTCTATGATATAATTCCATTTGCGATCCTATTCAGCTATATGCTTCATTATTAATAAAGTTGTTGTGATCAGGCAACTTAATTATAATTAATCCTTTAAATCACAATTTGGAACATGTGTAAAAGCATATGCAAGGCTACAAATTTGCATTGATCAGAGAAGAGGAAACCCATTTAACCATTTTTGAAGATATATACATGCATAGCAAAATACATAAAGATAAGTCATTGGCATCAAAAACCTCATTGGATGCTTAAATGTGTGTGCTCTCCTATAAGTCCTAGACCTAGTCCTTTGAAAATTAAATTCCATGTTGCCGAATTTCGAAGGCCTTTAATATAATAATGGACATCATTAAATTTATTGCTTGCTGAAACGTATTGCAGACAACTTATATTGTTAATTAATTTACAATGAATTAGCTGTAATAAAACTGAATAAGATGCTAAAGAGGATGGCAATTAAGTTCAATTGCTAATTAGTTTAACGATAACAAAAAAAATTAATAAAAAAATAGTTAAACTTTGTTTTATTTAATATTTGTTAATTATTATAATAATTAATAAATATTAAATAAGATATGGCGAATTTTTTTACATCTATAGTATTATCGTTATCTTAATTAGTTATTAGCTTACAATGAAAAGATATATAGAGATTTTGTTATGATTAACATATGTAAGAATTTATAGATGCATTCCATTTGTATATACTTCTTATTGTTGGGCATATTGATATAAGAAAAAGTATATTTTTGTACTTTATATTACTGAATGAGTTTATAATGCATCAAATCAATCCAAGTCCAATGGATTAGTAAAAGGTTAAAAGAAACTGAAGAATATATTGTTAAAAGAAAAAAGTACAAAGAAGAATCCAAAGCATACACAATTAGGAGTGGCAAGCGGGGAAGCCGTCCTGTTCCGTCCCGTCCCATTCCGTCAGAAGTCTGTTTTTTGGTGGGCTGGCCCGTCTCGTTCCGTTTAGTGAGGCGGTCTTAGAATCTCAGTCCGTCCCGCCTAATGGTGGGCTGGCGGGTCGGCAGGCTAAGTCTGCCAAATATCCTCTTTTTTTTTTTACTTTTAACTATTAAATAATATATATAAAGGCATAAAAAAATCTCTTCTGTTTTTTACTTTTAACTAGTATAATTTCTAAAAGTATAAACAAATTATAATTTTTATATTCACAAACATTAAAGTCTTTGTAATTATAAATATCTAATAAATATAATTATAAATAAAGTTTTCATCCAAAAATAATTATAAATATTGTCCCAAAACAAAATAAACATAATCCAAAACATAATTATAAATATTGTTTCTAAAATAAAATAAATATAATTCAAAACACTCAATTTTCATCTTCATTCTCTTATAAGTTGGATTGGGAAAGTTGGGTTTTGGCAAAAAAAATTGTAAAAATACCCCTTACAAAAAAAAACTAAGCCCGGTGGGGAAGCCCGCCCCGCCCCGCTAAAGCTCGCGGTTTAAGCGGTGCGGGTTAGACGGACTTTTGCTATTTGGCGGTCCCAATTTTTCAGCCCAGTCCTCCTTTTTTGACGGATTACGCAGGCCAGCCCAACAAATTTAGGCTCCTTTGCTACTCCTATACACAATCCTTAAACACTATAGTTCACATAGCATATTATTAGGATGTCTTTTAAATACTGCAGGGTTGAATTTTCAGGTAAATTAAAACTGGATGTAGTTTAAGAATCATATAATGTGTGTGATTGCGTGTATGAATAGTATATAATGACAAAAAAAATCTTGAATTAATTTAGGTTGGTGTAATAATTAGTTTACTAATTTATTTAAATAAATATTAAAAATTAATTTTTATTTTATGTATATAACAATTTATCAATCAATATTAAATTTTTAAATAAAATTTAAATTTACAGTGAATTAATCTTACTCATAGGGAATATCATGGGAAGCAATATATATACCTTGAATTTGCAACAATAAGCTAGCTAATGCATAATATAAGGTAAGTGGCATTTTTTTTGAACCTTGAAAGGCTGTTTTGAATTAATACCGGTTAACGAAATCAATCAGTTACAAACTGAATGAGAGATGTTTGATTGCTATTATGCCACCTATGATTTATATCGTATTTTATTTGTGCTCAAGACTTTATATATATAACACCACCATTAAATAGCTTATTATGAGAATTAATATGGTTAGAAGTATAATTATTTATACTTTTTTTAACAATAATTTAAGTTTTTTTTTTAAATAATTTTATTACATAACGTTAGAGTTTCTATGATTAAAAAATTTTAAATTTGATATTTATTATTTTAATAGAAAAAAATCAATATAAAATAAACTAAAAATAAAAGAAAAATATCTATTCACAGAATTCAAAAAAAAAATATACTTTAAGAAAAATAATTTTATGACAATAATAATGGAATCTATTTTTTTTTTACTATATCAAATTTAATGATGCTCTGATAGTTTCAATCAATTCTTCTCTTTGCTCCTTATATTATTTCTAGGGTAGCATCTTACCTGGAAATATTTCAAATATATTAAGCTTCAATTAATAAATATTAACATAATTATTAGCAATAATATTGGAGGTAGTTGTTTTGACTCATTATTGCTTGTCCAATCTTAAGCATGTCCATGTATACCATTCATTAAATATATAACTATAATAGCCATTTTATAAAGTGATTGGACAACTAACTTTGGTGTTGAGATTCTAAATTAGTTTTATATGTTAATAGTTTGGAAATGGCCTTCCAAACATGACAAATTTATAGGATGACAAATTTAGCCATGAAGAGTCTATTAGATAATGTAGTCATGGAGTATATATTTAATACGTGCTCTAATTTATAACTACAAATTTTCATTTATAATCATTAAAATTTATATACAAAATTAAAAATAAATAACTGGTTGATCCTGAATTAATCATCAAATCAAAAGTGATGAATACCCATGCAAGAATAATTCTATTATAGACATGTGTCATCATCACAAACAATTTTATTAGGTTGTGTTTGGAATGAAGAATGAGTATGGGAGATAAAAAGTAGGAGATAGAGATTAAGAAATTGAGATTAAATTAAGTTTTTGTATTGTTTTTTTTATAAAATATATTAAATTGAGTTATGTCTAAGTATTATATATATTTAAACATATATTTGGTTTAAGATAAATATGAGGATTGAAGAGATAGATATCTACAAGAAACACGGAAGATATAGGCGACAAATTGTTTGCGGTTTTTCATGAGCTACAAATTGGTAAGATAGCTGCGATTGGCATCCGATCTCTTCAATGAAAATATTTTTGAAAAAAAATATTAAAATTTCAGTCTCCAGCTTTAAAATTTTCAATTCCTAGTTTCTATCTCCACTTTTTAAAAGAAATGAAGAGATTGAAATTTTATATCACAAAACTAAAATTTTAGTTTTAATTTCTAACTACCAAATACAATACTGAGTCTCAATCTTTCAATGTCAGTTCTACTATTTGAAAATAAATACTATCTTAGATAAAACTAGCATAAAGGATGGTTTTGGGTACAGAATTCAAATTGTTAAATTCATATATATATATATATAATTAACATCAAATGCTAAATCAAATCAAATTTCATAATTCTTTGTTTGGTTTTTTGGAATTTATATCGATATTTTATAAATATAACAATTTATTATGTATGTTCTTTTATTAATTTAAGTTTTTTTAAAAAAATAATTTTATAATATGATATCAAATATTTGTATGATTAAAAGATCTAAAATTTAATTATTAATTTGTCAATCCAAAAAAAAATAAATAAATAAAAAATATAAATTTATATATATATTTTCTCCTATCAATTTAATTTTTTGTGAAAAATAATTGTATGAATTACATCTACAAATAAACTTTATTGATGTCTTAAACAAGTACAACATAGAAAATCAAATTTGGAACCTCCTTTAATTTAAATATATGTCCGTCCTGATAATACCAACAATCTAACATATATGTACCTTGTTATACTGGACCTTGTGTTTAGCCAAATTTCTTCAATTTTTTACATTTAACTTTATCTAAAATCAGCAAAAAATACACAAATATAGATAATAGTTTAACTTACAAGTTTATACTACTTAACAATAATATCTCAAGTAATTAACTTTTAATTTCTTACTATATCTCATAGCTAAGTCAATACCATTCCACAGGCGTAACTAAATAATGAAATCCAAATTGATAATCAGGCCACCTAAAAACTCTTAACCCCATAAACATATACAATATGCACACTAATAGTGGTTAAATTAGCTGTATACATTTTTACATGCAGTCACTGATTGAATTCTTTTGATTAAAAAAAAAAACGGAAATGTTTGGTAACCAAAGAAAATCAGTCAAAAACAGTCATAACTTGTCTTATTTAGCATTCATTAATTGTTGCGACAATTAGTAAATGCTAAATAAGGCAAGTTCTGGCCTTTTTTTTGTCTACTTAGCATTATCCTAAAAAAAACTGTATATGTATATAAAAAGGCGGAAATGAAAATCAGCCTAAAACAGCCATAACTCCTTATTTAGCATTCATTAATTGTTGCGACAATTAATTAATGATAAATAAGGTAAATTCTTGCTGTTTTTTTTTTGTCACTTAACATTATAATGATTAGAAAAAGAAATGAAATTTCTCATTTCCATATATGTGTCTCCAAAATTTTTCTTCAATATCCGTACAACTTTAATTTCTTCTATAAAAAAGAATGATTAGAAAAAGAAGTTTTAAGTTGAAAGTTCGAAATCAAAAGACGCAGCCAGTGGCAATATAAAAGAAATCATTTACCAAACAAAATCCTAATCATGATGCAGTTAGAAATTAAGAGCCACAATGCAAGAATGTTAATTATATGTCATCAATCTCATTCCTAACATTAGCCAAATTAAACTGTGAGCCTAGCTAGCTAGCTCCAATAATGCAACCACAAATTAAAGTTAATTAATCAGAGAACATAATCCAAATGATGATGATCATGGAAACAATCATTGAATTAAACTTGCAAGTTTCCTTCTCAGCTCAAATAGATCTACACTGTTGGAATTGACTACCTGTGAATCAATAAGTACAATAATTCAAGGGTAAAAAAAAAAAAAGTAAAAATAATATTAACATAACAAATTAAATTTAACATAAAAATGTGTTGAATAATAATAATAATTAAATTAAAAAAAGAGAGTATAAAACCAAAGAGATAGTACCTCACACTGAACACTGTGGACCAATCTTCCATTGACTTTGCTAGAAAGGTAACCAATAACTTCAAGTCCTTCTTCTTCAACCAGTAGCCCCAGAATCTCTGATAGTGTGACACCTTCTTCTTCTCCGGCGGCGGCGGCGCCACCGGTGATTTCAATTCCGAGAACACCACTATCACTCTCATGGAGAGTGAAGTATCTGTTAGTGCTAGATGTAGGTTTATCATTGTTATCATGGTGGTGGTAATAATTTGAGAGATTCTTCTTCTTCTTCAGTTCATCTCTTTTAGCACCAAGTTCCTTGATGTTATTTTGCATGTACTTTATGTAATTCACTGCCTCGTTCATGTGGTCAGATATTGAACGCTTTCCCTAAACACACAAATTAAAACCCATCACAAATTCAGATATATATATAACCCTAAAAAAAAATAACCCATGAAATTTTTAAACAAAAAGTGCACAACTTTATGGTAAAAATTAGCCTAATTTCAAAAGGGTATCTTCTAATTGAAGTGTTTTTCTCAGTTAGTGAAATATAAACAAAATTAAGGAGATAGGAACAATAAAAATGATTTATTCACCTTGATGAACTGAAGAGGGAGAAGGGATCTAAGAGAGGAATAAAGGGTAGCCATTTCTTTCCTCCTTTGCCTCTCAATCTCTCTATGAACCATCTTCTTCTTATTATTATCATCATCGTTGTTAGAATCATTGTTGTTGTTGTTGTTGTTGTTGTTGTTGTTGTTATCCTCATCAGCAGCAGCAGCACCATCATAAAATAGTTTATTTGATGATTGGCTTTTTGTGAACAATATTTTATCAGAATCATTGACATCAAGAGAAGCATAATCTTCAAGGATCAGATCTTGGGAGATTTTGTGTTGGTGGGAGCTATTAGAAAACTGAATCACCAGCTCATTGCCTCGTTGTAAAGGAAACATGGTAATATCAATAATGCTCTCAATTTAATTAAGGCTATGGAGGAAAAGAAGAATGAATGAATGAATGAAGCAGATTAGAATAGAAGATGTGGTTTAATCTATTTTTTGGGGTATGGTTTTAATTTCATGGGACCTTATATTTGCTCTAGATTAGGGAAAGGAATAGTATATACTTTGGAAATGACCTCATTGCCCACATTATTTCAGTTATATATATTATATAATGTAATTATTGTTTAGGGTCACTGTTCATATATACAACTCCAACCCCACCCCTTTGTGTTCACATTATGTGGATCAGCACTTGCTTAGCTTCAACCATTTTCTTTTGGAAAAGCATAGTTAACCAACAATATTTTTGAACAATGTATAAATAATGTGAATTAATAGAATTAAAAGAGTAAATTTAATTAGTAGCATTAAATTAGGATGTAATATATTTTTATTTGATTGGTGGTTGTTCGTGTTATTCAAAATAGTCATTATTTACCTAACACTTCCATTTTCTTTTTTACTTGTTCTTTAGTTTCTTTATATATAAATTAGACTAAATTTCATTTCATAAATGTGGTTTTCTTTGTATTTCATAATTTCCAATGAATTGTTGTGCGAAAATCATTTAGGTGATATTTAGCTTCAAATTTTGAGTAATTCAAACACACACGTATTATTAAAATTAAATTGATTATTTTTTGAGTCTGATGTTATTTATAACTATACTTATATATAATGGGAATATGAAAAAGGTTAGTAATTTTTTTTTTGGTTAGAATATTCTCTATTGTATATAACTCATGATTTTTTTTTACTATTTTCGAAACTTGAATTAAAAAATTATTTATTAAGTTATAAATAATATGTTGTCTCAGCTAATTTTATTTTTATTATTTTTATACAATTTAATAAATAAATAAGTGAATTAATAGGAATATTAATTAGTCCCTGGTGATGCACTAATAAATATAAAACGTATTTTAAATTCTTTTATTATAAATAAAAATTTAATGTTTTGAATCTTAATTAGCTTTTTAACTTTAAAACTGTTTTTATGATATAAAAATTATTTTATATATTATTTATAATTTATTTATAATTTATTATATAAGAAACTATATTTCTGCACACTCTAACTAAATATAACTACAAGATTGAGAGCTACCCTTCATCCCCAAAGTCACATATATTAGGGCATAGATAATTCTTACTAATTGATCCTATTATTCTCATGTTTCATGATTTGATTTTATTCCAACTTAATCTAAACCTTGTGCTAAGAGAGGGTGTTACTTATCCATAGGGTAAAACTACTTATAATCTCTTAATTACCTGCCGCACTTGCCTTATATTTATATGATTAAAAATATTATTTTTATGCTAAAATCAATCACTAAAATCAGTTATTATATATTTATATATAAATATATATAATTTAATTTATTATTAATATATATTTTTATATTTTAATATGTATATGTACTTATTAATTTTAATATATATTTAATATGTCCATATACTTTTTAAAATTTGAATGTCATTACAAGAAAAATAATTTATTCTCATACTTTCAAATCGCGTCAAAAATGAAAAAAAAAAAAAAAAAACAACGTAACATCAACATAATTAATTCTTGACTCAACATGATAATTTTTAATTAATTATAATAAGAAATTATCAATTTATTTTTGTTATCACAAGATATTTAATTAATTCTTGACTCAACATAAACTTTTTAAGATAGAATGCAGATATGTCATCTAATCGACAATTTTGAAGTTATACATTCAAATACAAATTAAAATCAAAATTAACCTTCATGTAATTGATTACATATAAAAATAAAATATTATTTTTATAATTTTTTATTTATTAGAACTTTTAAATTTTTTTAAAATAGAATAACCAGGTGCATTTCGAAACTACTATATATATGAATTCTAATACGTTCGCTTGATAAAAATAATGATGTATTAATTATATTAAATGCTTATAAAACAATGAAAGATTAAAATTATTTTATTTATAAGAAGAAAAAAAAAAAAAAGAAAGTGGTTCTGTGAAATCAGCGAGAGAGAGCATCTCGTCTTATTTGGATTCTTCTCCCTGTCACATACTCATAATTTTTCTCTTTAATTAAACAAAAATAACTTTGAGTTGAAAACCCCTATATATACCCTAACCAAGATGCTTTTTCTATATAAATATGTTGGTCACTTTAATAAACTTGATGCTTATCATATAATCATTAATTATTATAAACTAACTAAGGTTGGACTACAAATTTAGAAGCGGTAAACAAGTATTGTTAGATATCAAAATAAAACATTGATTAGCCTTTTATTATTATTACTTTTTCTAATACGTTTTGTGCAATATAAAATATTTCATATTTACAATTGAGGTTATCATCTACAAATTATCTTTTATATATTTAAGGTTTTTAAAATTTCTATCTCTTCTTATATTCGAATTACGTCTTTTTTTACATAATTAAAAGTAATTAATTTTTAAATATATTAATTAAATAATCATATATTTATATAAATTTGATTGATTGATTGTGTAAATTTTTTATGTTGACATATATTAAAATTAAACTTTTTAAAAAATTAACTGGTTAATTAGAGAGCCAACTTTTTAATTAATATTAATTAATTTTTTAAAATTAAAGTTTTATTTTAAATTTTTAATTATAAATTTTATCTTTTAAATTATAAATTTTAAATTTTATAAAAAAATTAACAATTTAAAAAATATTAATATTGATTAATTAAAACTTGCCTCCGTATCTTTATTCTAAAAAAAATCATACTTATCCCCAAGATTCGATTAAAAAAAAATTTTCTCTTTTAACTCTTTAACAAGTATTGAGGATTCAATAATGTGCAACACCTACTATTGTTGGGAAATAAAGGGCACTTGGAGAATAATGGGAGAGAATGTATATACGGCTATTAGGGTGTTCGCGGTGCGGTTTGGTTCGATTTTTGAGAGAAAAGTCATCCGATCCAATCGTTTAATTAAAGTGCGGTTCGGTTTGGTTCGATTTTTTTCTCAAAGCCATCCGAACCAAACCAAACCAATTAAATTCGGTTTGGTTTGGTTCGGTTTTTTCGGTTTTTTCAATAATTCAAAAAAAATATTACCATACTATTTTACAAAGTCATAACATTGAAATTGATAAACACAAATACACAATAATAATAATAATAATAATAATAATAATAATAATAATAATATAGCACTAGTAGAAAATCATTCTAATCTAATTATACATTCTAATAATAAAGAGACATTGAATTTGAGATGAATGGATTAATAGCAGGGTAACAATGTATCAGAATTGAATATATAGACATTGAGATGAATGGATTAATATGTTGCTGACTTTCCTGCAATTTATTGAGCTCTCAGAATGTTGTTGCACCTTCTCCACCAGCAAACTGACCCCCCCCCCCAAAACAAGTGCCACCGCCATGAAATTAACACCTAATCCAATGCCTGCTCTATCACCCCCAGAGACACCACGTCCACAGCTAGGTAAACCAGGAATACCACACAGTCCTCTGTTATCCGTAAAACTGCGTGCACCCAAAACAATATCAACATTATATTGCGTTATTCTGAACATTAATCATTTATTCATAATAACATAACATACTTGAAGCTAGCTCTGTGCAATAGTCTTCCTCCTAGACTTGCTGGAACACTTCCAGACAGCCTATTCCCATTTAGGTTCCTGCATCCACACAACTTTAGTACTGATTTCTCATTGTCTTATAAGTTTCATTTCTTCAACTTTAGACAATCTTACAGTCTCTGTAATGATGTCAACTCTCCAAGACTTTCTGGGATTGCTCCTTCCAAAAAGTTATAGGATAGATCACTGCATCATTGATTATTATGCCATTTAGAAACTGCATTACTATGATAATTAAACTTCTTTTCAATAACATAGATTATAAATTAACCGTTTATGTTTCTATCAATCCAGCATTCTAGCTCCCCTCACTGAAATTGTAAGCCTTAAAATTCACTAACCTGGTCACCATCCTTGATGCCATAATCTCTAAGATAAGTTGTTTCAATGACAAGCTTATGTCCTTCATAACATAAGCAAAATTGCCCCCAAACATGAGCCCTACAATTCAAAAATCAATGGAAATAATAAATCAGCTAAAAATTCATCATGGTCATTGTCATATCAGAATTCATCATAAATCACATAATACTTCACATCAGAATAATATATTAACTCTCAAGTCTCAACAGATTTAAAAATTATAACACATGAAAGTAATTAATTCAGTAATTTAGTAATTCAACAGAACAGCAATAATACCAGAACAACAATTCAGTAATTCACTTCAAAAGTAATTCAATCAATCACAGAAACAAGCAGCTGAAGTTTAGATCATTAAGCAGCAATAAACAAGCACAGAACCAGCAATAAACAAGCACTTTTACCACCAATAAACAAGCACAGAACCAGCAATAAATCAAGCACAGAACCAGCAAAAAACAAGCACTTTTACCAGCATTAAACAAGCACAAAACCAGCAAAAAAACAAGCACTTTTACCAGCATTAAACAAGCACAAAACCAGCAAAAAAACAAGCACTTTTACCAGCATTAAACAAGCACAAAACCAGCAATAAACAAGCACTTTTACTAGCAATAAATCAAGCAGAGAACCAGCAATAAACAAGCAATAAATTGAACAAAACCAAATAATCTTAACAATAAATCAATCACAGAAACAAGCAGCTGAAGTTTAGATCATTAAGCAGCAATAAACAAGCACAGAACCAGCAATAAACAAGCACTTTTACCAGCAATAAACAAGCACAGAACCAGCAATAAATCAAGCACAGAACCAGCAAAAAACAAGCACTTTTACCAGCAATAAATCAAGCACAAAACCAGCAATAAACAAGCACAGAACCAGCAATAAACAAGCAGCTGAAGTTTAAATCATTAAGCACAGAACCAGCACTGAATAACCGATAAACTGAACAATAAACAATAAATAAGCAATAAACAATAAATCAGCAATAAACAATAAATCAATAAATTGATAAGTTATAACCCTAGGCCTAAACTGAACAACAAATCAGCAAAGTTTACCTGAATAGATGGCTCGGGCTCCATATGCACTTGAATCGGACAATCGGTGGCTGGGTGGGTGGGCTCAAGAAACGCTGCTGGGTGGACTGGAGGCGGCGAGGTCGGACGTGGCGAGGTCGTGGGTGGGCTCCAGAAACGCTGCTGGGTAGACTGGAGGCGGCGAGGTCGCAGGTGGCGTGGTCAGAGGTGGCTCCAGAAACGCTGCTGGGTGGAGGCTGGGTCGTGCACCGGCGGTGGAGGTTCTCCTCTGTTCGGCGGTGGGATTTGGAGGAATTGAGGAAGGCTTCGATCTAGGATTTGGAGAGGGAAGCTGTCGCGCATGTGGGGAAGGAGAAGTGGGGGTGTGGCCGTCTCACACTCTCACGAGTCACGTCTGGGTCTGGGTCTGGGGGGTGGGGTAGTTTTAATTTTAGGGTTTTGTTAAGAACCGATTCGGTTCGGTTCGGTTAGGGTTTTGGTGGCAAGAACCGAAAACCGAACCGAACCGCAAAAAAACCGCAAAACATCACTTTTTTTCGGTTTTTTCGGTTTTCGGTTAATTCAGTTTTCGATTTTTTCGGTTCGGTCCATCGGTTTAGTTCGGTCCGGATCGGTTTTGAACACCCCTAACGGCTCTCATTTTCTGTACGTAAATTTTAGTACGATGATGTTATGGTAATTATATAAATATTATTAAAATTAAATTTTTTTATTTTAATAATAATTTTTTAAATAATATTTTTTAAAAATATTGTTTAATAATAAAAAGTATTATTTTAATTTTAGTAATATTTTTTAAAATATTATAGTTATCATAATTATCGTAGTATAGTTGTATTAGATTTTCATTAATACATAAATACGAGAAGTAGAAAGAATATTAAAACATTTGTATTTTGTATGATTCGAGTCAAGTCTTATGTTCTAAAAATTTTGAAAGAATATTAAAATATTTGGATTTTGTATGATTTGAGTAAAGTTTTACTTTTTAAAAGCTTTGAAATTGCTAAAATTGTATTTTGAAAGTTTTGAAATTGTTAAAACGAGTGCAAGAGATTGAGGTTAAGTTGTGTTTATAGACTTTTTGAAATCAAAAAGTAACTGTTAAAGTTTATTAAAATACGAGATTATAAATAGATAAATTTTTTTTAAATTAGGAGTGAGATTCAAATAAAAAATTTTAGATAAAAATAAAAAGATTATATTATTTGAGTTATAATTTATTGATAAGTAAAAAAATATTTTTAAAAAAAGAGAATTATACTAAAATATGAGAAATTGAGAATGAAGTAATGAACACTTAAAATGGTTTCGTCGTTTTTAGCTTATTCTTTTATGAGCCTTATATTATGTAGAACAGAGAACGGTATCAATGAAAAGATTTCTGACAAAAAAGAATATTATGTTCCTAAACCTCATTATATAATTAAGTGCGCAAATGGATGGTTTATTTATTTTTCTTTTTTCGGTCAATGTCTATAATATATGCACATATGTCAAATGTTACAATATAATATATAATAAACATATAATGCTTAGGGAAACAACTTATTAGTTGCTTCTTCATCTTCCCTTGGTTTAGACATTATAGGAATATCTCTAAAAAAATTAGCAGTGGTTATATAGTAGTAGATTTATGAGAGTAGAACATTTCTTTTGATTGGGTTAGGGGTGTTCAAATTCAAACCGATTTAAATTAAATCGTTCATTTAATTCAATTTAAATTGAAAATCGATTAAAACCGTACTAATTCGGATTTGATTGGATTCTATTTTTTGCAAACCGCTGGATTGGATCGAATTTCGGATCTACTTTTCATAACCGATTCAATCCAATCCAATCCAAACCGCACAATGTGCTATAATATTATTATTTTATTATTATAATTACAATTATATTTTTAACATGTTCAATTTGTTATACATTTTTCTATTATTTATGTATTATTATTATTTAATAAATATTTTATGTTTAAAATATTATTTATTTATTTATTTTAACTAACCTATAATTTTATTTCTATTGTTATGTTATCGTTGGCTTTTTAAGATATGTTAAGTGTTAAGACTTGTTATGTCATTGTTGATTATTTAAAATTTGATGTTAAGACTTGTTATATGTATTTAATTTTTTTATTTAAAAAACTGCATATCCAAACCGATTCAAACCGCTTGTAATCGGATCGGATCGGATCGGATTAGATTTTCAAAAAAAGTTTATCCATCTAAACTGCACCGCACATAAATTAAGCGTTCGAATCGGATGACTTTTTCCCTTAAAACCGAATCAAACCGCACCACAAACACCCCTAAACTAGGGGTGTTTAGTTGGTCACATCATATTCAGGCCAAATTAAAAATTATATTTTGTGTTCATCATGTTGTTATAAATATAAGAATAGTTTAATAATTAACTCATAAAGAAATAATTAAAATACTTACAAAGAGCTAAGAAACTTTATAAATTTAAAATTAAAACTTAAAACATACTTTTAAAAGAGTACTAAAAATTAACTAGTCTTACATATCCTTCTTTAATTTATAAGTGGTTAATGTTTATTTACCTTCAAAACGAATAATATATATAGAGACACACACAAAATTAAAGGAAATATTTTGCAAATAAAGACTAAAAGAATAAGAAAAAATCACTATGATTACCACATACCTACTGACTTTTAATAAAAGCAAAGTCAATTTTATCTAGGTAGTACCTCACTAGACCAAAAATATTTATTAATAAAATTCCGTGAAAAAATCTAATTAAATAGAAGGAGTATACTTCCTGTATAAATTTAAGTGTATAAACTAAAAAAAAAAAAATTCGTATTATGAGTTTAATACAGATAAATGATATCCGTATCAATTTTTTAGTCCACCTTAAATATTATATATTTTCTTATTTATACCAAAAAAAATAATTCTTTTATTATTTATCTTCTTAGCTTTTATTAACCCACATAAAACTCTTCTTATATATATATATATATATATATATATATATATGTATATTAAAAAGAAAATATTTGACATACCCTTAAACTGAGTTCACACTAAATCCAATAATAATAAGTGTGACTTAGCTTGCTCTGATATATAATACAAAATTTTAATAATTTTCAGCAGTGATGAAATGGACTGGTTAGGTGTCATCATCATATTGATCCAATCTCAAATTTTAATAATGATTGATGTAAATGATTAGAAGTTCATCACGTGGTGTATTTCAGGAAGAAATAATAATAAAAAAAAAAAAGCATACATGTATACGAATATTTAATTTGGATTTCACTGTCATTGAGGTATATTAAATTACTAATACAGGCACAAGTGATCTTAATTTGACTTGAAAAAAAAAAATTAATGGTAAACTGAAATTGTGCTTTGAAAGTTGGAATCCCCTATTTGGGGCGCAATATATAGGGACATTGCATCAACGTACGACGAGTGTCTAAATAGAAAATTAAAAAAAAAAAAAAACTTTTAAAATCAAGGAATAACAATAATAATGAATGGTCCCAATAAAATGGCCACAACCACATACTAATTATTTATTCCATTCGACAACATGCTCGTGCCTTATATCATTAAATATTTTGTAGATTTATACCACATTCAATTCTTTATAATTAACGTTTTTCTTAACTTGTTTATAATTCTATTTTCTGAAACAAGCTAAGTAAATTAATTTTATTATTTGCCCAATGCAACAATATATTGTCCATGAAGAGAGAGTCAAAATTGAGACCATATACTTCTCTTGGGTCAAAAACAAAGTACACGATTTCGTAACAATAATAGAGGTCTCTATTTCATTCTTTTTAATTTCCCCCGAACAAAATTTAGCATATCTCTAGTTTCTTGGACAATATAATTGGGAGCCCGACCAAATCATTTTAGATGAGATTAACCAAGGATACAACACTAGCAGAATCTTGTACTTTATAGCTAGCCTGACAAGTATTGTGAAGATAAATTAAAGTATAAAGTAAAGACATCTTATTTATTAGTTAGGTGGTATATGCACGCAGAAATTATTTTTTATATGAAAAAGATGGTAGTGTATTTATAAAATATTAATGTTTAGAGTGTTTTATAGTATTATGAATATTCAAAGAAACTTAGTATTATTCACCATGTTTTGGAATAGTTCATGTTTCAATGAATTCTATTTTATACAAACTAATTAATTAGTTTATAATTATATATGATTGATCAAAGACAATGATTAATTATTGTTTTAATTAATTAGAAGAATGGACTAAAGTATAAATAAATTTTTATACGATGGATAAATGTATATTTTAATTAATTTTTTAATAAGTCATCTACATATATTAATATTAATTTTTGTTGTCATTTTTATCTTTCTATTATCTGAATAACTTTTTTGACAGTAGTAGCTGTCAAATGACTATTTATATTGTGTGATATGATCCTTTTAATGATATATAGTAAAAAATAAATGTTAAATTATTAAATTTATTAAATTAGAATAAAAAACAAAAAAATCTATAAGTGACAAATGTTTCTTCATTTTTTTTTCTCTCAAAAGTTACTTCGAACATAGTCCTAATAAAAAATAACAAGAATTGAAATGTGATTATTTTATTTGGGTTGAGAAAGTGTTGATGATGAAAAATGTTGGGGGATTAAAGAGCAAAATTGAAAAAGTAAATGGAAGTATGTAGAAGAAAATAAATAGAAGGTAGAAGAAAATAAATGAAAAGATTTCTTATTCACTCTGACTCTATTTGAAGTAAATTTTGGAGAAAGAAGATAATAAAGAGATGTTATCACTTGTAAATTTTTTTATTTTTTATTTTAATTTAACAAATTCAATAATTTAATATTTATTTTTTATTGGATTATCAAAACAACCACGTCACATAATGCACATAAAACACTTGGCAGTTACTATTGTCGGAAAAGTTACTCCAGCAACAAAAGAATAAAAATAACAACGAAACTTGATATTAATATATGTACAGATGACTCATTAAAAAAATTAAAATATAAATTTATTCACAATATAAAAATTCATGTGTTTTTTTTTGGTGAACTATTCATGTGTATTTTTGTCTATACTTTCTAATTAATTAATCAAAAAGCATATCCATGTGATACATACATAAAATTAAGGGTGTAATCCGTGTATTTGAGGCCCTCAAAGATCACAAACCCTAACAAACAAATCTATTTTCCTTCATTTGATTTTGATTTCATTGGCAAGCTTAAAGACACGATCAATATAAATGGCCTAAATCCAGCAAAGCAATGAGCTGTCTTTGAACCCACTAACCATACAAAATCCCACACCATATATATATGGAATGAACCGACCCAACAAACATGTGCTGCTGGTCAAAGATTATTGTTGTTCAATATCCTTTTGGATAATGTTCATGTTCTTAATTAAAAAAACAAATGAATCAAATAAAATCCATCATTGAGTACTTGTAATATCCCGAATTAAATTTTAATTAGGTGTAATTCGTTGTTTACATTCTTAATTTATTAATAGTAGGATTAATAAATACATACACGAGCGTCAACCAAATTAGAAAACGCATTGCAGCCAACAACTTAATAAAGTAATTAGGTCGATTGATATACTAATTTAATTTAGAGGTCAAAGTGATAAAAAAAAAATTTAGATTTTATTTCTCTTTTGAACTTTCACCTACTACATACACCACTATATTTCATAATAAGATGAAAATTAAATTAGATTCTTGTATTATCCCATGGTAGTTGTTGCTGGTTTTATATATATATATATATATGTGTGTGTGTGAAGGGATAAGAATAAGATGATGATATATATGGAAGAGAGAGGTTGCTGCTTCTAGATTGGTTATGAATATTTATATTTTGTTAGATATATGTCGAGTCACGGAGACAGAAAATTTTAGAAGCGAGGAGTTGAGGGCAAAAATATATATATTAAAATAAATTTTATTGAACATTATTAATTATATTAAAAATATAATAGAAATATAAAAATTAAAAAGAATCGATTAATATTTTTATTTTTAAAATATTATTTATTATATATAATTTATGGTAAAATATATTTTTTGTCTTTAAAATTTAATAAAAGTTTTAAAAATATTTTTAAGTTTTATTTTGTTTTAATTTTATTCTAGAAGTTTTTTATTTACATCAAATATATCTCTGACGGTTAATTTTTTAAAAAATTTAAGATTAATTCAACAACAATTTTATAAGAACAACCCTTAACACAAGTAAATCAATCATAATTTTCGTACATTATTGTTAGATTGGTCTTAAAGTTTTTGAAAATTTAGCCATCGAAGGTATATTTGATGCAAATAAAAAATTTCTAGGACAAAATTGAAACAAAATAAAACTTAGGGATATTTTTGAAACTTTTACCAACTTTTAGAGACAAAAAATATACTTTAGCTTAAAATTTATAAAAAAAATTATTTCTAAAATTTGAACTTAAAACATCTTAATTAAATTATAAATAACTTGTTATTCTAACTAATTTTACTTTGGATTATTTTTACACATTTAATAATAAAAAACTGAATCACTTGGCACGTTAGCGCCTAATAATACACTAGTATTTATAATTTAAAGCTAGAATTATATATAAATACCAAAAAAATTATACCTGTATATGGAAACTGCGTTTATATAAAATAATAAAAACTTAATTTATAATTTTTTCTTTCTTTTTAAAATAATTAATTTTTTTATATATTTTTTTAAATAATTTTCATATAATGTCAAACTAAAGATTTTATATATTTGTTTAATTATTTATTGTAATTAAAATATTTTTTATTATTATTTTTAAAAATAAAAAATATATTCTAAATTAATAAATTGATCCATTCACTTTAAAAATTTATATACAACATAATTACATATAATAGAATAAAAGATAAAAAAAAATAATGAAGATCAATAAATTGAGAATAAAATAAAATATATAAAATCATAAAGAGAATAAAAAAGTTAGATTAATACCTAAACTATAATTTATTGAATTAAAATTTACAATTAAAAATATCAAAAAGAGAAATAATGAAATTAAAAGATATATAGAATCATGAAAACTTTATAAAAAACTATATAAAAAAAAACATAGAAAATTTGTAATTTACCTTTTGATGAAGAGAAGATGATTATTAGATAGAGTATAGAAAAAGAAGGTTAAAAATATAAAATCAATAAATAATGAGAGATTTAGTGTCTTACTATTTTGTTTTCTCTTCATTTTAATATTGATAATAATTTAAAAAGAAACAAAGAATTTAAAGGAATAAAAATTTGACAGTTGTGACTTAAGAACGGGAGAAGGCTAAATTTAAATAAATTTATCAATAGTAAAAATACTTAAGAATGGGAGAAGGCTAATTAAGCTTAATTTATTTATAGTGTAGTCATTTAAAAATTAAAATAGAGACATATTATATATAGATATAATTTTTTTTAAAAAAATTAAAATTTTAGTGGAACAAGTGCACCCTCATCTCCTAGGTAGGTCGTACTTGAAGAGTAATGATGTACATCCAAGTCTTTTTATAAATTAAATCTAATAAAGTTAAACAATATGACTTAGAGTAATATTATTCATAATGGAATTTTGTTAATGTTAGACTAATTTAATTAGATTTTATTAACAAAAAAAACTTAAATATATAATATTATTTTGTGTCTAATGCTAAAAGTTATTCAATCAATTATTAAAAAAAATATATGCTAATAATTATTCATGGTATCAAAATTTAAGATATTTTTTGTTTTGTTTTGAGATAATATTTATTTTGACATCGACAGTTAAATAATAAATAAGTTAATTTGATTTTTACGTTCTAAATAAATAAATATATATATATATATATATATATATATATATATATATAAATTAAAAATTAACTTATATATAGTTATTCAACATTAATCAATTTTTTTATTTTAAAAATTTTTATTTTTTGAGAATTTAAAATTTATGATAAAAAATTATTTTAAAAAATTGACTGATTTTAACTGAAAAAAATTAACTCCTAACATTATTCTTTTCTACAACAGTCAATAGATTTTTTGTTTTTAAAAACGTATTCATGCCAATTTTTAATCAAATTTTTATCTTATAACTACTAATATATTATTGAAGTAAACAGCCAAATGTCATTCTATCACTTTAAGAGTCACTACAACAATATAGATTATTTTTGAGGGTTATAATGTGTAAAAAAAAATTAAAATTTGTCAAAAAAAATAAATTTTGACACTATTTTAACTATGAAAATATGTTAATAAAAGTTTTGTCAAAAATAGTATTTTTAACATATAAGTGATTGTGAAAAAAAAATAAATCTTATTTTGATAAATATTGACTGTCAAAAATAATTTGTTAGAAAATTTTGAGAACATATTTTCTGTGATACTTATTAATTGTCAAAAATACTATTTATTTTGACACTTATTGACTATAAAATATTCTCAACAAAAAATTTTAACAAAGAATGAGATGAGATCTTGAAACTAAAGAATAACTTGAGATTTTGAAAATAAAGAATGAGTAGTATAATCCTAAACTGAGAGCAGTGTGATGTCAAAATTAACAGAGCCAAAGAAGAAGAAAAATAGTGGAGTAAATTGAAAACAAACGAGTGTCAAAATTGATGAGTAATTTTCTACGGTCAAATTATTCATCAAGAAAACATAGAAAATTTGACATTTATGATATTTGTCAAAAATATATATTAATTTTGACATTTAATTATGGTGTTAAAAAATAAAGTGTTAAAATAACTCTATTTTCTTGTAGTGAGTTGTGCAAGTCAAACTAATATAAATATCTTTGATTTCTAAAATTATATTTGTGTCTTAATTTAGATTTCTAAAGTTTTAATTTATTTAATTAAATTTTTAAACCATAGTCCTAATTTTACTTAAGCGTTTTACAAGCTTCTTAGGAAGTAAATTGAGGTAAAAAATTTCAATTACTACATTAGATAGTTGTTAAGAAATTTAGTGTGACATTGTGGTCAATCTATTTCGGTATATTATTAACATTCTATAATAAAAATAAGAAGACTGACGTGAATTATGAATATTAAATTGGAGGATCAAATTAATGAATAAATTAAAATTTTGAAGAACAAATTACAGTAAATATAACTCTAAAGACTAATAAGATTATTAATTCTAAATCTCGTTTCTAAAAGTAAGGCATTTTGTTATTTATTTATTTAAAAAGCTAGAGATCAATTGATTCATCCATAAGGCCAAAATGGAAAACTCTTATGTGTAACTGTATATATATAATCAACAAAGTTTAGGGCATTAAATAGTATATTTATTAAGAAATTAAATTTTAGAGACTTAGTTTATATATAATCCAAATCGCAATACTATATAGATTATAAATTAATAGCCAGCATAAATTGAATATCGTGTAAAAAATGGAACGCTCTCCAGCAGAAGAAAACTTTTTTTAAGAAAAGGAGCAGAAGAAAACTTTTTTTAAGAAAAGGACCAAATACAGAGAAGTGTCAAGAAAGCTAAATCCAACGAGGATGAAATCCTGTCAGATGCAGAGGAGGTACCACACAACAAAGAAGGTGTCACTACGATGGTAATCGTCAAACTTCTGGGGAAAAATTTGGGGTTCTGCGCTATGGATGCCTAGATTCAACGGGTATGGGCCAAGAAGGGTGAAGTCAAAATCATTGACTTAACTGGGGATTTTTTCCTAGTTCAATTCCTAGACGAGGAAGATTATTAACATGCTCTGTTCGAAGGCCTTTGGCAGGCTGCTGACCATTATCTCTTGGTACAAAGATGGAGGCCATTTTTTAACCCTTGTGCTAATGATTTCAAAGAATTGCAATGTGGGTGCAGATTCTAGATTTATCCGTGGAATTATACACTCAACCATTTTTGTGGAGAGCATGAAGAAAGATAGGTTCTATGATCAAAATTGACCAAACCACGTCAATTCACTCAAGGGAAAAATTTGCGCGGCTATGCGTGAGATTGACTTACGGCGTAAACTTGTTCTGGCTATTGAAGTATTAGGCCGAGAGTTCAAGATAGAGTATGAGGGCTTGCATTTGATATGTTTTGGGTGTGGAAGGTATGGTCATAGAAGGGAGGAATGTCCTGATGGAGGAGTCACGAATGCCAAGATGCAGCCGCAAGCGGCAACGACGAAGACCATTCCGATGGTTAAAGCAAATGGTGAAGGTTTGGATGCAGCTAATCTGGCTCCAGATAATTTGGAAGTGTTTCCCGAAGAAAGTGGGATTGTGACAGAGGTGCAAGCGAAGTCCACGGGAAGGATTGATGATAATGTTGGAAATCAAACCACTTCTTTTGGGCCTTGGATGCTTGTGAGCAAGAATCAATGTAAAGGAGCTCGCCCTAAGCAAGGAAGTGGGCCAGGGCCCAAAGTGCAAGTTCAACTGGACTCACGTTTCAACTTGTTGGGCAATGAGGAACCCAAAGACCAAATAACTCCTGATTTGGGCAACATAGCCTCAACTCACACGCCCAAACATTTTGAAGGAAAGGAGGAGAAATTGAAACTTTCGTCTCAGGAGGGAAGAAGTAAGAAAACCCAAACTGGAAAGACTCCTTCCATTCTCAAGTCTAATGTGTTTGCTGTCCAAAGCAAAGAGGTGTCAAAAATGCAAATGGAAAGGAAGGAAGCAGGGAGACAAAGTTTTGAAGCAGTGGTGAATAAGGGGAAAGAAGTAGACTCCTCTCCTAGTCCTGCGACAAAAAATCGGAATGAGGATGATTAGTGGCACTCAATTAATTTGATTAAACAGGCACAATTTGACTCTCGAGGTGACAAGCTAGGCTTGGAAGGGCTTCCCTATGTTGAAACATATCTTCCTTCGAAAGAGGATATCAGGGCTACAAATAAAGTAAATCGCAATATGGGAGACATGGATACAGCATCAAATCCACCGAACCCCGGAGCAATGGTTGATGCACATTCTCCTGTGGTTTTTGTCTCGGTTTCTCCCATGGTGGAGCAAGCTTCAGCAGGTATGGGGATGGATGATCCCACTCCTCTGTAATAGCTGGTTTTAGTATTTTCTTAGTGTGTTTCCTGCCTTCTTTCATTGTTGTTGTTTATTATCAATATAATAACGTGAAACTGCAGAGGTGTAGGTTTTTCCAGGTTGGTTAAGGATTTATGTGGTCATTATCACTCTAGTATACTCTGTCTACTAGCTAGAGACTCATATCTCTGGAACAAAGGCAACAAACATTGCTCGGAAGTTTGGTTTCTCTTCTTGGCATCTTGTGGAAGGTGTTGGCTTCTCTGGAGGTATTTGGGTGTTGTGGAATGATACGTTTTGGTGTATTGAGGTTCTGGAATCGCATAGGCAATTTGTCCACTTGAGGGTAGCTTATCAAAACGAGCTTCCTTGGTTTCTAATTATTGTCTATGGATCTCCCCATATTGCTCCGCGAGCTGATCTTTGGTCTAATATTCGAAGATTGGCAGGTCTCATTCAGGGCGATTGGTGTGTGGGTGGCGACTTTAATTGTGTGCTTACGAGTGCAGACACGTGGGGGGAGTTTCCAACTTATCCAGAGATCATCACCGCTTTGCCGCCTGTCTTTTTGATTCTGGGTTGCACGATATTGGGTTCCAGGGGCAACCCTTTACTTGGCAGCGGGGACCATCCAGAGGAGACTGGATAAGTATGTGGCAAATAAGTCATGGTCTCTGCGGTTCTTTCAGGCTCTGGTGAAGCACCTATCGAAGCTGAAATCCAACCATGTGCCCATCCTACTTAACTTGGATTATCATAGTAATTACTTTGTTAGACCTTTCCATTTCTTATCTCCTTGGCTTGTTTATAGGGATTTTCATGCGCTATTGATTAATAATTGGCGTACTGATAACCTGCTGGAGGATAATATTTCATCTTTCATGTCCGCTGCAAAAATTTGGAACAATGAAGTATTTGGTAATATTGCAAAGAGAAAATCTCGCATTTTAGCCAGGCTTAATGGTATTTCTGCAAATTTTTCTTTTGAACCGAATCCTTTCCTTGAGAATCTTCAATCGTGTTTGTGGAAGGAATTAGAGGATTTGCTCATTCAAGAAGAAATATACTGGAAGCAATGTTCACGATGTAAGTGGTTAAATTATGGAGACAGGAACACCTCCTATTTTCATGGTGTAGCCACTTCAAGAAAGAGACGAAATAGAGTAAGTATGCTGAAAGACCAAGCAGGAGTCTGGATTGAGAAGGATCAGCAGTTGCAAGATCATAGCCTTAATTTTTTTCAGAACCTTTATACAGAAGATTCCGGGTATGAGAGATTGGAAGCTCCGGGTTTTTTGCCAACGATTTCTGAGGAGGATATAACAATGTTGACTAAGGAGGTGACAATTGATGAGATTAGAACTTCCCTCTTTGTAATGGGGCCTGGAAAGCTCCAGGTCCTGATGGGTTGCCTCTGATGTTTTACCAAAGTAATTGGTATTCTGTTAAAGATTCTCTAATCAGTTGGGTTAAAAGGGTCTTCCAAGATCATCAACAGATTGAAGTAGTGAATAATATTTATATTTTCCTTATCCCAAAGATTGATAATCCTGAGACCATAGGGCATTTCAGGTCAATTGGTTTGTGCAATGTATCATACAAACTCATTATCAAGATTGTGTCTCAACGAATGAAGAAAATCATGCCCAAGCTTATTAGCCCTGTTCAATGCAGTTTCGTTGCAGGCAGACAGAGTGCGGACAATATTTTCGTGGCACAAGAGGTCCTCCACACTATGAGAAATAAAAAGGGTGAGGGCGGATTCATGGCCATTAAAATCGATCTTGAAAAAGCATACGATCAGTTGAGATGGCAATTTATCAGAGATACTCTGCTGGAGGCCAATATTCCCAACAATATAGCTAATTTGATCTTTCACTGTTACTTGTCAGCAGAGATGCAGATTCTTTGGAATGGGTCACCTTCAGTCTCCTTCACCCTGAGTAGAGGAATCCGCCAGCGTGATCCAATTTCTCCATATTTTTTCATTTTATGCATAGAACGCCTGTCTCAAATAATCTCGGTAGCAGTGAATAATAGAATTTGGGAGTTTATTAAGCTTAGCAGAGGAGGTCTGCAACTCTCTCACCTCTGTTTTACTGATGACATTGTTCTTTTTGAAAAAGCAACTATGGATCAAGTAGAAGTCGTGCGGGGTATCTTGGATCTTTTTTGCCGATGTTCAGGTCAAAAGGTGAATTTTGCTAAGTCTTGTGTTTTCATTTCAAATAATACGAGTTTCGAAAGAAAACGTAGGTTAAGTGATGCTCTTGGTACGAGACTTACGAATAACTTGGGTAAGTATCTGGTAGTGGTGTCAATATGTTTGGCCCTATAGGACTTTGTCCCTACTTTATAGGGTCAGAAGAATAAAAAGCCCTATAACTAATAAGGTCAAATTTTTAAAAAGCCCTCAGGGCCAAAAACCCTCATGAATCAAAAGTCCTGGGACCAACCCATGAGCTACTTTTTTTCATGGCCGTTGTTTTCTCTTATTGTTTCAATTTTATTACAAAACAGATCTAAAAAAAGGTAACAATAATAGTAGGGATTGATTTTTCTTTATTTACAACAATAAATCAAAATCATATATAGAGTTATACATAATAAATCAAAATATTATTGAATGGGTAATTTGTATGTAAAATTCTTAATCATATAGTATGGTTTTTTTTTTAAATTTTGTTTGTGTCAGTCATATTTAGCAGTAAGGAGAATACAAATGGATTAACACTTTTAGTCTTAAAAAAAAGATAATTAACTAATATTAATTTAAATATAAGATAAAAATAAAAATAAAAATATTAATCATCTAATATTTTTTATTTATTAAAACAAATTTGTTGCATTTAATTAATGACAAAACTGAAATTATGGAACCAGCAAAATTTTCTTTAGCACCATTTATTTTTATTATATCTTTTCATTTCCTCATAAACTGAACAACTTATAAAATAAATAAATAAATAAATGAGCATAAATTTACTGAGCCAGGGGTGAAGGACTGCGAAACACTCAATTTATCATCTTTTTGCATCAAGAATCTAAGGTGAGGATCAGCAGCTAAGAAAAGGTTTTTGACCAAAACAGCCTCTTTGGATTCATATTCAAGCTTTAGTTTTGGGGCTTTTAGGGCTTGTAGGACCAGTCCTATTTTTATTTTTGTTGGGAGGGCTTAATGAGAGCTAGGGCTTATAAAATAAAATTTTGTAATTTTAGGGCTGTGGGCTAAAATTATTTTGGAGGGTTAGAGCCAGCCCTAAAATTTTGGGCTCAATTGACACCACTAGTATCTGGGTGTTCCTCTTCTTCATGATAGAGCTTGGAAGGAAGATTTTCAATTTATCATTGATAGAATGTCGAATCGACTGAACTCTTGGAAAGTCCGGAGCCTTTCTCTAGCCGGTAGAGTAACTCTAGCCCAATCTTCTTTGGCGACTATTCCCTCTTATGTTATGCAAAAAATGAAGATTTCTATGAGTATTTGTGATAAAATTGATAGTATTTATAAAAACTTTGTGTGGGGTGGTGCTGATTTGGAGCGAAAGCCATATTTGCTTAGTTGGGATAAACTATGCCTCCCAAAGAACCAAGGGGGTCTCGATTTTCGGCCAGCAAAAGTGACAAACAATGCCAATTTAATGAAACTGGCATGGAAGCTTGTCCAGAATAAGGAGGAATTATGGGTGAAAGTGATCCGGAGCAAATATGGCTATGGGGAGGATCCTCTTCCTTCTTTCAAGAAGCATCAATCAAGTTCTAATGTTTGGCACGGAATTCAAAGCGTTTGAAAGGTATTTCAGAATAATTTGATTTGGAGGGTGGGTGCAGGGAATACTGTGAATTTTTGGTCGGATAATTGGATACCGGGTATTCACAATCTCGTAGATTTTGCTCACTCGGAGGTTACTGAGGACATGATTGATGAACAGGTATGTGATTATGCTATTGATGGTAGATGAAATTATGAACGGATTTCCTTGACTTTGGGTGAGGATTGGCTCTTGGTTTTTACTGCCATTAAGCCTCCAGAACCAAGTTTTGGGGAAGATATTTTGGCCTGGCTCCTTACATCCAATGGCCAATTTTTAATGAAGTCTGCTGGTGCCTTATTTTTTAGCAATACAGAAGATGATAGATCATCTCTGTTCTGACGAATTTGGAAGCTCGAGGCCTCGCAGAGGTTGTGCACGTTCTGCTGGCTTGTTGCAAATGAGGCTTTTCTTACCAATGAGCAGCGTTGTAAGTGACACATGACATCGGATGATCGATGTGGCATCTGTCATAATTTTCCCAAGTCTTTGCTCCATGTCCTCCGCGATTGTGAAGTGGCAAGAAGAACATGGATGAGCATTGACAACAGTTTGGTGACCGATAACTTCTTCAACACTCCTCTTTTGATCTGGTTGTTGGATAATTTATCTCTCAATACTCCTTCTAAAGGCTGTGCATGGCCTCTTCTTTTTGCTACCATGATGAATTTGCTATGGTACCAACGCAATAAGGTTATTTTTTTATGCCGCTGAGGTTTTTGAATAAGGAAAGTTAGCTAATCTTGCTATTCATCTTGCCAATGATGTTCAACATGCGTATACTACTGTCGGCAATGTGAAGAAGAAAGTGGGTACTTTCATTGATAAGCAGGTTAAGTGGATGCCGCCTAATCCGCCTTTCTTTAAATTAAACACTGATGGATCTGTCTTGCAGAGAATGGGAGAGCTGCTTGTGGAAGCATTATTAGGGACAACAATAGAAATTTTATTGCTTGTTTTAGTGCCAATTTGGCTTATGGAACTATTACAGCAGCGGAGTTTTGGGGTGTTTTATTGAGTGTTGACCTAACTTTAAGTCTTGGATTGGAAAGCCTTCATATTGAGGTGGATTCTTTGGCTGCAATGAAACTGTGTTCCCAGGAAGGGATTGAATGTCACTCTTTAAAGGCCATTATCTTGGCTATCAAAGATATGTGTGGCAAATTATATAATTGGAATTTGAATAACCAGTACCGTGAAGCAAATTCGTGTGCGGATGAACTTGCTAACTTTGGGCATAGCTTGATGGTTGGTTGTCATGTTTTCATTACCTTACCTTCATGTATTTTGCTTTGCTTTCATTCTGATGCAATTGGCACGTGCCATTTGAGGATAGTTGCTTCTTAGTTTTGTCTTTATTTGAGCTTCTTTAGCTCCTTTGTTAATAAAAAAATAGTCAGCACTTTTGATAAAACCCTAAATTAAAGCACTATAATGAGTAAAAATTTACGAATCCAATAAATCTAATGCTAGTTACTGTTGCTATAATGTGAAAGAGATGAATCTTGTGATTATATGATCTAAGAAATAAATCAGATTATGAGGCTGGGAAAGAAGAAAGTAGATGATCGAAGTAATTTGAATATTATCATTCAAGAAGTGTTAACTGACTAATAATTAGAAACAAACTCTAACGAATTTACACAAATATCTTAACTGACTCACACACACATATCTTAACAAATTTTCTCTCTTATCCATCACTATCTATATTGAAGCTCTCCTTAACACTAATCAACAAGATTCACCGAATATGATTAATAAAGCAGTCATGGTTGAGGGAAGAGAGGATGAGTTTTTTTTATTATTTTATTTTATTTTTAAGATTAACGGAGACAATGCCACTAGAAAAGAGAAGAATTGTGTAAGTACTTTGTTTGTGATGTACACAGTTTATTGTTTGTGATGTTCTTGGTTTTGCAAGAGGGTGATTTTGGTTGATGTTAGGGTTCAATTATCAAATTGGATATAAAGTTGTGGTTAGCATAAAAATGTTCTTTTTAGACATATTAATCAACCTTGTTCGTGAGTTATCTGAAAACACGGGATGGTAGGGCAACCTACAAAAACACTCTGATGCTCAAATTAAAATAGATCTTAGAAGTAGGATTTAAGAATGTGTGTAATGTACCTGAGGGAGCTATAAGCTTCCCATTATATAACTTTGTCTTGTTATCTTATCTTTTTGGTTGACTAAGATAAGGAATATATTTTAATTTAAATATCATTAGTGATTTATTTCCAGTTATCTAGTTTCTTCCAGATTCTTAGGATGGGCCTGGGAGAGGACGATTTGAGCTTGAAAACCGAATTATTGTTGGGCCATTGAGACTAGAATTCGGGTCTATAACAAACCTATTGTAAATGTTGCATATATTTCGAATAGATATTTTTTAGTTTTTATTTCAAACACTATAATTAAAAGATGAGAAAAGGACAAATAGGTCTTTGACTTTTTGTCCCGCAGACATTTTTGTCCCTGACCATTTAAAAATACTTTTAAGTCCCTCACCTCCTTAAAGGTTGGATAGATTAGTCCCTCCTTACGAATGCCTCCGTCAGACTCAACGAAAAAGTCTGACGTGGCTCCCGTTCTGATGACCTGGCTCATTCCACATTCACTCTTCCGTTCGTGTAGCTTGCACTCCCTCCAACCTCCACTCTTTCACGGTTTCACCTTACATTAACAAAACCATGCAGCTGCAGCACCAATCACTTCTCTTCCTTCATTCTCATTCTTCCTAACACCAACACAAACAGAATCAACAACACAGAACGAAAAAAATTATATTTCTTTTATATTTATAATCTTGAATATTATTCATTTTTTTAATAGAACCAAATGGCTCTTTTGCGTGCCGAATCCAATCTCCTGAAACCGATCTCACCTTTCTTCTCCTGCACCCCATTGATTCTCAGCCATTCAATCTCCTCCTCCAATGATTCCATCACCATGGAGACCTCAATCCCCTTCACCGCTCACAACTGCGAACCTCCATCGCGCTCCGTCACCACCTCCGCCGCAGAACTCCACTCTTTCTTCAGTGACATGGCCCTTATGCGCCGAATGGAGATCGCCGCTAACAGCCTCTACAAGGCTAAGCTCATTCGCGGCTTTTGCCACCTCTACGACAGTCAGGAGGCTGTCGCCGTCGGAATGGAGGCCGCCATCACCAAGAAGGATTGCATCATCATGGCGTACCGTGACCACTGCACCTTCCTCAGCCGCAGTGGAAACCTAGTCAAGGTTTTCACTGAGCTCATGGGATGCCGCGTCGAAATGTCCAACGACAAGGGCAGATCCATGTACTTTTACTGCAAGGAAGGTGGACTCTAAACCATGTAAATAAAGATTAACTTTTTTTTAACTTATACTCATTTTTTAAAAATTCAACACATGATAAATCAATTTATTTTTAGTAAAAGATTCACTGAAAATTTTTTTTCCTAAAAAGTTACTAAAATTTTTATTATCTATCCAAATTATATTATTTTAGCTAAATAAATTTTATCTTTATAATTAATTCAAATATTAGAATAGTATCTTTATTTTTATAATTTTTTGTTTTATCTAAATTCACTTTTTATATTTTTGGATTTAATTTTATAATTAAATTTGTATTAGTGTCAGAATATTTTAAAAAATAAATATATTCAAAACAAGACGATCATGGCATGTCAATATGAGACAGGTGGATACGCAGAGGAAACGGAATTAGAAGAATATAAACTTCAAATTCAAAGGCTACGAAAAATTTTATTTGTGGTAAAATAATAATTTTTATTTAGCCACTGTAATAATATTTTGTCGTAAATAAAAGACACATTCATTTATTTTAACACAATATAATATTTATAGTTAAAATTTAGTGACTAAACCTCTTTTTTATGGTAGTGATTACCGAGTTAACTTATTTTAGTAAAGCTAGAATCAATATACTATATCCTAAGTTCCTAACTAAGAAAAAATTTACAAACTCCAAATAAGTTGGTTCTAATTTCTTTTATTTTTTGTTTTTCTTTGTCAGGTTCCTTAATAGCTGGGAACTCATAGGGAACTTTTCCCAGTGCAAACGATTAAATAAAATAATATAAGCGTTTTGTTTAGTCAAGATTTTTCATTTATTATATAGTTTACGTTGGACTATGGTATGACCTCAACCTGAATAAAATATGAAGCTATTATATAAGTGTTGGTTTAGGGAGCTATGGGCATTTAAATTTGGATCGATTAGAGGTTCATGACGTAAGTGATTTCCTCCTCCTCCTAATTAAACTTTTTTTATATTATCACTTATCATTCCTACATAGCAATCTGAATTCAGGTATAATTCCTTTTAATATTGAAATATAATTTATTTTTTTATTTATATAAAATTTTTTGTCTTAAAAACACGGCCACCGAACTATACTTTAATCCTCGAAGAACATCGAAAAAAGTTAAAATTTACAAAAAAACTCCAACATTTAAATAAAAAAATATATAAAATGAGGTATATGTATATGTTATTTAAAATAAATAGCATACTTTGAAAGAGAAAATGAAAGGAAGAGGTTTTTGTCCTCTTTTCACTATGTTTACTTAATTCTATTTATATAAGATTTGTATTTGATTTAATTGTCGTATGTTCTCCTCATTCTAAAATATGAGGCATGGATACGGTCCTAAAAATCTCGCAGGAAATTGTTTGGTGACTTCTTTAAAAAGGTTCTTTTAGAGTAGAGATAGTTCTAGGGGTAAGAGTGTGGGGGCAAGCGCCTCCACTACAATTTAAAAATTTTTTTAGTAGTATATAATAATAATATTTATTTGTCCCCATTAAATTATTAATTTTGACCCCATAATAATATTTTACTCAACTTTTGAAATTTAATATTCAATTTGAGAATTTTATATTAGATGTGTTGTAATAATCAATTCTCAAATTTAAATTAAATTAGTATTCTTTGTTAAAAATCGACTTGAAAGAATATTATTTATCCTTTGATGTTTCTTCTTTTGAAGTTAGTTTTAGTTTTTTGTGTGATAACTGCATTAATTGAAAGAACTTTTTAAACTATAAATATCATCAAGACCAAATTGTATGGAATATGAATTTTTAAATGATCCTTTAGTGATATATGTAAAACAAAAAGATATTTCAATTGTATTGTTGAGAAAAATATTATTCAATCTTTCTAAAATATGAAACTTAAAAAAATAGAATTTTAAATTATATGTTATTATTTAAATTAATGTTTTAGTATTTTAATTTGATAATTAAACATTTTGAAGATTAATCAGATTTTACAATAACGAAATATAATTAAAATAATAATAATAGTTATGCTACGTCTACATAAAAAAACCTATTCGTAAGAATATATATTTAAATACAAAATATATATTAAAAATAAATTAAATGACACATATATTTATACACAAATATATAATAAATAATTTGGTAGTTAACTTTTTATGTAAGCATATCTTTTATAAAATTTATTATCATATTATATATACTCTGTCTCCACTATCAAAATTTTTTAGATCCATCACTGTTTTAGAATTATCAGTAAATAGCCGTTCTCTTTTTAAATTTGATGTACGTGATAGAATTATAGCACACGCAGCCGACTTATATGAATGGATCACAAATTATTCTATTTTCAATTTATAAATGGTCGAATTATAACTTACGTC
This sequence comes from Arachis hypogaea, assembly GCF_003086295.3. Classification (NCBI taxonomy): domain Eukaryota; kingdom Viridiplantae; phylum Streptophyta; class Magnoliopsida; order Fabales; family Fabaceae; genus Arachis; species Arachis hypogaea. Next base: position 156,712,208 of record NC_092050.1, read on the forward strand.
ACCGATTTATAAAGACAAATCAGACCTAATCTCTAAATTATAATTTGTATCCATCGACCAAATTACTTATCAATCAGTTTGTAAATTATAACCTTATTTTGCAAACATTTCTTCTATACATTGGTTCTTTCTATGTATTGTAAAAATTTTCGTCTCAACAACACTAGCAAAGTGGTAACTCCCGACTAGCTATAGATAGCTATTTCCACGAGCGAGCATCTTATTAGAGGTTCTAGAGTTCCTCTCATATTTTGGAGGTATGTTCTTATAAGAATGGAGTTAAAACGGTAAATATATATGAGTTTAATTTTGATGTATTCATAGAATAAAGTATTTTATATAGTCATATAATTATATTTATTTTTTGAATTATTATTCACGTAATCAATAAAAATAATTATTATTTTTTATGATGTGATATTATATAATTTAATATATGTGTAAAATTATTTTACATTGATAGTCTATTAAAACTAGATTTTATATATATATATTAAACATATAAAGATTTATGCCCTTTTTTTTTATTAATCTAAATTTTTTTTAAAAAAATGGTAATTTTATATATGAATGGTATTAAAATTTTTAACTTTTTATGTCTTAAAGATCTAAGACAAATAAAAAAAATATGAAAAAATTTATATAAATCTAAAAAAAATCTTATATAAAAGAATTTATTAAAAATATATTTTAAATTATTTATATATATCTTTTTTTATCGACTTAACTTTTAATAAAAGTAGTTTTTAACTTTTCATATACTACAACAAAAATTATTTTTAATGACAAATTATAATATAATAATTATTATATGTCTTATTTAATTTATATTTTCGTACCAGTTATATATTTATTGTTATTATTCTATGTTACAATGACAAAGGTTTTCTTTTGTGATCATTAAAAAGGTTTTTATTTATAATAATATAATTGCTGTTAAAATATTTTAATAATAAAATATAAGATGACTAATATATAATTATTAATAAATATATTAACGATTATTTTATTGTTTTTAAAAGTAAAATAAAATCAATAAATTATAATTTAAATAAGGATCCTGCTAGGGAGACAATGGACTATTTATACAATATTTACAATGGGTTATTGAGTTAGAGAATGAACATCCTCCTTACTATCTAGAATAACCATCCGAGTACTAGCGATAATAAACATCTTCCCAAAAGTTTAAACTAATTTTAGAGTTCACCAAGGATCGAACTCTTGACCTTTCGGATCTAACGCTCTAATACCATGCATGATACCACTCATCCCAAAAGATTCAGCTAATGAATAAAGATAATACTAATAATTATATTTCTAATACTCCTTAAACCTCTATTGTACACATTATATAAATATTTCATTGGCTCTTCATACTTTCCCTTTAAATAATATAATTTTTTATATTCACCTAAAAATGGTATGTTCGACGCCCGCTTCTAGCTTAAAAAAAATCGGTGAAAGTAATTTTTCAAATAGTAATAGCAGTATGTATATAAATTAGGAAGGTTATCAGGTGTACCGGAAACATCGTGTTCCAGTTGTTTTAACCGTTGATCTTAATTATAAAAAGATATATATAATATATATTAATTGAAATCAACGGTTAAAACAACTGGAACACCGATGTTTCCCTGTACACCTGATAATTTTCCTATAAATTAACACTTATAACAAACCAACCCGCCCTCATGCACTTTAAACTTTATTTATTCTTTCTTGAAAAAAAAAATGTCATTTTCTCTATTATTACATGTGATGATGTGGCTTTTGGAGAGGTTGACATCGTAATAGATAATTAAGGAAGTGTTTGCGTGTTCCGATTGGAAAAGTAAATAATGTAAGAAAATGAATAGCATTTACTAGTAATTAACTAGCTTAGACGGCCAACTATTATTAAAGCACATTTAAATCGTGAATTATTTATTTTTATCCTGGTTTTTTAATAAGTTGCAAGAGGAACAGTATAGTTGAAATGGATTCATATTTTTTTAGTTTTGCCACATGTATACTTGATTGCACTACCTAATTATAAAATAATGCAAGCGGAAATTTTAAGATTGTGCAAAAACAAAGATTATTGATATCCATATGTGAAAAGATACCAAACAAATATGATGATCATTCCTGCGATCTAACTACCTCTATAGTTTTGAGAGTAGACAAAATTTTACTGGGTAAATAATGATTAAATTCTAGATGTTTTTTGTCATAAAATTTTAAATATTATATAATATAATTATTTATTTCAAAAACTTAAATTTATAAGAGAAAATATATGAATAATTATTTTTTTTTTTTGAAATTTGTCCTTTGCAAATTGTGATTGCTCAAACTCTGGCTTGCCTACATTGGCAAGCAGCCATAAATAAAGAATACTTAGCCCTAATAAAGAATTAATTTAGAAGCTAGTCATTGCATTTGATTACACTGTTTTTATTGACCGTAAATGAGGAAGTATAGGGAGCCAATGGAATATCTGTACAATATGTATAATGAAAGTTTAGAGATGTCTGATTCAGTATTAGAGATATAATTATTAGTGTTACTTTTTTCTATCAGTTTAAGTGAGCTTTTGGAATGAGCGGTTTCATGACATGGTATCAGAGCTCTAGATCCGAAAGGTCAAGAATTCGATTCTTGGGGTGTACCCAGATGATTATTCTAAATAGTATGAATGATATTTATTTTTAAACTCATAACCCATTGTATACATTGTACAAATATTTCATTGGCTCCCTAGCAAAATTCACTGTAAATAGGTGTTTAAAGTCAAGAAACATCTCGATGACGCAATATTAACTCTCTTAATAGAGAAAAAGCGAAAACTTTCGATCTAAATTTACATTACTCTTAAATTTTATTTAAAAACTATATCTTATACAAATCTCTATTTATAGAAAATATAAGTATCTAGTGATTAAGATCTGTAATGCTTAAAAATAGAATTGGTGGTGAACAATTTGTATTTGATTTGCTACTTACTTTTTAACTCTTGAAGGTTCTATATTCTTCATTATTGTTGGTCAAAGTTTATAATTTATATTTGATTTTAATTCAAGTTTTTTTCATTCACTTGATACTTCTTGCTTCTAGTATGTATAACGTGGTGCTTTTCACTTGTGGCAATAAAATTTAAATTGATTAAAATGTTGAGTTAGTAATTGGATATGCTCTAATTTGTTAAATATATATATATATATATATATATATATATATATATATATATATATATATCAACTTCTATAATTTTCTACAATCCTCTTTTTCTTATCAACATTGATGAGTTTCATTTATACTTCTTTTGAACACTTGGATATACATGAGTTTTAATATTAAAGCTAATCTTCTAACAATTTGCTCAATGATGACAAACTTACTTATTAGTAATTGATAAACTTAATCTGGTTACCAACAAATTGTAACTAATCAAGTCAATTAAGCTAGCAATAACAGAATAATCTTCATTTTTCCTCCAATTCATCTTTGTTTTCTTTTGTTTTTTTAATTTTTTGTTTTCTGTTTTTAATTCTACTCTAATATAAAATATAATATTAAAATTTTTATAACCTAAAAATCTAAAATTCGATTCTTATTCATTTCAAAAAAAAAAATTCATGATAAAAATAAATTCTATGTAAATAATTCACACAAATTTAAAAGAAACTCTTATATGAGAAAATATGTTTTAAAATTAAAATATCATCATTTATATGCCTTTGATCTTTTATTAATTTAAATTTTTAGAAAAAATAATATCATGATAGATTTTTATTGTTTGTTTGGAACAAGTAATTTCTTTTTAAACATTTAGGAATTATTTGCAATAATAATGTACTTAAAAACAAAAACAATAAAACCCATATACTCAAAACCTTATAATTAATTAACAATGAAACTTTCGATCTTTCTTAATCTTCAATCGATGTCATATATAGTGTATGTAAAGTATCAATTATTGTGGCTCTCCACAGTCAAAAATAAAAAAGTAGTTGTTGTAAGCAATTACATCATGAAGTGATTGAAGTCACTCTTTACTCTGGTGAAGAGATTAATAGCTTAGCTGCACGTTTTATTTGAAATTTATAATAATGATCACTATGGGTAAATATAATTAAGGCTTTATTTGTATGTTTGGTTGGTATGTTTAAAGGAGCCGAAAGAGAGTGAAAGCAAGACAAAGCATATATATATTGCACTATTCTCTTGGAGGTTTAATGAATTCTTGTAATTATAATATTAATACCTCAGTCTTCTTTTGTCAAATTAACTTGTCTAATCAAAATTACTTTTCCTAGGATAATTGAATTTTTTTCCTTAACTAATACACTATACAACTTTTTGACATTCTCTATATATCTCTACTGAAAATTAAAATGACCTCATCACGATGTTGACTTTGTGACCCATGAATAGCACAAAGAAAGCTGGCAGCCATTACGATCTAATTGGATCGGGTCGGGTTTCGTGAATTTGATACCCAAACTAATTCAAATTGAAAAAATTAGATTTGAATTCTATAAAATTTGAATTTTAGTTTAGAGAGTAAAATGTAATCTCTCACCATTTATTTTATAGGTAGAATCAAAAATAAATATGAGAGAAAAATTATTCAAGGGTAGAAGATTACACTTTACTCTCTAAAGTACAAATTTAAAATTTAGAGGATCCAAATTCAAAAAAATTTAGGGAGCCAATGATTTTAGTGTACCATGTGTATATTGAGCTTAAAAAATAAGGTATTTAAAAAATTAAAAATTAGATTTCTAATTAATTATTTAAATTCAAATTTTGAAATTTAAAAAATTAGTTTTAATAGTTAAATTCATTCACACTACATATAGTCCCTACACCAAATTCTAGCAGAACCGTCACCCGCCCTCCATCTGCTACCTACACCCATTCTGCGCCTCGTAGTCCCCCCTTTTTCCTTATAGTTGGCAGCAACCATCCAGCAACCGCAGGTAACCCAAACCTCAGCGCCGCCGTCCCCCTTCCGGAAACAGCGCCATCTCCTTTTTGCAGTCAGCAACGTCCCGCCCTCCCAGAGTAGTGCCGTGCCGTGTCGCAGACTCCAGCTGATGCCGCCACGGGTTTCCGCATACGCCGCCAAAAGCTTAACGATGCTGATGTGTGAATTAACCGTGTATTTATTAGTGTATTTTTATAACTAAATCCAGTTTGAATCGATTAAATTCAGATTGTATCGGTTTGGATAATCAGATATACGATTAGAATTAAATTTATAAGCAAAATTAAAAAAGAAAAAAAACATAACACTAAAAAAATTTATGTTAAAAAATATAAAAAAAATGACAAATAAGGTAAGATGAGAGTTCATAAAACTTATATAAATGTTATATTTTTATTATCTAATATAATATATTAGGTAATTGACTCGGTTTGAGTTTTGATCTCCGAATTGATTGAAATCCAATTAGATACAGTGCTTAATATAATTGGATTAGGTTAGATTTAATTGGATTGTCATATCTATTTTCATCCGTAGTCATACGTAATACATGTCTAAAAATTATACATATATATTGGTATATATAGAAATTTTATATACAACGACAACAAAATTTTGTCCTACTAGATAGGATTGGCTATATGGATCAAATAATGCTATTGAGATCTATCATGTATTATGTCTATAGAGAGACTGTTTACATGTAAATCTCATTTGACCACCTTATGGATGGTCTTATTAGGTCTTCCTCTACCTTTAAGGCTTTCACCCTTTATCTATTTTCCATCTCATCCACTCTCCTGAATGGGTGCTCTGTCGATCTTCTTCTCACATGCTCAAATCACTTGAGACGCGATTCTACTATCTTTTCCACAATAGATGCTACTCCAACTCTATCTCTTATATCTTTGTTCCTTATTTTATCCAATCGCGTATGACCACTCATCCATCTCAACATCTTCATCTCTGCCACACTTAACTTATGTTCGTGCTCTCCTTTAGCCGCCCAACACTCCATACAATAAAAAATAGCTAGTCTGATAGCAGTGCGATAGAATTTACCTTTAAGTTTTAAAGACACTTTTTTGTCACATATAAAACCAGAAGCGCTCCGCTATTTTGATCAACCTACTTGGATCCTATGATTTACATCCTGTTCAATCTCCCCATTATTCTGTATGATGCACCCAAAATACTTAAAACTTTTAACTTTTCGCAGGATGTTTTCTCCAATCTTCACATCTGTATTAGGATTTTTTTCTTCGACGACTAAACTTATATTCCATATATTCCGTCTTGCTACGGCTTATGCGTAGACCATACACTTCTAGAGCTTCTCTCCATAAATCCAACTTCTTATTTAGGTCTTTCCTTGACTTTCCCATAAGGACGATATCATCGGCAAAAAGTATGCACCATGGCACAGGCTCTTGGATATGCTCTATGAGTACTTCCAAGACTAATGTGAAAATATATAGATTTATGGATGATCCCTGATATAATCTTATACCAATAGAAAATTCCTCTCTCACACCACCTTGAGTCTTCACACTAGTTGTAGCCCCATCATACATGTCTTTAATTGCACGAATATATGCGATCCTTACTCTTTTCATTTCCAAAACCTTTCATAAGACCTCTCTTGACACGCTATCACATGCTTTTTTCAAATCAATAAATACCATGTATAGATCTCTTTTATTACTACGATACCTCTTCATCATTCTTCTTAGCAGGTATGTAGCTTCAGTGGTGGATCTGCTCATCTGCCTGACATAAAACCATATTGGTTCTCTGTTACTTGTGTCTCTTGTCTCAACTTCCATTCTATTACCCTTTCCCATAACTTCATGGTATGACTCATGAGTTTGATTTCTTTATAGTTTTTGCAACTCTATATATCCCCCTTATTCTTGTAAATAGGTATCCAGGTGCTCTTTCTCCACTTATCTAGCATCCTTTTTTACCTCAAAATCTCATTAAAAAGCTTGGTTAACCAATTGATGTCGTTCTCTCTAAAATCCTTCCAAATTTCAATCGGAATATTATCGAGTCCTACTTTCCTACCATTTTTCATCCGCTTTAGAGCCTCTTTTACCTCGAAATCTCGAGTCCTTCGATAGCAGTCGAAGTTTTGATCTTCTTCCCTCGTGCATAACTGACCAAGCCTCAGAAGAGTCTTCTGTTCTTCATTAAATAATTCATAAAAATAGCTCTTCCATCTTTCATTGATCTTCTCATCTTGAGCCAAAACCCCTCTATTGTTATCCTTTATACGCTTAACCTGATCCAAGTTTTTTATTCTTGTTTCACAGCTCTTTGCAATTCTATTAGCTATATATACATTTTTCTCCTTCCTTCGTACCTAAAGACTGGTAGAGACCCTCATATGCTCTTGCTCTTGCTTCACTTATAACCACTTTTGTCTCTTTCTTAGTCGCTTTATATTTTTTCTAATTATCTGCATTGTGGCACAAATACCACTCTTTAAAGCATTTCCTTTTTACCTTTATCTTTTCTTGTACACTCGCATTCCACCACCAGGACTTCTTGTCTCTTGGTTTTATTCCTCTAGATTCACAAAATTTTCTTTTGCTATTCTTCTAATAACTTCTGTCATCTCCCTCCGCATCTTCTCCGCGCTTCCATCCCCTTCCCACTTTGCCTCTTATCCTACCATCTTAAGAAGATTCTTTGTTCCCTACCTTTTATCTGCCACCACCTCATCCTTGGATTCTTCGTATGATGTTTTTTCCTCAACGCAAAAATCCATGACGAGCATCCTATGTTGTGTTGTCAAACTCTCTTCCGAAATAATTTTACAATTATTGCAAAATTTCCGGTCGACTCTCTTTAACAAGAAGTCGAAGTCAGAGCTTGTCATGCTGCTCCTATAGGTTATAAGATGTTCGCCTCTCTTTTTAAAATATGTACTTGCGATGAGAAGGTCAAAGATTGAGAAAAAGTCCAAAATAGTTTTATTCTCGGTATTGACCACCCCGAAACCATAGCCTCTGTGAATACTTCCATACTCAGTCAATTCTCTTCCAACATGGTCATTTAAATCTCCTCCTAAAAAAATCTTATCTCCTGAAAGTATGTTTTGGACCAAACTCTCTAACTAGATCCTTCTAAAACCTTATTTTGTATTGCTCGTCCGAATCCACTTGCAGTGCATAGGCGCTAATTACATGAAAAGTACCTCCTTCCACCACAAGTTTGATAGAGATGATCTGATCACCCACCCTCTTGACATTCACCACCTCCATGGATTTTCCTGTTAGAGTACCTATGTTTTATGTACCAAATCTCGACCTTCTGTCGCTTCGACTTTATTTTTACCATTTTCTTTGTGAACTAGCTTATTTATCCTTGTCCGTTCACAAAAACACAAGAATCCTTGCTTATTTAATGTTATATCTGGACACCAATACAGTGACCCTTACTCATTTGACATTATACAATTATTTTTTTAAAAAATACGTAAATAATTATATTTTTAATATATTTTCTTACGTAAAAATATTTTTAAAATTTACGTAAATTTTTTGTATAAGTTTTTTTATTAACCTTATACTATTTTTTTTTGGATTCAATTAAAATTAAATTTTTAAGTTATAAAAATGTTGATACTATATTTCGAAATTATTTTTTTAAAAAAATTTAAATTGATAAAAAAAAAACACATAAAACATTATATTCCTATAACACCTACTATTGAGTCAACTGGTCAAATTTAATTTGTATATACTTTTACATATTTTGAAAGAGAAAATTGGTGGTTAACAATTTGTACCGACAAGAACAAACATGTGACACAAGAATGAATTTCTATATATGTTTGTCCTCTACATACCTGTTAAGACATATTACATATGAGGAAAGAAATGATTTCAAGTTAAGATATTTGTCCTCTAAATATCACGAGTTTTACGACAAGGAAAAACATGAATGCATGTTATGAATGATGTTGTGACTATAGGAGTGTGAATCGGAACAATATACTTTGAAAAAGTCAAAGTTATAACGAGAGTCCGTCATTGCAGCAATGATGATTGATTGACCGTACAAGTCTACGTATATACGCCGTTAATGTAACAGAATAATCAAATTAAACCACGTTCTTAAGAAGATATGTTGAATAAGTTATTTGTAGGGTTAAACTTTTAAATGGGCTTTTTATTATTTTTCTTTGAATTATCGGTCAAAGTGAATCTTTTGAGAAGCATTATAAATAGAAGAAGATATATAGATGGACCAAATTAAAATGATGTATTTCTTTTTATTTTTTTGTATTTTATTATAAGTGATTATTTATATATATAAATATGTCTTTATATAAAAGAATTTAACTGAGAAATATTAACTGATTTGATATATTTGACTAAATTACTAAATATAGTTCATGTCAACATTTTTGCTACAATTTTTATATAAAAATATATTTATATAATTAAATAATTATTTTTATTATATTCATTAATGTTTTTTTTTTGTTCAAAAATATATATACTATGTATAAGATAAGATTACGGTCTTAGCTATAAGGCAAGTAACTTTCACACACGTAGTAAGTTGCAATTGCTAAATGCCAGGTAGTACGCATAATAAGGTTAATTTTGTTGCGGTTAAACTATCAAAAATATTATTTGTACGTTAAAATTAGCTACTAAAATTAATTACTAATATATTTATATATAAATATACGTATAATTTAATTTATTTTTATTGTGTATTTATATTTTAATATATTTATATTAATAACTGATTTTAATAACTAATTTTAGTGTACACGTAACATAATCGTTAACCTATATATGACACCTAATAATTAAGTTCACATAATTTAATGAGTTGGGCGGTTAAGAGAGATGGTAATATTGATAATTAGCTAGACAGATTATATATATTGGCACCTAGTATTTGTTTACAATTTGAATTATGAATTTATTATAATAATTTTCTTAAAAAAAAAATTAGGGATATATATGAGATAACGACTTCTCGATTTATATAAAATAGAGCTAATGCTTCATGCACAATTTATTAATTAATACTAGTTCAATACATTCAAAATCTTGTAGCCGCTTCAATTTAGTTCCATTTAATAATTTATATGGTCGGAATGAGAGAAAGCAAATGAAATATAAGGATTAAATTAATTATATCTAATAAGTTGCATACAATGAAGTGATTTAAAAGTTTTATATTGATAATTATAATTTTAAATATTATTTATTAGTCTCAGGTATATTTAAAAGTTAAATACACATGGTTTGCAAAAGGAAAAAAAAAACTTGGATTACATATGTAAAGCCTAATCAAGTAGGAATAAACTTTTCAATAATAAAATAGATGTTAATAAACAAAAATGATATATAATTCACATTAAAAAAAAAATAGTAAACACAGTATGGCCCACCAGATATGTTATTTTATGGAGTGAAGGAGAAAAGAAAGAAAATATAAATAATTAAGATCATAGAGCATATGGCAGGATATGGGGTTGATTATATTCTTATGATATAAATTATAATGGGAAGAGATTTGAGAGAATCTTAGCATATATCAAAGGAAGCATTCTCAATTCTCAAACCCTAACAACCACTGTATTGCAGAGATTTTCTTGTTGTGGTATCTATTTTTGCCAACCTCCATAAGATATAGCTAGCTACATAATCATTCAATTTTTCCACATACATAAATTAAACTAATACTCAATATCTACTACTTTATTTTTATTTATTTCTTTATTATTAAACACCCTATAGAAATCCAGAAAATCATCATTCAGATCAGATCTTGCATTATCTTTTTATCTCAATTCATTGCACCAAGTCCAAATCATGGGAAAGGGTAAGGAGAAGGAGCTTCATCAGGTAACTATTTGGGGACTAGAAAATAATAATAATTATAACAATAATAATATTAATACTGAAGAAAACAAGAAGTGGATGCATAGAGAGACAGAAAAACAAAGAAGGCAAGAGATGGGGAAGCTTTGTGCTACTCTTAGATCTCTTCTACCTTTAGAATATATTAAGGTATGTAATTAATTAACCATATATTTTTATTTTTTGTGTTCATAATTAATTTTTTGTTGAATAATTTCATATGGATGTTGATGGTGATGATGATCATTATTAGGGAAAGAGGTCAACTTCTGATCACATGTATGAGGCTGTGAATTACATAAACCAGCTTCAGAATAAGGTGAAGAAGTTGCAAGCTAAGAGGGATGAATTAAAGAAGCATTTTTCTGATCTGAACAATAATAATGCAATTCATGATGATGATGAAGATGAAGATGAAAGTATTTTACATCTTCCACCCTATGTTGTTGTTCATCCTTTGCAAGGAGTAGGTGTTGAGATTATTTGCAGTTACAGCTTCAAGAAATGTTTGTGTCCCTTGTCAAGATTGCTACACATTCTTATTGGTGAAGGGCTTAACATAATCAACACTATTTCAACCAAAAAAAATGGGAGATTCATACACACTATCCAATCAGAGGTTAAATTGATATTCACCATGCAATTTAATTAGCATGCAAAGTGGTTAATTGGTTATTATTAATTTTTTTTTAATGTGATTTTGAATGAAGGATCCAAATATTAGTAGTAGTGCTGATTACTCTGAGCTGCAAAGAAAGCTTACAGAAGCAATAATATCATCATCTTCAAGTAATTACATTTATACTCTGCTATTATGGAATATTTGCATCATTTGTAGCACTGCATTGGTTATAACTTACAAAAATTTATTTAACTATTATTTGCAGGTTTGCCAGAAACTTTGATTAGACCTGATGAAAGTTGCTTATTATATCTTGATTCTTGAGATCAAAGGTGTGTAATTTGGTGAGGTTTGTAGCTCATTCCATTACTTGTTAAGTTGTTAAATATTTATTTGATTTAGAATAGGATTGTAGTCTAAACTCTATTTAAGTCTTGCTTGAATTGTCAATTTTTGTGATCATTCAGTATCATTGCTACTCATGGATAAAAACTTCACATTCATTGATGTTAACTATTTTTTTTTTTTATTCTCTCTTTCTGCATGTAACTTGACAGTATGATGGAACTAATGTGGTTAGAATCACAACCTAGTTGGTAACACAATTTATGAATTTAGTTTTTTAAGCTGCTGATTAAGGGTATGTTTTCTAAGATAATTAAGGCAAATGTGCATGAAAAAGGATCACTCATGATCTTCATTTCCTGTATACTCATTTGCTAGAAAATATAGTTGTGTTTTATTTTAGTCTATATATATTAACATCTCGGTTTATGTCATAAAAATTATACAAAGTTAGTTTTTATCTCAGAAAATGATAAAATTTTGGTACTCATAAATAAGAAGTTTTCAGATAAATTTTAGTAGCTAGTTGCTTTGTTTTCATATTATCTAGAAGATATTAACATATCAGAGTACTAGTCATCCTATTTCTAATAAATTGCATGCACATCAATTATTAGAGGATTGTCATCATCAGTGAACTATATTAATACAAAGTAATTAAGTTTAATTAGAGAGTTCCACTAAACTTTTCAATTAATTTCTTTGTGAGTATGTAAGGTTTTCTTACAAGAATATGAATGTAGTGAACTAAATGATGGAAATTGTACATACTGAAAAGTGTCATGAATTAAGTATATATATATATATATATATATATGGGCTAAAGTCTTGTTTTGGTCCTCAACGTTTGGAGTGAATCATATTTTGATTTCTAACATTTTAATCGTCCTATTTTATTTCAAAACGTTCAAAATAACATCAATGTCATCCTATCGTTAAATCTTCTACTAACACTTAATAAAATTGATGTACTATTAATAATACTTTTATTAAAACTACGTTTGCTCAACCTCCTCTTCCACCCTCTCAACAAGTTTAAATCTTATTTTTTTATTCCTCCTTTTTTCCTCTTCAAATCCCACTTAGAGAATTAATAGTATAAAAGAGAGAAAAAAAAAAGGAGTAAAAAAATGAGATTTGGATTTGTTGAGAAGATGAAAGTAGGAAAATGAGGTTAAGCAAATATAGCTTTAACAAATTTATTATTAACAGCACATCAATTCTATTAATTATTAGTAAAAAATTTGACGGTAAGATAACATTAATGCTATTTTAAACATTTTTAGAATAAAAATAAGATGATTAAAACGTTAAAAACCAAAATAAAATTCACCCAAAACATTAAAAAGTAAAACAGAATATATATATATATATATATATATATATATATATATATATATATATATATATATATATATAATGTTACTTACAAATATGAATCACTAGCTAGGTGTTCACATATATATCACATACCCTAATAATTGTATATATACAAATTCTACATTTTATTGGTGTCTTTTTTTAAATAATGTTTGACTTTTAAAAGAAGAAAGAAAAAACTTATATCCCTAAAAAATAGAGTATAAGTTTATGGGTGCTTTATCAAGTATCAACCACCATCTAAAGTAACAAAAGAACTAAAACATAAAAGAAAAACTACAATTGCTTCTTCTAACTCCTTAATCACATAGAACAAATCGAGGGATATATATATATATATATAAAACACAACATGCACACAAGCTTGTTAATATTTGGAGGTATGTTTGTTTAAATATATAAGCATGCATCATTTTATTAATTTTGATTCCTCAAAAAGTGTTTTAACTTTTTAAGATATTAGTCATCAACAAATTAAAATCCCTAAAGAATTTCCAATGTATGCGCAGACACTTCTTTCTTAGCTAAATGACTATTAGACATACATACAAATTTAATTTAATTTTAGTGTCCAGCTTTAATCCAAATCACTACTACTTGAAGTATATAATGACTTTAAACCTAGATGTATATCCAGCTCACCCTATCTAAATTATGTACTAGTTTTGATATTGTCTTTTAAGATTGGACGCAAATCAAAATTAGTTCACCAGCGTTAATTCCTCAATTATTAGTGTGAGTATATATCTTGCTGGCTGGGTCCATATACACAAAACATTGTGCAAAAAAAGCTTGAATACCTGAGCAGAATAATCAAAGTACTTTTATTTAGTGCACTGCTGAAACCAAACATTATCTGATCACTTTGCAATGTTATTTAATCAATTTCATTTTGTCTCCCATTTGTCTCCTAGTTTCGATTTTTAGAAGCGACAATACCCACAGATTTATATCGAAGAACCTAAGATAGATAAGAGAGTAGAACACACACATCCTAACAACTAAGCTAATCATGGTTCCGATCTTTCTTCAAATATTTTATTTGATTAGATATATATATATACAATCATTCTTATATTATATAATGATGTCATTATAATTATATGTTAAGTAGTGCACACTGAAATTACTTACTAAAATAAGTTATGGATATAAAATACATATTAAAATAAATTAAATTACACATATATTTATATATAAATACACAATAATTAATTTAGTGGTTAATTTTAATATATTTAATAATTTAAATTTAAAATAATTAATTTTATGATATAATATTAACATTTTTAGAACATAAATATTTAGAATTTCATTACTGTCGTCGTCATTCTTCAAAACAAAATAGAATTTTAGCAAAATGCATAAATAGACCTATATTAATTGAGACTTCAATTCTAGACAAAATTTTTATATAAAAGAGTATATTAAATATTAGAAATGTTTGGTAACCAAAGAAAATCAGCCAAAAGTAGCCATAACTTACCTTATTTAACATTCATTAATTGTTGTGACAATTAATTAATACTAAATAAGACAAGTTTTGACTGTTTTTTTTGTCTACCTAACATTACCTATTGAATATATAACTATTGAGGTTTTAATAACTCTAAAAAAATTCTTATATAAAAGAGTATATTAAATATATAAACTATTCACATATATCTCTTTATTAATTTTCCTAAAGTAGGTAATTTTACGACATAACTAAGTCTTTACTTTGATGTTTTCCGAGTTCCACTTTTTGGTTCTTTATTTCTTGAAGTCCACAATTATGTACAAGCTTAAACAAACTATGTATGTTTCAATCCCAATATAATAATATTATCTTTCCCAAAAAAAAAAGAGCTTCCTTTTTATTTTTTATTTTTCTTTTATAAAAATTAATGAATACCTATATTTACAAGTATCCTATTCTAAATGAATGTATGTAGTTATTTTGGACACGTTCATTAAACTACGGTACCAAATGTTCCCTTCAATATATTTGACTCCGTATTGTTTAATGACCCCTCATAACGGACTTTAATTTTAATAGTACAATACAACACTATTTAAGTAATTATATATATGCATTTATTTGTCGTTATATTACTAAAAGAGCTTCCATGATCTGAATTATTGGTCTATTATTTAACAATTAATAATAATAAAAGAGAGAGTGCTTCATTCCCAAATAACTTTACTCAATATATAATTTTATATGTATGAGATAACGACGTGACTGTCAAGTACTAATGATTTGTTCGTTATTGATCTGAAAATGATAATATTTAACAGATAAGCGGATTCATAAATATCATTATTTAAATCCATAAACACAGCATCATTCGCCTCTGGGATTTGCTTGCTGAATGCTGATCTTATTAATTGATAAGATTTCTTTGTTTGCTTTTGGTGCCTCTGATCTCTGCTGGACCTAAAAATATCTATAAGCACTTAATTTCATTGATTAACATGTGGGGTTAATCTAATTCATATCAGCTTTGGATATATGCTAATAATATCATGGAGTCCACAAATATTGGTCCACAATTCTTTAGTGTGGATTAATCCAAAATCAACTGTATATAAAGATACATATAATCATTCATATATGTGTCTTTGTTTAAGATTTTAAAATAAATAATTTTATGATATAATATTAAAAAAAATTATAAAAAAAATAATTCAGCATAAGAATAATAAAAAGAAAAAAATTATGCAAAAAATTCATGTAAATCTTAAAAAAAATAAAAAACTTACACTAATAAAAAATATAATTATTTATATGTATCATTTAAAAAAAAATTTATTTGTCTTATATTAATTTTTTTTTAATAAACAAGAATTAAATTCTAAATTTTTACACCATAAAATTTTTATACTATATCAAAATTATTTTTAAAAAAAATAAATTAATAAAAAGAGAGATATAAATAATTTTATCTCTAATATAATCTAATATTGAAAATTAACAATCTATTACAAAAAGTTATCTCTTTGTTAGCTAAATTAATAAAGAATTTCTATTGTAATCATGGGTCATGATACTGGTATTGGTCCAAACTACCTTTTGATCAGTTTTGTAACTATCATTATCAACTGTGTATAATTCTTTGGAAAACATGCAAGATATGGTAGAGAAAAGATGAGGAGGACAAAATAATTAAGCAAAACATCCAAAATACAGGTAGAATAAAGTAGTAGCTTTTGTTCAGTGTTTTTGTCTTAGCCAAATCAAACATCTATCTGATCTAAAATCTCATTGCAACCCCACCACCCAAAATATATATGTTATGAATAAGAAATGCGGTCATCTTGATATACATGCATATGAACTCTCATATGACCCGTGATCTGTCGTTGGCATGCATTGCTGCATACACAAAACAGAAATCGAACTCTCGACATTTACTTAAGCAGACAATTGAATTGACCACTCAAGTAACCCAAGTTAATTACATATGAGTTGGTTACATATGAGTTTAATAAGTAAGTAGTTAACCATATCAAAGGTAATTATTGGTTTTCTCTCTTATAGCGGTGCTTTTTTTTTTTTTTTGATCATTTATAGCGGTGCTTGAAAACTTTGGCTTACATGAAGAGTACTTTGATGGGCTTAGCGCTTTAACTTAGTTTAATTTGGGCTTTCCACCAGCTTACCAAAAGCATATACTATATACACCGTTATTGAGGCCACTTTGATGGGCTTTCCGCTTTAATTTAGGGCCATATATTATCTTCACTAATAAATCCAAAATGTCAATATGACTAATACCCAAAAAAAAAGTGAAGATGAAAAGGTACTAAATAAGTTATAAGTTAACCACTTTGATTGGTCAAGTGGTGAGCTCGTTCACCTGCTTAAACAAGTATTGAGAGTTTGACGAATTAATTCTTGACCTATTAGACTAGGAGATATCGTGGATAATCCAAAAAGATAACTGTATACTACATAAAACTTGCATATAAATAATATCAGTTAAACAATTAAAAAAAATTTATTATCACATTAGCCAAAATAATAACATTTTCAACGTGAATAGTCATTCTAATTAAATAAGTAAAATAACTATATTTATACCATGGATACTTTAAAACTAAACTCTAACTTTATTTTTTAAAAAAAATAAAAAAGCTTTCAAATATAATTTATAATTAACTGGGGCAGGATGAGGGGAAAGACAAAAGTAGTTCTTCCCCAAATTGATATGTCGTATGTGCATATTTTTATCCTATTTAATTAATAGTTTTTGGATGATATACACTAACACTAGTGATGAGATCCAACGTGCAATAGTGATTGGAGGAATCAGAATAAAAAAGAGATTTGGATCTTCATAGTGACAAGTGACAAGGACAAAAGAGCCCAACATATGAAGATCACTGTGAATGAAAGGGCCATGTCCTCTGAAACCCACCCATCATAGGCATTTTATACGCATAACACTACAAGTCAAAGTTTGGGCTAATGACCAGTACCTTATATTAGTACTTATAGTGGGCCCTATGCATATACCTTTAACATTTATGGTCCACCAATTTATTAATAATGTATCTCTTTGTCGTCACCATATGCGTACAATCCTACTATCAAGGATCCTAAACATCCTATATGGGTCCACAACACTGCTTTGTGGGGGACCAAATTATATCATTTTCTAATGCATGCAATTCAAAAATATTATCACATGTATGTATAGATCAAATTAAGTCAAACTCATTATCAACTAATCATCACATCTCTTTGCATCAAAATTAATTTCTCATTTTAATTAAGTAGATTTATAGTCCATTTAATAATAGATAACATACATAGCTTCTAGATCATTATGGCAAAAGCCTAACAAAGTCTATTAGATATAAGCATTCGAGTGAAATTTTTTTTATCAGTTTAATTTTTTTTAAAAATAATTTCATAACTTTAGAAAAAAATAATTTGATCACACAACCAAATATATGGTGTTTTGCTATATCCTTCTTTTACTGTTGTTGTTAGGGGTGTTCAAATTCAAACCGATCCAAATTAAACCGCTCATTCAATTCAATTCAAATCGAAAACTGATTAAAACCGCACTAATTCGAATTTGATTGGATTATATTTTTTGCAAACCGCTGGATTAGATCGGATTTTGGATCTACTTTTCATAACCGATCCAATCCAATTCAAACCGCACAATGTGCTATAATATTATTATTTTATTATTATATGTACAATTATATTTATAACATGTTCAATTTGTTATACATTTTTCTATTATTCATGTATTATTATTATTTAATAAATATTTTATGTTTAAAATATTATTTATTTATTTATTTTAACTAATCTATAATTTTATTTCTATTGTTATGTTATCGTTGACTTTTTAAGATATGTTAAGACTTGTTATGTCATTGTTAATTATTTAAAATGTGATGTTAAGACTTGTTATATGTATTTAATTTTTTTATTTAAAAAACCGCAAATTTAAACCGATCCAAACCGCTTGTAATCGGATCAGATTTTCAAAAAAAGTTCATCAAATCCAAACCACACTGCACATAAATTAAGCGTTCGGATCGGATGACTTTTTCTCTTAAAACCGAACCAAACCGCACTGCGAACACCCGTAGTTGTTGTCATATAAATTGTGCTTTTCTAGGCCTTGAAGATTGTTCTAATACAGGTGCTATATATACATCTAAGGTTGATAGTGGCTTTACTTTAATTTGTTGGCCTTTCCATATTCTCTGTTAACCTTTCCCTCTATGAGACTTTATGCATCACCTTTATTTTCTTTTTCAGTGGTACGGTAGATTTCACTACTCCTCTATTTTTGTACTTAACGCACAAGAGCAGTGTAACATTTAGTATATTTTTTCCTACACAATTAATCAATAAATTCAGTTAAAACACAAATTAGCCTATTAAGTTAGAGAACTTTATTATGGCTAACCACTAAGGGCTTAAGATCCATCACTTCTAACCTAATTCTCTCTTCATAAGAAGATATCTAAACCAATAATTCAAATGTGATATTTATGGTATGCTTTTAATACCCCCGTTAAGTTTATAGAGAACTTACAATTAGATTCAACTCTATTTATAAACATAAGTTAAAGAATATCAAATCTGACTTTCTCTCTCGAAATTAAATCTAAGCCTCCTAATGAATTTTGATGTATGAAGTAAAACATGCTAAACAAATAGATACATGTTTGAAGTTTGCTCTAGACAATGTAGGTTGGAGATCCCAATAAGTAATAAAGGGAATTATTGTCTTTGTTTTTAAAATTAAGTATGGTGAGAGAAAAAAAAAAAAAAAAAGCCAACTTGGATCGGAATTGGCAACAGCTTTTATCTTAACAAATCCCAAGGGTGAATGTTGTTTAGTTAAAACATGGCAAATCTACTATCACCCTAAATATACGTAGCCTACACACATAGCCACCCTTTGGAACCCTAACAGATAAGATTTTACACTTTGTTAATAAAGAATTTTTTTTCCCACATTTAACTCAAATTTAATTAATAGATCTAACTACTTTCACTTTAACAAATAATTTGATATTACATAACTATTAAGTTGGAGAAATGCTATTTATAAAGCAAAATCAGCCACTAAAATCAGCCACCAATATATTTATGTATAAATATATGTGTAGTTTAATTTATTTTTAATATGTATTTGTATTACAACATGTATTTTATACGAATAAATTAACATTTGTACTCATGAAAGATATAGACGCTGACAAATGTACCTATATAAGAATAAAACAATCGTAACTATGGAAGATGGCTTCCGTATGCCAAGAGTACCCATACGTTAGTTATGTAATTGGTTTGTTAGGGTACTCTTGGGACACGGAAGCCATCTTCCGTGGTTACAATTGTCGTTTTATTCTTATATAGGTACATTTGTCAGCGTCTGTATTTTTCATAGGTACAAATGGTTATTTATACTATTTTATACTAATGGCTGACTTTAATGGCTGATTTTGATAGTTATTTTGGTATACACGTAATATAACCCATTAAATTGTCTCCACGTGACTTCAAAATTACGAATTCAAACAGTAAAAAATAGCTACTAATATAATTATTATGTTAGACTGCATATATTATATTCTTTGAATGTATCATTTTATGTATTCTAACTATATTAAATTGACGCTAAATGTTTGTGCATCCAAGTACCCGTTATCTTTGATTTATGCAAAAGAGCATAGTGTACGTGGGTGCATAACAAAAGGTTGGAAATGGTTGAGAAAAGCATTAGAATCTGCACCCTCTGAAAGGAGCAAATACACATATATAAGAGAGCATATAATAAAGTGATGATGTACATATATATATATATGTGCCTCCGTGACTGTCCTCAATATATCTCTCTCTGTGTATATATATATATATATACATGCATTACATACATAAAACATAACAGAGAAGAGAGAGAAAGAGAAGGTAGGTGAAGGATGAAGCAGCCGGCCTAAGAAGGGTAGGTCTTAGAATTAAAGTGTATGAGAGAGAGAGAGAGAGGTTTGTTATTCATAGAAAATGGCAGCATTTAATTAAACTAGTAATTAATTATTATTACTTGTGATTCTGTGTATGTTTCTAAAGCTAACGGTATTTAGAGATCAGATGGATGAATGCATAATATAGAAGCAGTGATGCAGAGAAATGAAACAGATAAACAACAAAAAGTGAAGGGATTGGGTCAGAGATTGCA
Organism: Arachis hypogaea; assembly: GCF_003086295.3. NCBI lineage: Eukaryota > Viridiplantae > Streptophyta > Magnoliopsida > Fabales > Fabaceae > Arachis > Arachis hypogaea. Next base: position 156,733,124 of record NC_092050.1, read on the forward strand.
TAGTTTATATTTGTACATACACACACATATATCCATTATATTACATTGCTGTGAATCATGGAATACAGCTTCATTCACACTAGTTTATGCTGCAGCCTTACCCTTTTATATAATTATTAGTCACGAGGTGTGATTAGGTGCTGCAAACATAGGTATGGATCAAAACCCGAAATTCATGTTGATTCAGTGACTAGTGACTACAATAACACACAACAACAGAATTTGATGTTACTTGTCCCACCCACCGCATCATCTTAATTAATATTTAATGTCTCTTAAACATATATAACATATAACTATATAGAAAAAGTCTAGGGGCCAGCAATTTTATTAAATTCTGGTCGGCATGTAACGAGCAAAGAAAAGTGAGTCATTGGATGAAATCTCACACCAATTTCACACAATTAAAATTATCATTAATGGCTATTTGATGGTTATAAAACACAAAAGTTGCTGTCCCCTAGCACTCCTCTAACTATATATTCATCTTTTATCTCTTATCACTTTAAATTTTTAAAAGATGTGATATCTTAATATCATAATATCATATCTTAATTTCTATAATTTAAAAATGGTGAATACTACTATATCCTCTCTAAAGTAACATGTAAGTTACATTTTATATGTGTCACATTTTAATTTGATATTTATTTTAATATATTTGTTATATATTTATTAAAATATTAATTTAAATTTTTTTTTATATTAACTAAATTTTAAACTAAAATATTGATGTAACAAATTAAAAACAGAAACACAAATTAGTGTCACTGTAAAAATTTTTAATTTAAAAAGTTTATCGTGTCAAGTAGATCTTTAAATTTAAAAATTTATTCTATATAATTTGGTTTCGAATTATATGAAAAAAAAGGAAAAAATTAAAACATTTTATATCTTTTTTTTAAAAATTAATGTAGCTAATTTGTAATTATTTTTTATGAAGATCTAGATTTTTATTTAATTTTTGTTAGAAATAAGAGATTTTGTGTGAAAAATAAAAGAGTAATATATAACTATTTTTTAAATATTTTTTTAAATTTTCAACAAATTTTAATGACCCAAAATTAATTTTTTATTTTATTAGATAAATTAGTCATCTAACAAATTTTATTAAAATAAATAAACGCCCATTAGAATATGACACATTAAAAAAGATAACTTATATGTTATTTTAAAAAATTAAGGATAGCATTTACCTTTAAAAATTTAAAGTTCAATTTTTATTCACTGTCCAAAAATAATTTGTATAACGAGAATCTCAAATTCTAATCAATTAATTAATTATTGCATGCATGTGCGATTCCGATCGTGTGGTCTCTTTCTGGTAAAAGAGCTATATATACTAGGTTGTAGGAATTGTTATTACTATTAGCCAGCTACATATATAGTACATTGTTTTTTAGTTTATGATATTACTCATCGGTAACATTATATATTTAGTAGTGCGTGTCATTGAGTCAACTTTGACTTCTGGATATTCTATGTTTCATTGTTTGCTTCTCTTCTAGCTCTTTATTAGCAGCAATTGTTCTTAGACATGCATGCTTCTTAAAGTTTGAACTCCAAAGTAAGAACTGTGTGACTATGAATGTGTGATGCAATGTTCAAATAAATCTTATTTATTTGGAATTTAGTTCATTATTATGTATTATGGTATTATATATATATCTTGATATTTTAATTAGAATTTTTTAAAAAAGTCATTCAATTCTCTCATTTTATCACATTAGGCGTACATGTTTAAGCTCAGGTGAAGTGTAAACAACAAAATAAGGTTCAAATAATATTGTTGAGAGTTAAAATTCTTCTTTTTGTATGAAACCTTACTTACCAACATTACAAGTAGCTACTTAAATCAGTTGAGAAATTTTTAGAAAAAAAAAAGGAGAAAAATATACTTTATTGCCCCAATATTATTTAGAATTTTTCATTTATTTTCAATATTTTATCTTGCAATTTGTTTTAACTATGTTTTCAATTATATATGTTTAAAAATTATGTATTAACTAATATGTTTGTTGACATAATAACAAAGAGCTGATGTGTCATTGAAATGCATTCTAATCTCAAGTTAATTTATCAATATGTTTTGAGATGGTTAGATATATAATTATTTATGTAATTTTTTTATTAATTTAAATTTTTAGAAATAATTTTATATTCTAGTATTAAAATTTTTATGATATAAAAGTCTAAAATTTAATTTTTGTTGATTCCAAAAGAAAGACAAATAAAAAAGAGATTTTTGTTGGTTCAGAGGGCAATCATGCAGTCGCATTGATAGGGTTTTGGTGAGTTTGGAGTGGTTAGAAGTGTTTCCGGAAACCAGGCTGCGAGGTGGCCCAAGAGGGTTATCTGACCACTGCCCATTGATCATGGAGGTCTCTCAGTTGAGAGGAGGGCCGAGACCGTTTCGAAGTTTGGATTCTTGGTTCACGCATGCTGGATTTCTAAGGATGGTAAAAGAGGAGTGGAGGGCTTTGGGTGACATGCAGTTCATAGACAAGTTGAAGGGTTTGACGACTCCACTGAGCAGATGGCATAAAAAGAACTTTGGAGATGTGGATAAAAGGATTACACAGTTTGAGGATGAAATAAAAAAAAGTGGATGATATTGCAGGCTCTCGAGTGGATGATGGGACTGTTGAAGCTAGGAGAAAGGCGCTTGTAAGTTGTTGTAAAAAATGGTACATACGACAGGAATTACATTGGAAGCAGATGTCAAGGTCTCGTCATGCAAAGAAGATGGATAAAAACACACGCTACTTCCACACTCTAGCCTCAGCGCGGAGAAGATCCAATCGGATTGATGCTCTAATGGTTAATGGGAGGTTGGTAAGGAATCAAGCAAGGATAAAGATTGCCATAAGGGATTTCTATAAGGACTTGTACCATCAGGAACCCTCGCCGACTATTGGATTTAGGGATGGGCTCGTAAAGCGAATCCTGGAGGAAGAGGCAACGGAGCTAGAGCGGATGCCAACACATGCAGAAATAAAGGAGGCAGTTTGGGATTGTGAGTCAACAAAGGCACCAGGAAGTGATGGATATAATATGAATTTTATAAAGAAGTGTTGGGGGGAATTAGGTGACGAATTCACTGGCGCGGTGACAGGGTTCTTCCAATCTGGTAAACTACCTAGTGAGTCGAATGTCACTTGGGTGGCGCTGGCGCCAAAATTTACTGGTGCAAGAGAAATTAAGGATCTAAGGCCAATTAGTATGGTGGGTTGTGTTTATAAGGTGATTTCTAAGGTTCTGGTTCGGAGAATGCGAGAGGTAATGCCGGGTCTTGTAGGTGAGACACAAAGTGCATTCGTGAAGGGCAGGAAAATACATGATGGAGCTTTGATTGCCTGTGAGACTGTGCACTGGTTGAAAACACGAAAAAGGAGCTCTGCGATAATCAAGCTGGACTTCCAAAAGGCCTATGATAGAGTCAAATGGGTCTTTGTGGATATTGTTTTGCAGAAGATGGGGTTTGGCCAAAGATGGAGGGGATGGATCAGGGAATGTGTATGCTCTGCCTCTATGTCAATGCTTATCAATGGATCACCGTCGAAGCCATTTAGAATGGAGAGGGGGTTGAGACAAGGAGACCCGCTGTCACCATTCCTGTTTGTTTTAGTTGTGGATGTTCTGCACAGGATGATTGGAGAGGCAGTGAGGAACGGACGCATATCTCCGTTGTTGGTTGGGAAGGATAGCATTGAGTTGTCTCACTTGCAGTTTGCCGATGATACTATTCTCTTCTGCCCACCTGAGGAGGCGACCATTAGAAATTATCAGCGGCTTTTGCGGTGTTTTGAACTGATGTCTGGCCTGAGTATAAATTTTGAAAAGTCCAACATTATCCCGGTCAACTGTGATAGCTTGTGAGTCTGTAGGATGTGTCTGTTATTGGGTTGTACAGAGGCGTCCTTACCGATTAGATATCTGGGCATCCCCCTGGGTGCAAATCCGCGAAGGGTGAAGACATGGAAACCAGTAATTGATAAGGTTGAAGAGAAGCTGAGCTTGTGGAAAGTAAAGACTCTGAACAAGGCAGGCAAGCTGGTCCTAATTAAATCGGTGCTTAGTAGTCTCCCTATTTACTATCTCAACTTATACAAGATGCCAAAGTCCGTGGCTGAGAAGCTGATTTCTTTACAACGGCAGTTCTTGTGGAGTACAGATGGGGGGAAGCAAGGGTTGCCCCTTGTAAAATGGGAAGTTATTATGGCTCCAAAGAAAGCAGGTGGACTGGGGGTCGGGGATGCAGTTATTCGAAATACAGCATTGCTGTTTAAGTGGTGGTGGAGGTTCTCGAGAGAAGACTGCCCCTTGTGGAAGAAAGTGGTCTGCTCTTGTACCAATATGAATCCTGCGATGATGTTGCGAGACCAGCCTGTGCCCACACGAGGAGGTCCTTAGAAGGATATCTGTCAGCTTCAAGTTTGTGTGCCGCGGTTGAGAGAAAAGATGATAAGCGGGTTGTCTATGGAGCTTGGGAATGGCAGAACGATCCGATTCTGGGAGGATAGCTGGTTGCCTAATGGGGCGTTGAAAGATAAGTTTCCTAGGCTCTTCTCGGTTTCAACCCTTACCGGGGCAGTCATAGGGGATTGTGGGTTTTGGGATGGACTAGACTGGATTTGGAGTTTCCAGTGGAGGAGGGAGCTGTTCCAGTGGGAGTTGGATCTGGTAAGACAACTTCATGAGACCTTGCAGTCAGCCAAGCCAACAAATGAAAGAGAGGACACGGTGACATGGAAATTTGATAACACAGGGGTTTATTCAACGAGCTCCTTTACACAGATGATACAGGCGAAAGCCCTTCCGGCTGAAATTACAAGCTATAGCTTCACTCGTGCCATATGGAAAGGGTTCGTCCCTCCAAGGATTGAGCTCTTGTCTTGGTTTGTGCTGGTTGGAAGGATGAATACTAAGGATCGCCTGTGTAGACTACGTGTTCTTGATCAAAATGACAACCAGTGTGTGCTATGTTTTAAGGCTGAGGAAACTGTGTTCCACCTGTTTCTTGGTTGTGATATCACGTGGCAGGTGTGGTGTGCTTGGCTGCATGCATTTGGAAGGAGTTGGTGCCCCCTGGTAATCTCAAGGACCACTTCGAAAGCTGGATAAGCATGGCAATATGGAAGATTGAGAGAAATAGGTGGTTCATTGGGTTCTTTGCTGTTGTATGGACAATCTGGCTAGAGAGGAATAGCAGGCTGTTTCAAAATCACGTATCCAGTTTGCGGGATATTATAAACAAGTCATTTGCGTTTGCTGAGGAATGGATTGGAGGTGAACCCTTTGGATGTTGACACCATGTAGTAGATAAATAGGAGTTGTTTTGTACTTCATATTTTCAGAACCTTTAGCATCTTTCTTTGCTCCACTCTGTTGTGTTGAGCTCCCTTTAATTCAAAAAAAAAAAAGAGATTTTATAAAATGCGAAAATTCATACAAACTCATCAAGAGACTCTTGTTAGATTATATTTGTTTATATGTTTTTTTTATTAATTTAAATTTTTGTTAAAAAAGATTTCATGATATAAATGAAAAACAAATTTTTTTCGATCTTTAAGTTGAAGTATTCGACCATAAATGAGAAGCAAAATTCAAGAACTCAACGAAAATAAATACGATGAGCTAACAAATTAAACAACATCCAAAACAAAAGAAAACACAAACCAACACATTCAAACATGTAAAACAGAACAACATCCTTCTTAACCAAGAAGACAAAACCAAAAGAACAAACCACACCAAAAGATATAAAATAAAGCACCAGATCAAAATTAACTATAAAACATGTCATTGAGCTCCTCAAATGTTGAACTTCATGCACTCCACCATATGAAAAGCTTTTAGATTCTAATTTTTTGCCGCTCTCCGCCTTCTTCTACGACCTTTTAGATTCTAAAAATTCTAATTTTTATAATTTTTTTTTTTATTTTCTGTTCTCATTCTTCTATATTACTTTCATCGTTTGTCTCTGATGAGTCATTCTTTTTCTCTTTTTTCTTTCCTTTTTTTTTATTCTTGCGTTGTTCCCTTATTTGATTTAGAATTTTTTCTTATTGGATTTGTGTCTGCTACCCTATAGTAGACTTACCTTAAAAAATGGCCAAAAATTTAAATATTTCATTATCAAAATTTTAGTTTTATGCACAGTTATATATACATGATTTATTATAGTGTTTTAAAAATATTGTAATATAAATATATAATTTTTATTTAAAAAATTTATTAAATAAAAAATATATTATCCTCATATTGCATTGAAGTTCAATTTGATCACTAACTAAGTATATTTCAATTTTGTCATGATTAATCATGATTGACGCAATTAACCCCTCTACTCTATACCTTTGGTATGGTGCTAGAGTTAACCCGCCTCGGCAGTTAGGTTCCTAACTGTCTAGCTTTCTTTTTTTCTTATGTCATATTCTATGGATTTTTTTTTTTTTTTTTTTTGCTAAAAAGAAAAGAATGTATGCAAATTTTTAGAAATGTGACGGATAGGAGAACAGTGTTTTAGAATTGGCAATTCCGTGCCTAGTAGAACTACTGTTTCAACTTTTAACAGATCAGATCGGAGGTTAATAATCTTACTATTTGGGCAGATAATATTTTTTGTTGCTGATGCCATGGTGCCGTAGCTTACGTACCATATATTAGGAGGTGGAGTTCCATAAAATATTGAGGAGGAACAAATAATTAATTTTAGAATAAAATTAAATTAAATTAAAATTTGTGTATAATTTATATCAAACAATTAAAATTTAGGTGCACTATTGTCCCTTTTTTTACTATATAAGGTTCTGTGCCTCTCTATATATTATAGGAAGAGTTTTAAGTATACCGAGAATATCGGTATTCTAGTTGTTTTAACCGTTGATCTGAATTATAAAAAATATATATAATATATATTAATTAAAACTAACAGTTAAAACAACTGGAACACCGGTATTACTAGTACACTTGAAATTTTTCCTATATTATATTCAATTAAACATGGTACCTATATATATTACCATTACGATTTTGAAAATTACATAAATTTTATACAAATTTAATTTTGCATATGTATGTTTGATATGTGAATTTATTAGTTTTACTTTTAGTTATCATAAATAATAGGCTAAAGATATAATTATTTATATATTTTTTTATTAATTTACATTTTTTAAAGAGATAATTTCATGACAGATAATTTTTGTCATTTTAGGAGATAAATATGATAATCACAATCTCCTATACTAAATGACAAGGATTATAAGAGTAGAAAAAGGAATTATAAGGGTTAAAAGAGGTATTTTTATAACCTATTAAAAATTTTATAGCTTGATTTCATAAGTTTGAAAAAATATTAATTTGCTATCACGTTTTACACGGTTTAAAATTAAAAGTCTAATAATTATTATAAATATAAAACAAGTTTTATCATTTAAGCTTGTTCTTAGAATAAGTTAGATATACTAAATTAATTTCTATTGCTTGCTACATCTAATTTAATTTTCAAGTTGTACTTTTTATAAGTTTATTTAACTTGGAAAGTGGTTGCCATTAAGTGATTCATGGATATAGAGGTGCCTATATATTGATATCCCGGAGATTTCAAGGGGGGGGGGGGGGGGGGATGCTAAATTTAGGAACTCATTGCACTACATTAGAGTGGACATGCATTCCACTTGCCTTGTATAATAATTTATTATCCTTTTTTTTTTAAAGCATTAATCATTTTATTGCACTGGCCAAAATGAATAAGCTACAATAATATAGGTGATCTAGTATGTCTTGTTTCCACCCTTTTATTATTCTATTACTAACAAATTCATTCTCGCACCACCTTTCTTAAAATTTGAAACGTTTTTTAGTTTTTGGCTATATTGAATTTGAGCATAATAGCAATAGTCTATGATCAAATGCAAAATTCTCAAGGTGTGTAATTATAGTCGTATCATATAAAATAGTACCAGAATGTGATGCTAAAGAAAAAAAAATTAAATTGTAGTCTCTGTTCTGAGTAGTAATAGAAGAAGAGAAGGAAATTAAAAATTCAGAAGGAAACTAGAGAGAAAATGATGAATATTTGGTAATTGAATTGAATAAATATTCATGACAATATAAGGAATGTTGTACACTATTTATAGTTACAAAAAAATTAATTAAATTCTTCTAACAGAATTTCACTACTCTTCTAACAAAATTCTACTATACTACTAATGCTAACCAACGTGTTTATAGTTGCACAATTCTAATAGAATTCATCTGCATTTCATTTTATTTTATCAACACCAATTTTATTTAACCCCCGCAAGCTGAAAGTACATAGTTTATGTAGATTAAGTAATTGCAACTTGGACAAAAGGTAAGCAAAAGGTCCGGGGGCTAGGGGTTGAGTAAAAATGTCAACAGGCTGATCAGAAGAAGCAATGCATTTTAAATTTGTACACCCTCTTTAAACTTATTTCGAGCAACATAATAGTCTACTTCCACATGCTTGATTCTCTCATGAAAAACTGGATTTGATATAATGTACAAGGTAGACTTATTGTCATAGTAAATGTCCACGGGCAAAGGAGGATGAATATGAAATTTATGCAGTAATTTCAGTGGCAAAAGAAACTCACAAGTGCCATTGGCCAAGGCACGATATTCTACTTCAGAGGATAATTGAGAGACGTGACTTGTTTCTTGCTCTTCCAAGATATCAGTGTAGAATCAAGGAAGAAACAATAACCAGTTATAGATTTCCTTGTGTCTTTAACAAGCTCCCCAATCTGAATCACTAAATCCTGAGAGGGTGAAAGAATTCTGAGAAGAGAAAAAAAATCCAGCAGGTGGAGATTGTTTGAGATACCGAATCATACGATAAGCAGCCTTCAAGTGCATATCAGTCGGACATTTCATGAATTGAGACAGGCATCCAACTGAATAACTCAATTCAGGTATAGTATTTGTCAAGTAAAGCAGCCTTTCAACCAGTCTATGATATACTGAAGCATCAGATAGAGGTGTCTCTTGGTCCCCAAACAATGAAGTAGTATATTTCATGGGTGTTGTTGCCGGTTTCGCACCCAACAAACCACATCATTGATCAAATCCAGCGCATACTTCCTTTGATAGAGAGCAATTCCATCTTTGCTCCTTGCTACCTTTATCACAATAAAGAATTTCAAAATTCCAAGATCCTTGATTTTAAACCTGCTGTCCAAGAAGCTTTTAATATAATTGATTTTATCCGTGTCATTCCCAGCCAGAACAAGATCATCAACATAGACAAGGATAGTTGTGAATGTCATTAGAACAGACTTGGTGAACAAAGAATGATCATTCTCTGATTGATGAAATCCCAATTCTGCGAGAGTAGCAGACAGATTAATATTCCATTGGCGGCTTGCTTGCTTCAAGCCATACAATGACCTATTAAGCTTGCATACCAAACTTGGGTCCAAACACTTTAATCCCTTAGGCAGCTTCATATAAACATCTTTATGAAGATCCCCATGAAAAAAGGTTGTATTTATATCAAGTTGATGTAGTTACCAACCTTTGACAGTAACCACTGCGAGAAGCACTCTCACAGTGCTCATCTTCACTACCGGGATAAAGGTATCAATGTAATTCACACCTGGAATTTGTGTGAATTCTTATGCAACTAGCCTGGCTTTATGTCTCTCAATAGTGCCGTCAGGATTGAATGTACGAAAAATCCATTTGCAGCCAATTGCATTCTTGCCAGGAGACAAGGCTATAATGGTCCAAGTCTTATTTAATTCAAGAGCTTCCAATTTTGTATTAATAGCCTTGCTCCAACAATCATGCATGACAGCCTCAAAGTAATGTCTCGGATCAAAGTGATTCATGAGTGTAAGAGTGTAGGCCAGGTGTTTAAGGGAAAAAGATGAATATGACAAATGGTGGGATGTAAGATACTTACTTGTTGAGGATGGAGCAACAGCGTGCTTGGAATCTTTATGTAAATTTACTGCAAAGCATTGATAGTCTCGTAAATAGGAGGGTTGGTTTCTTGTCCGTGTTGATCTTCTCGGCTCAATAACATTAGCAGGATTTGGAACTTCAATGGCAGAACTAGAATGAGATGCGTTAGGTGAAACCACATTGTCAGAATCATGATGATTGTAAAAATGAGATGGTGATGCACTATCTCTGATATGTATAAATCATGCAAGGGTGAATTGATTTTAGAAAAGGATGCAAGTGTGAAGGTTTGAAGTGGACCATCAGAAGCTGTAGTTGATGCAGTAGGTAAAACAGATTCAGAATGGTCCAAATCATGCAAGATAAGAAAAGGATCCATTTGTGAATGAGAACCAGAATCAGTGTTTTGTTCAATTGGTGAAAGTGTTGAATTATCAAAGACAATTTTAGTGGACAAATATAGTTTAAAAGGTAGAATCAATTCATACAACTCAGTATTTCAAGGGAGAAAGATTTTCCTAGTTTTTAAATCCAGGAGTATACTCCCTTTGGTTCCAGGCTTATAGCCCAAGAAATCACACTTTTTAGACTTTGAAACTGATTTCTAAAGTGTGCATGCGAAGGTTAAACAACCAAACACCTTTAAATGCATTAAATCTGGTTTTGAACTAAACAATGCTTTATAAGGAGTTTGATTTTTTAGAGTAGCACTAGGTAATCTATTCATGATGTGTACTGAATATTGTACTGCATATTGCCAGAAACATTTGGGTACATTTGAGTGAAAAAGAAGTGCTCGTGCTATATTCAATGTGTTGATATTTCCTTTCCACAACATCATTTTTGTTGTGGAGTCTCAACACAAGAGGTTTCATGGATGATTCCTTTTGAAAGGTAATAAGAATCCATTTTAAATTCAAGACCATTGTCACTTCGAATTCGTTTAACATTTTTACCAAATTGAGTTTGAACTAATTGAATGAAATCCTAAATCAATTTCCTAATTTCTGATTTTAATTTCATGCAGTATGTCCATGTGAATCTAGTTTTATCCTCTATAATGGTAAGAAAATATTTGTGTCCAGATGTGGAAATAATTGAAAGTGGTTCCCATATATCCATATGTAGCAAATCAAATATATTTTCTGACTTTGTATTACTAATAGCAAATGGAAGCTCTTTTGTCTTGCATAATGGCAAGAATCACAGACATGAGAAGAATTAATGCATTCCATGCATGGAAATTATTGTTTTAATGTAATCATCTTAGTATGAGGCAAATGGCCTTATCTAGAATGCCAAAAAAATCCTAAATCCTGATTTTGCTGTATACTAATTAAGGTACATAAAGCTTTAACAGAGGGACAGAACAATTGTTGAGGTGTTGCTTCAATCACATAAAGATCACCAATGACTTTAGCTTATCCAATCATCCTCAAAGATAGAAGCTCTTGTATCTCACAAGAAGAATTAGTGAATCTGGATTCACAATGAAATGATTTTTGTAAGTTTTGAAATAGAAATCAAATTATATTGAAGTGAGATATAAAAAAAACATTGGTAAGGTTCAAATTTGCTGTCAATTGCACAGTTCCACAACTGTTTGTAATTGTTTTCGATCCATCAGGTATATTTACTAAAACTGGTTTAATATGCATAAAAGTTTTAAAAAATTTTTGGATGAAGCAAGCATGATCAGTGGTACCACTATCAAGAATCCAAGAGTTTGCAGAAAAACATGATGTACTAAGAATGTATCTACCTTTTGATTGAGTTAAGGTGGTAGAAGAAGTGATGTGGTTGACATTACTTGAAGCTGTGATGGATGATTGCTGCAATAAAGCCATTAAGGTATCCCTTTGATCTTGAGTTGGAGTGAGATGAACTTCATTATTCCTTTCCTCATGACCAGAATGAGCCATATCAACACCTGGATTTTTAATTTCACCTTCAGTGTTAATATGATTAGCTGATTTTCTATTTTCAGTATGCTAGAAATCCATTTTTTGTAGCAATTGTCAATTAAATGTCCAATTCGGTTACAGTAGGTATATTGCTTAGATATATAACCTTTGCCAAAGGTTTTCTGAGAGTTACTGCCTTTTCCTGTAGTAGAATTGGACTTTCCTTTCTCTTTTCCTTTGTAAAAAGTAGACTGAGTTCCTCCCGAGAATTGCTGCACATCAAAACTATTTGCTACAATTTTGTTGTCCAACATATCAGTAGATAGTTGTCGTGCCTGCTTTGTTAGCATAGCCAAAATAGTGTCTGTATTTGGAAGAGGTCTCAACAACATGATCTGAGACCTCACACCAGCATACTGCTTGTTTAATCCTCTCAGAAATTTTACAACATATCCTTCTGAAGCATATTCTCTAACAACTTTCAATCCATAATTACAATTACCTGAGCAAGATATACAACTAGGAATGGCTCTAAGACTTTGAAATTCTTCCCAAATTGACTTTAATTGTGCAAAATAGGAAGTAATAGAGAGATAACCTTGTTTAGCAGCATAAAATTCTTCTTTCAAAGCAGCAACTCTGAAAACATTACCATGAGAGTATCGATTCTTCAAGTCTTTCCATAAATCCGCAGCTGAAATGATCCACGTGACACTCTTTGCAACTTCTGGACTAAGAGACAGATTAATACAGAAAACGAGAAAATTGTTTCATCGATCCCACACTTCATACTTCAGTTCATGTTCCGCTGGTTTGATTATTGATCCATCAAGGAACTTTACTTTGTTCTTATATCTGAGAGCTCTCCACATATCATGAGACCACTGATAATAATTCTGAGGTGTGAGTTGGAGATGAATGAGTGTTGTTCCTGGACTTTCTATTGGATTCAAGAAATAAGGACTCAAAAGATCTGATATGAGCATCGCTTTAGGTGACTTGTTGAATTGTGCTTGAAACTGAGAGAATTGCTCTGTGAACGTTGTAAAACTTTCAAAATCCACAGCAGCTTCAGATCCATCGTTTGGATTCGAGCTTTTTTCGTCATTGTTTCTCATGGATTCAGCAAGCTCTGATACCATATAAAATGGTACCAGAATGTGATGCTAAAGAAAATTGAATTGCAGTATCTGCTTTGAGTAGCACCTGAAGAAGAGAAGGAAGAATTGAGAAGGGAAGGAGAGAGAGAATGATGAATATTCAGTGATTGATATGAATGAACATTCATGACAGTATAAGGAATGGTATACACTATTTATAGTTATAAAAAGAAAAAAAATTAAATAATCGAATTCCTCTAACATAATTTCATTACTCCTCCTCTAACAGAATTCCACTACACCATTAATACTAACCAACGTGTCTAGCTGTATAATTCATCTACATTTCATTTTAATTTATCAGCATCAGTATTTATTTTATATCATATAATAGCAATGGTCTATGATCAAATGCAAAGTCCTCAAGGTATGTGATTATAGCGATATCATATTTTTGTTGGAGCATGGTTGTGATTAATCCACTGTCAATTCTCTTTGACTAATCCTTTTTTATAGTTTCTATTTTACCACATAAATTTATCTCCCACATAACCCATATCTATGAGACCTCCTCTATTGATGAAATTGTAGAATTGCTGAATCGATTGAGTAGTCTTATCTCTATTACCTTCCTTTTCATTTGCTGGAAGTATGACGTTAAAATCACCTATGATCAGATACTTATTACCCATGTTGCGTATTAAATTAAGTAGAGCTTCATAATATTCATTTCTATGGTATTCTGCGCTATACATGTAGCACCTAGAACTTCTCATATAATCTGTTTTTCTTGATCTAATACTGTGAACTGAATATAAAACTCATCGATGCTCTTTACTTTAACATCAGTACTGTTTTTCATGCTAAGACTAGTCCACCAGCTAATCCTCTTAGTTCTACACAATACACATCATTATAGACACATTCCTTTAACTTTCTCTCCACAAACGAGGTTTGATTTCTCGTTTTGCAAGGAAAAATCTCATCGGGGGTGTAGAATTTTCTAATCTCTTGTACGTTGTAAATTAATAGGAATTTTTTCAAACCCCGATAGTTCCACATGAGCATCTTCATGGCTCGTGAGGTGCCTTTTGCGAGTAGACACCTTCTTCCCATTCATCATTAAAACTCACAATCATTCTTAGTCTTTTCCCTTAAACTCCATATCTCCCTGTTTCTTTTTTGTTTCAGTTATCCGTAGCAACTTCTCTGTGCTACCATTTTTTCTTGCTAATTGTTTGAACTTTCTTCTTTTTTTACGTTCGCTTCCTTTACTAATCTCACCACTACCCACACTAAACAAACTCAACTCATTTGTCCCCTCTCACTCCTTTCCTCCATTTCCATACTTCTCTGTGGTTGAAAGTGAAGGATAGTTTGATGTAATGAATGTTTAAAATTGGTGTGTATTTTGGTTTGTGTTTAAATGGTAGTTACTATTTTCATATTGGGTTGAGTGTTTTGATGAAAGGTTATTGTTGGGTGTTAAGGATAATGGGTATTTTGGATATTGTTTGGTTGGTTCTATGGTGGGGTAAAGTGCTTTGAGTTTGGTTGATGTTGCTAATTTAAGACTGAGAGCTGCGAAAAGCTTTTTAGTAAGCTAACTAGGGTTTTTTTTTTTTTCATTGTATATGCGTTTTCTCCTTTCATTCCTCCATGGTTAAGATTATAATTCTCCTTATTTTTACCGTCTCTCCATCCAATTTGGTCTGCTTTTAGATTTTTCCTCCATTTTATCTCCATTTGATATTTTTGTGTTGACTCTTCTAGGTATTTACTACAATTTCTTGATGCATGGCCTATGAATCTACAGTAAATGCAGTATTGGCCTAGTCTTTCATATTGTAGAGAAATCTCAGAAACATATTTGTTGGGACTAGCTATTTTCACTACACTACTTCCGATAGATAGCAGCGGTTTTTAACAGCCATAGAATAGATAGTAGCGGTTCCCAAACCGCTCCAAGATAGGGTGCAACAAAACCCTTAGTGGCGGATTTTAGGAACCACTAGAATAACCGTTGCTAATAAATATTTTGCCGCGGATTGATTTTGCATCAGTTTAAACCGCTGCCAAAAATGAAGATAGGCCGACTTATCATTCACGGCGGTTATTAACCGCCACAAAATTTCAACGGCTATGATAAATTATTTCTATTTTAGCGGCAGATTCGTAACTACCGCCAAATGATATATTCCCGTTTTTTTTAAGCTGAATTTTTTTATATATAATCAATTCTTTAGTTCCTTTTACGTTGTGTCATTAAGTGTGTTGCTTTAATTTAATAAAATAAATAACAATCAATCAAACTAAAAAACAAAAAGCAGAACAAAAATATATACGCAAAAGACAATATATATAACTTGATAGTTTGTCGAAGGGTTTTTGTTATATCAAGGTTAACTCTAACCTTAATTATTCTATCCTATCTTCCTTTCATCACACACCTACCAACATCAATTATTTCTCCCAATCTTTCACCAATCTTTTTTGGCCGTCTCCTTATTTTGCAGTATTTAGGTATATTCTACATTTGTACTTAAACTAAAATTCTGGTATAATCTCCTTCCTCAATTTTGTCTAAGGGCTCCATCTCTTCATGTATATCATGAATTGTTTGAAGAGCCATGGAGAACTCTGTTCCACTCTGATCACATCAGCCTCTTTACCAGAAAATAATTGAAAAATATTATCCCCGTCCGTCTTAATTCTGAACCCTTCAAGTTGGTTCCAGATCGCATTGAAGGTTGCCTCTATGATTCTTATGTTAAAACTTCTATCTGCCATTAATTTGCCAATGAGACTCCTTAAGCAATTAACCACACCCGATCGGATGTCCTCCTCCTCTAAAACCTCTACTTTCTCCTTGTCATTACTAAATACTTCATGATTTTGATTAAAATTCCTATTTCGATTCCCCTGAACCTCCCGTTCCTCCATACTTTTGTTTTTAAATGATACACTGTTGTTGAAAATTTCGCTTTCTCACTCAAAATTTGGCGACTCTCGCTAAAATTCGGATGCTCTCGCACACAATGACGAAAAATGACACTAAACCCTAGTAGCTAGGGTACACTTATATAATATAAATTTATTATTCTTCTTGCAGCATTAAAATTTACTTATATGATATGATACTTCAAACAACCCATGCACGCATTGTGCATCAAGTAGTGCACGCCAAAAATATATACATTTTCATGTCATATAGGTAGTAGTACTTCAAAATTGTTTGTAAAACACAAGATAGAGTTAGTTAGCGAGAGCTGAAGATAGACATAAAGATATAATAACGTCGTGTTTATATTACTAATAATCTTTAATATTTATACATGATGAGACAAAAAAAATTAAAATAAAAGCACTCTATTTCTATGTTAGCTATGAATAAATTAAGTGAATTATGTACTGTCAATATTATCTATATGTATTTTTGTCTCATTGTAATCAATTTATTTCTAAATAGTAACATAGGGACCATAATAGAGAGAGGCTAAAGTCTCAATTGCAGTTTCTGTTTGTGTATATGTGTTGGCGATGGTGTGCTAATTAAATGTGTATATATTAGTTCTAGCGGGGTGCACCGACCTGCACCTTTTTATTAAGACTCAATTAATTTAACTTTTTCTTTCATTCTTTTAATTTTTCATGGAATATACTAATGCAAATAATATATATATATAATTTATATTAGTATATTCTATAAAAAATTAAAGAAATAAGAGAGAACGTTAAATTAATTGAATCTTAATAAGAAGGTACAAATTGGTAGAGCTAGACCATATATATATATATATATATATATATATATAAAAGAAAATAATGCACATAATAATTGACTTAAAAAGCTAAGGTTTGTAAAGTGTGCTCCCTTAAGAAGAAACACATCATAATTGATCTATATGGTTGAATTGAATTATTCTGAGTTCAATAAAATTTGAACGTTATTAACTTCAAAAGAAAAAAAAAAAAAGCGCACAATATAATATTTTTGTAGTTTATAGCATGTTAATCCTCCACACATAATATAATATAAAAAAAAATTGTGGCAGAAGTGTTGCTTCATCATAAGTTAGCTAGATGTGTTACTTTAAAGATGGTTTTTACAAAAAGGATTTTTAATGTTAGAATCTTTTTGAAGCTTCTAATTTTACAATTTAAGATTATATTCATAAAATTTGTAATACTTAACCATGAGAGTAACTTAATAATGATAATAATTTAATATCATCATTTAGAGTGTAAATATTTATAGGTGAGTGGTCTAATAATATTAAATTAAATAAATTCTGATATTATATTAAAATTAAGATTGAGTGAGCCTAATTTAATTCTAAAAATTAATTTATAAAGTGAGAAATATCTCACACTTATAAAATATATAAAAACCTTACTTTTAATAGATATGAAACTTATTATAATAATATGCTATTATAAGTCCAATACTTTTAATTATCATCTTACGGCAAAAAAATTTTGATATAGAAACAAAATAAGTGATATATTTTAACATGGCAATTTTTTGTGTTTTTTAAAATTGTGGGAGTACACAAATCGGACTCTCCGATTTGTGTTGAAAAAGTTGACAAAAATTCAGAGTACACAAATCGGAGGGTCCGATTTGTGTTAAAAAATTGAAAAAACTCAGAGTACACAACTCGGACCATGCGAGTTCTTTGGTCATGAAATTTTGCTTCACAAATCGCATGGTCCGATTTACAGCTGATGGAATTTGAATCTGAAACATGGAATTCGGACCCTCCGTTTTGTTTGTTATGGGTAATTTTTTTTTTCATTGTGAGGAACACAACTCGTAGGGTTCGAGTTCTGCTTCTTCTGAGCCCACAACGAGGTGAAGCACCCCTCCTCCCCATACGCGACTTCAACACTTCTTTTGGTTCCATATTCAAATTAAAAACGTCTCATCTTACAATGAGTGCAATATAAATAATAATAATAAAAAAAAATCCCTGCATGCTAAACTGGAATTCAAGTTGTTGGCAAACAAGCCCCACATAGGCCCAAAAAAAGGGGAAAGTATCCTTGTGCTTGATATGAGAGAATACACACAACAAATTAAAGGAATACACAGAACATATAGTCCTCCTTGTAATCTTAGACTCATTTTAGATGATAAATAATGTAGAGGAATTTATAATTTCTATTTTGTAATTTTTCTTGCCTTTGGGCTTTAAGCCTCATGTGTTTACAAAAAAAAGAATATGTTCATAAAATCTGAAACTTTTGCCTACATGCAAATCATGATGGAAAATTTTCTAATGTATCACAAAAAATTACAAGAATAATTAAGAGAGCATAAATCACTACTCTAGACTCACCAAATATATATATACACCTACTAATAAATTAAACTCTTACTCTTGTACGAACAAGAACAAGAATGTTGGTGTGATTATAGAAATACACTACGGTCTCATCACAATTATGCAAAGGAAAAAGTTTAGTAACAAAAAATTTTCAGCCATAATTAATCAAAATTTATATAATTTACTTCATTTATATTATTTAATAACAGTTTTATTTTTTATTTCACTCTCTTATAATTTTACTTATCATATTCTTATCAATTCTATTTATTAATGATATTAATTATAATATCATATTCTTTACTATTAGGCATTCTTGTAATCAATACTTAATATTCCTTTTATAATTTAATTTTTATATTTAAGAATAAATTAAATATTAATAATAATAATAATAATGAACGGTAATGATAATATACATTAATTGAGTTAATTACACTTGATTCTTTGTTTCCCTTAAGGCATTTAATATCAATTAATGAAAATACGAAAAAATCATTAATTCTTTGTTTCCGTTAAGGTATTTACTTGTACTTGATTCTTTGTAATACCTTCTATTAATTTAATTATGATCATTCAAAAATCATGACTATAATACCATTGCAAGCAGAATAGTGTACAAGTTAAGAAATTTTACAAAAAGTCGCGTTTATCGTTGCAAATAGTATGGCATTTGAATTCGACTTTAATAGTAGAAGATACTGATGAAGAATTTGAACAACAGACGGACTCACCCGACGAGGTTGTTGCCAGTCAACCAATTCTCGAGAATATGAAAAACCACACTAGCTTTGATGAGGTATGGTAATAAACTGATCTTTTTTTTTTGTGCTTTTATGTGCATTTATAATTATATTGTATACTAACTAAGTTCATACACATAACATTCATACGTACATATACATAACATCCATAATTACATACAACTAACATCTAAAAATTAAATTCATGTTTATTAGATATTACATCCATACACATTATTTTTTAGTTATTGCATATGTAAATATAAAGTTAACACAGATGTTTTTTAAATTTTATCATAATTGAATTTAAAAAATATCAAATTCTTAAATTAATTTATTCAATTGATAAATTTACACATAACATCTATAAATTCATACACATAACATCCATAATTTCATGTTAATAACATCCATAATTTGTATTCATAATATTTATAATTTCATACCTATAATGTTTATAATTAATAAATTTTTATAATTAATATTATCAAATTTTAAACTATACGTCTTATTGTATTTTTTAAATTATCTCAAATGTGTACTAATAGGCCATGATTTTAATCATTTTGATATTTTTATTTAATATTCATATATATGCTTATTTATTGATTTTAATATGACGAGTTAATAATTATTTTTTAAAAAATTATATTTTATATTTTATATTTTATTTTTTAATAGTTTATATGTAAAATATAAGTTGTATAGTAGAAGTTGTTAAAACTTTTTAATTTAATTTCCATAATTTTTGTAGAGAATTATTGCATTTTAATGTATAATAATGTGATTGAGAGATGTTAGGAATTTGATTTGGAAAAAACTGAAATTAATTTTGAAAAGAACATTAATGACTCCAAACATGTACTAAAATAGTAGGTGATAAGGAGATGTATGTCACTTGCTTATCAAGAGAATAGAAATTTTTATGTAATATTTCTATATTGTAATTATTTTTTGGCTAGCTAGCATCAGCCTTATGCAAATAAGAAGAGTTATATAAAAACATTAATGATGACGGCATATATAAAAATTGTAGCATGTAAGATGGGCTTTTTTTTTTTTTAATTATATCATGAGTGAATGAGGTACTCAACTTATGACTTGATAAAAAAAATTTATTATTATTAAAAAATATCTGAGTTAAAGAAAAAACTGTGATATGAAAAACTTCTGCAATGTGATTAGGGGGTGACAATGGGTAGGATAGGGTAGGGCTTGGATCCAATCCTAACTCTACCCGTGGGTTGAGATTTTTATATAAACTCAACCCTATCCTATTCACGGGTTGGGAATATCCCAACACTAATTCTACCCGCTCTTAACCCGCGGCTACCCGACCCTATCTGCGGGTTACAAAAAATACACAACATTATTATATAACTTGATGATAATTTAAAATAGAACTTATTTTTATGTAAAAAAATATTAAATTATCAATTAATGATTTTCTTTTAATGGTTAAGGATCTTTTGCATTTAGTGAGAGGTCTTTAATTTAACATCCACTTAAAACATATTTTTATATAAGTATATAACATAAACATATATAGAGTGCGGGTTGATCGGGTAGGGTTGATGCTCAACCCGCACTCAACCCGACCCGTACGAGAATCCTACCCGCACTATACCCTATCCGTTGCGAATCGGGTTAGCAACCCTACCCGATCGGATGGAATCGGATTAGGTACCCATGGGTATGGTACATATTGCCACCCCTAAATGTGATCATGATTGTATTTTCAAAAATAATTATTATCGTTATGATAAAACCTAATAACCGGCCTAATCATAGAAATAATTACACTATTTATTAGTACGTACTTTTGACCAAGTCTACTATATGACGATAAGTTTTTTTGAAACAGAAGAAATTTAATTTCGTATGAAAACAACACCAAACTTATAAATGATTATTAGTTGCTATGCAATTTCTCTCAAACCCTCTTTTGGGTAAAAAAAAAAAAAAAATTACTGCCATAAAAATACTCCATGTTTTTTATGCCCTATGGTCTTTATTAGTTATTAGAGCAATGCTTGTTAAAAAATGCAAATTCTCTTAAAAAATATTTAACTCATCAATCATTTTATCTAATACAAGGAATTAGGCGGAAATTATTTTTGATATTGGGGTGGAAATGGAGTTTTTTAGGATTATAGATGGATAAGGATGTTATTCTTAAATGTGAAACTTTTTTGTTTAAAATGTGGAAATCAGACTCTCCGATTTGTTTGGGAATAAAAATTGGACCCTCCGATTTTTGATTTTTTTTAAAAAAAATTAAAACAAACAAATTGGACCCTCCGATTTGATATTAACAAAATTTTAAAAACTAACTTACAAAATAATCGAACAGTCCGATTACTGAATCTCATATCAAAATAAAAATACATGTACCACCAACAGAATTGTATTACACACATTCATCTTTCGTAGTAAAATTTTTTAGCCGGAATTAGGTGGTACATAAATACTTTAGCTATATATCTTCTTGATCACAAGATTTGATTATGGGGTTATATTATTATTTTCTAATGCTAGATAGGCCCCTATGCTCCCCCTTGGTACTTTTATCTAGCATCATTGATAACATACCTATCCTAATTCAACACATACTTTATTTTTGTAGAAACTAGAAAAATAAAAGGTCAGCTCCTGCACTAATTGAATGAACACATATACTTATTTATTCTTTCTGTTTATCTACGGAAATTGAAAAAAGAATATATAACTCATGAGTTAAAATGCAAGAAAAAAAAAACATCAAATATAAATTCATATATATGTATTTTAATTTACCAAGCAGGGTGAAGCTGTTACTCATCATCATAATATAACGAGGAAATTAAAGAGGAGACCAAAATGATACCAAAAATGGACAAAGGAAGCAGCACTTGCTTGCAAATTAAGAAAAACCTAAAAGTAGAAATGAGGCAGAAAACTTGCCAAGGCCAACAAAAATAGATGAGAAGATAAAGCATAGAAAAAAATGATAGTTAAGAAAATAAATTTCCCAATTCTACTTATTGGATGTGGTACGAGTTGATACACTCTTTTATTATTCCACTTGGTATGTATGTCATCTATTCATTATTAGTTCATATATATTATATTTTTTGAAAATAACAAATATTATTGACATTTATGTAAAAATACGATTGTTATTAATTAATTGTGTATTTCAATTATTTTTAATTAATAAAATAAAAATATATATTTAATTGTTAAAAAAATACTAGTGTATTTATTATAAAAGATATAATTATAATATGTTTGATATTTTTTTATTGGTTGAAAAATACTTATGTTTTATATATGTAAAAAGGAGGATCCATTTGCATAAGTTAAAAAGAATTCGTATAAATAGTAAATATTATTAATTAATATATTTAACCAATAAAAATATAGATTTAAATTATTTTTAAGTGTTGCTGCTTTTTTTATAACTAAAAAAAATGAAATGAGTACATAATTAATGAGAACAGATTATATTAAAAGAAAAAAAAGGAATTAATGATGTGAGGAGAGATCCAAAAAAAATGTTATAATAATAAGGGAAGTCTGGTTTTAGAGCAGAGGCATGAATAATTTCGAAGAGTCTCCATCTCTGAAAGAAGGTCCAAAAAACAATCAAACACAACCAACACCATTTCCAAACCATCTTTGATCTTTCCCCAACACAAAAACACACACTCTCAGTTCTTCACTCCCTCACTCTGCGCGGGAACTTCTGTCTTTTTCTCTTTCTCTTTTCTATTATTCATTTCTTAAATTCCCAAACAACATAATCAGTTAAGCACACATATACATACAGCATTAAATGAACTATTTTATTAATAAAATTTCTAAACGTGTTTGTTAAAAATATAAAAAAAAATGATGCAATAAAATGAATTTTAATACATTTAGTAAAAAAAATTATTCTTATAATTTTAACAAGTTTCTTTAATATAGATTATGAATAAAAAATGATAAATAAGTAATTGAATTTTTATTTATTGCTAAAATAATGAAATTATTTATTAAATTCAATTAATTATAAATAAAATTTTTATAAAAAGAAAATATATAAACTTGGCAGGAAGAGTTTTTTTACAAAAGTTAAAAGTTTATTAATAATTAAATTTAATAAAAGTTTAATTATTTTTATTATAAAAAATTAAGAAGCTATAATAAAATTGAAGGAAGATGTGTTAAAATTGTTTAGAGCCGCGTTTTTCAGAAGCAGTACAATCATGACACCCCTCTCTAATCATGCACTTACACCTCTCTCTCTCTCTATATCTCTTTTCACTTTTTCTTCTGTTTCTGCCTCTTCCCAACTTGTCAATATGACACATCAAAGAGCAAAATAACAACGGTGCTGGTGCCTTCATTCAAATTAATTAATTAAAAACAATAAATGAAGTTGCAAGAAAAACAATAATTAAAATAATAATAATAAGAAGAAAAAGAAATTAAAACAAAGTGAAGAGTCTCATTCAGGGCAGTTCCCACACACTCTCTTGACTTTTTAGTATTTTCTCCTTTCTGTTGCTACTTTTCATCGTTTCGGATGTTTGCTTTTGCTTGCTGTGATCCTCTTCTCTTTGTGACTTTCCCTTTTCAAGATCATGCCACCAATAACAATAACAACATCAACATTTTACATTTACATTTTACCCCCATTCAAAACCCTTTTCAGACAAACAACAATTGCTATCACAACTACAAGTACAAAACCTCTTCCCTCAATCAAATCAATAACCCACACTTCATTTCCATTCTACCTAGCTAGTTCAACTCCAACAATGCTTCCTCCTTCTTCTTCTTCTGGTTCCTTCCTCATCTAATTCTCTTCCTCCATTCCATTCCATTCCATTCTCCCAAGAAAAAAAACAAAGACTTGTTTTTTTTTTAATTTTTTAGCTGGGCCCATTTGACTATAATGGGTGACAAGGGAGACTCATCCAAGAAACAACCACAACAATCTCACCACCCTAAACAGCAGCAGCAGCAACAGCAGCAGCAGCAGCAGATTTCATCTTCTCCAAAATCCCTACCACAAGCTTCTGCTGAGGAACCAATATCAGAAACAAGGACAATCCATCACCAACAGCAACAGTCACCAGTTGTTGTTGTGAGTGGAGCAACTCCATTCATCTCATCAAGCCCTCTCTATGTCTCAAGTGGTGCAAGTTCTTCACCCTTTGAGCAGCAACAATTTGAGGCACTGAATGTTACCTCAAAGAGGCCAAGGTATACTGGACAATGGAAGCTTCTTCCATCACCATCCTCACAGCAGCATCAGAAACAAATGGCGGCCATGCTCCCAAGCGAATCAAGCCCTTCACCATCAGCAAATCCACCACAACCCTTACAAACATATGCTGCTGCTGCAGCAGCAGCGGCTGCATCATCTTCATCAGACACAGCATCATCTCCAAGTCACTCACCTATGCCTTTGCTCTCAGGTGGTTCTGGCCATGAAGGGAGCAAGCCAACATCAGAAGGAGAACAACCACCACAGCAACTTCATCACCAGCAACTAAGAAAAGGGAAGTATGTGAGTCCAGTTTGGAAGCCTAATGAGATGCTATGGCTTGCAAGGGCATGGAAAGCACAGTACCAAGGTGGTGGCTCTGAAGGTTCATCTTCAAGAACAGAACAACAGCAAGAATTGGGAGGAATGAGTAGAGGGAAAACTAGGGCTGACAAAGATAGAGAAGTAGCTGAGTTTCTTCAGAGGCATGGGGTCAGCAGAGATGCTAAGACAGCAGGGACCAAATGGGATAACATGTTAGGTGAATTCAGGAAAGTGTATGAATGGGAGAGAGGTGGTGAGAGAGAACAAGTTGGAAAGAGCTACTTTAGGCTCTCACCATATGAGAGGAAGCTTCATAGGTTGCCAGCTTCCTTTGATGAGGAGGTTTTTGAGGAGCTTTCACAGTTCATGGGGTCCAGAATGAGGTCCTCCTCTCATGGTGGCGGCAGAGGTGTAGATGATGGTAGGACAGCATCACATGCTGCTGTTGCTACAGTGAGACCTCTGCCACTGCCTCCACCTAGGCCTTACAAGGATGATGATCTTCCTCTCTCAGGTTTGCACAGTAAAAAGCTATCAAAAATTAAATCTTCTTTGTATTATTGAAATGGGAAACGAAAATATATGTTCATAACAATAATAATAATAATAACAACAATAATAATAATAATGATGATAAAAATAATAATAATAAAATGAACTTTCAATGCAGCAGTTGAATAATTCTCCCAAGGTTTTCTTTCTGTTCTACTATTTATTTTTTTTGTTTAATTTTTGTTCCCTTTTATGGAATGAACAGTGGTTTAGGAATACTTACAAACAGTTGAAGGGCACGTAATATTCACTGTGATTCTCTGACTGCTACAACCACCACTACTGTTCTTTCTTCTCATCCTTCTAGAAAAGAATGTGTGCTTTTACAAGGGGATTTTGTTTGGAAGATGATGAAAACGAAAGCAAAGTTTTAAACTTTCTAACAACCCATATCTCACTTTGTGTCATTCTTCTTTTGCAGCCAGGACAACAAAGCAATTGGGTGGTAATGAAGCTTTCTTTCATGGTCCCAACAGAGGTAGCTTATTAGGGTTGGACCCTCATCAGCATAATTTATTGGACATTCAAGGGACTTCGTCTTCTTCATCTTCCAGAGAGCTGAGAAGAATTGGGAAGATAAGGATGACATGGGAGGAATGTGTGAGCCTTTGGGCTGAAGAAGGTGAAGTTCATAGAGGGAGAGTGAGGGTTCAAGCTTCAAGCTTTTTGAATGCTGATGAACTCACTTACTTCGATGAATCCATGGTTCCATGTCTCATGGAGTCCTTCGAAGATGGTCCCCTAAGAGGTTATTCGGTTGATAGATTTGTTTCGGGTCAGCAAGTCAAAGTTTTTGGGAGAAGAAAATCGTCTTCTGCTTCATCACCTCCTTCTTCTGGTAATTAACAACCTTAATAACTAATCATTTTGATTTGTTCTATGATGTTTCAATAATGCATCATCAACATACAGGTTTTAACGAAAGACTTCAATTTCCATCCAAATCACCTTCCATAAGATGTGAGTTTTTTTTTTTTTATTTTAGTATATACTTTTTGTTTTTGACCCTATTTCTTTTCATTAGTCTTTCTAATTTCTCATTTGATGTGATGATGAACAACTGGGACAAGAAAACCTTTTTTTTTGGGATAAGTTTATTATTCTTTAAAAAATGTTTTGTAATATTCATTTCTAAATACATTCTTTTTTAATTATTAATTATTGTTCAATTGAGTATTTCATATCTCTTATATTTTCTCTAACTAAAAGTATATTCAATATATACAGTAAAAAGGATATAGAGGACACACATGCATGTTATTCTTTTACATTCAAAATAGTTTACATTCAAAATCTTGATGAAGTTTTTTTACTTATTCTAGTCTATTATTGAATGAGAAATCAGAAGTCTATGTAAGTTTTGTGAACCTGTGTCATATCTTCTCTTTTTGTAAATAAAATGAATTTAATTAAAAAATCAAATAAAAAAAATATAAACTAGTTCTAAAAAAACAAAATGTACATTTAAACATGCACTAAAAGGTAGGATAAGTATATTTTTCTCAAAATTTATAGTAACAGATTGAATATTGAAATTGAAGATGGAATTGATGATGCATCAGCATAACACAATCCTATTTAGATAAGTACAATAAGTGATTGACTTAACATGCACTTATAGTATGTATTCCATTAAGGTAGAGAGTATATATATAGAGAGAGAATAATAGTTGAATATGGTTTGGGTTGGTGATGCAGCAGCGAATACTACAACAACAGTAGAGTTTAGGGACCCAAGTGAATACTACATGGAATGTTTGCAACAGAGAATAATGTCATCACTACAACAACACTCACTTCCAACCTTATTCGAATTGAAACGCTACTTGCAAGAGCCACCTCCACAAGACTTACGCTTCCCACTCCGTAAACAGGTTTACGACGACTTACCACCTTCCAAAGACCTCTTCTTCACTCCTTCAACTCACCCGCCTTTCTTGGATTCTAGAACCTTCCTCTACGACGTCGTTTCCCCTCTCATCAGATCCAACAACCCTACCATTCTCCCATCTTCTAGAGACTCCTTCATTCCCCTTTGGGACCATTGCATTAACTCAATTCTTTCCTTCTTCTGTAACCAAGATTTCATTCTAATCAGAAAGCCAACACATACTACTTCTACTGCATTGCAAGATCAATGGCCCAACGTTACTGGTTTCGTTAACAACTATTGCTTATGGCGAGGGGAAGAAACCGATCAACTACGAGAGGGACAACAAGATCCGTCTTCCACCATTGTTGAGAAGCTTCTGTGGACCTACGCGGATCTACCTTACATTCTCGGCTACTACGCCATTGGAACCAAGGTAACACTCTGCGCGCTAAGTAGGTCAACGCAATCAGACCAAGGAGAAACGAGAATCGTACGAACGGATCTACAACAACTTAACCTAACTACACCTACAGAACGAATCAAAGCTTTGGTTCCGTGTTTCAGAATCGCTACACTGTTACCGTTACTGAGCAAGATCTGTAACAACAGCAAGGGACTCGGGATCTTCACGTACAGCGATTTCGAGAGATTTGACCACGGAAACGGCGTCGTAACGGAGATGACGCCGAACACATGCACTAGAATGTTCTCCGATAAGAGAAAATGGCTGGCGGCGAAGGAGGTTTACGAGATCTTGAAACACCGAATCCCTCACGCGGAGACTCTGGTTCAGTGTTGCGAAAACGACATGAGTTTAGTGTTCAAGCCGAGAGGTTGCAGAACGAAGCCTTCAAACTGCGAGGAGTTAGTTGAGGCGTTGAAGTGCGTGACGAAAGCGCTGGTGGCGCTGCACGACTTGTCGTTTATGCATAGGGATTTGGGATGGGAGAAAGTGATGAGGAGGAGTGATAGTAGGGAGAGGGAGAGTGAGTGGTTTGTGTGTGGGTTTGAGGAGGCGAGTGGGGCTCCGGAGCTGAACAGGCGCGTGAGAGTTGGGAGGGAGGGGGAGTGGGCGCCGGAAATGGAAAGAGGTTTGCATTCCGTTAAAGTTGATGTGTGGGGGGTTGGGTGGTTGATAAGGACCTGCGGTTTGGTGGTTCCCAAAATGGTGAAGGAGTTGGAGAGGATGTGTATGGAGAATAATCCCGAGCATCGCCCTACGGCGGCTGACTGTTATCACCACCTGCTTCAGCTTCAGTCGTCTCTCTCTCACCACCAACCGCCTCCTCCTGCCGCTCATTTGATGTGATTCGTTCATTTTCACTCATCAACTCACTTCTATTCTTCTTTGTTATTATGCATCTATTTTTCATTGTTTTTTCTTCTTCTTTTTTTTAAACATTAGGATAGTTTGTGTTTTATTTTTTAAAAATAATAATATCATTTTTATTCATTTTTAATGATGCATGATTTTTCGGATTATTTAATAATCTATTGCGGTTCTTCATTATTTTTTACAATTAATTTTTACTTTATTTTATATATATGTAGTCGCTAGAATTAGCCCATAATAGTTGTGCTTTTCATTGCATAATTTTAGTTAAGTTATTAATGTTAAATTATATGATATTTGATAGTTCAATTTATATAGATGTATATAATACATCTTTGTATTGATGCTGTTTTATTAATTTTAAATTATATATTATAATATTTTTATAAGTTCTTAAATTTTTTATTTATGTTGTACAAATGTAAGGTAACTTAATTTGTTTTATCTTATCATTAATTGAGCTTAATTGTGAGGCCAGCCATCCAAGTCTCAACCCACATAATCATTTGTGTACTTCAATAAGAATAAAGAGTGTCATAATTTATTGTGTGATAATACAAATTTGAATTTTTTTTATTACTATTATATATACACTCATGAAAAGGTTATGAATTTTGAGAGTCCAAGCTAAGTTTTACAAATACTCTATAATGATAGCATTTTCATCTATGTGTAAAATAGTGTTCTATTCACATTGATAAACTTTACCCACCCATCATCATAAGAATAATTCCTTTTAGAGATGATTTCTTCTGCTTTTATATTTTGTAGTTATTAATTTAGGTAACTGCCTATTATAGTTGCTACTTGCTAATTAAAATTTTCAGAGAGAAATTATTTCTTATAAATTCTTTTGTTGACTTATTAATTCTTCATTTATATAAAAAGAGACATATTAGACTATACTGTTTATAAAGCTTCTTAATAATCTTCCTATGATAGTATGATGTGAATATTTTCATTCAAACATTACTTTCCCTGTGTGAAGAATAGATGATTAATATAAAAAAATAGAATATTTACTAATATATACTTTCTGCTGCCATTAAATCAGAAAAATCATATTTTTCATCCCTTTAAAATTTAACAAATAATTAATAAGAACTATTAAGAAAAAGTTTAAATTATCCTGATCAAATGTAAGGAAGTGATAACTGATAACCATGGTAGTTGTTGGATTGCAGTTTCTAACAAGTCAGGGTTTTGTGTACTTTTTTTGGCATTGGGGTGTGAGAATGTAAAAAACAAGGTTTAAGAGCCTTAATAAATTAAATTATTTATTCTTTATAATTTGAGAGTGTTATTGATTGATACCTTGTGAAGATGGGGATGGTAGAGAGGTATAATTAATGGCGTAGGGGCTGGAGAGAGAGGAGATGAGACATTGGAGGCTGGAATTGGCGGCTGTTGCTGCTGCTGCGTGCTGTGATGAGTGTTTCATTCATCAAATCAAAATCCTCGAATTGCAAACACTACAGCAGCAGCAGAAGGGTTCAGAGTGTATAGCAGTGTTTTACAGTTTTGGATTGGTACGTCTCCAAAGTGAGACTCAGATTATTAGATGAGTGTGTTGATGAGGTTTCTGCAACATTTGAGGTTAGGTGAAACATTTTTGGAATAAATGTTCTGCTTCCCCCCCCCCCCCCCTCTCTCTTTTACTATCTTTTTCCCTAAGCCTTTTATTTTTAATATGGAGAAAGATGTGGGGTGTAACAGCATTATGAAAAATAGGGGTACTTTTTCCGCATGTGGTGTTAGGAGGCTGAAATCGGACCGAGCGATTTAGAGTAAGGAACTCGGACGGTCCGATTAGAAGAGATCTACAAAAAACTAATTTTTTACAAAACTCGGACGGTCCGTTTTGATTTAAAAAAAAAAACTAAAAACGGATTTTGTTTTAAAGAAAAAATTAAAAAAAATAAAAATTGTTAACGGAAGGTCCGTTTTCATTTAAAAAAAAAACCAAAAAATGTAAACGGAGGGTCCGATTTCATGTTAAATAAAAAAAAAAAAAACAAAAACTAATCGGACGGTCCAATTTGTGATCAACAAATTTTTTAACAAAAAATTCGAACGGTCCAATTTCTCTCTGTTCCACACCTGTATATATCATAACCAAGCACAACTCACTCGTTCCTCCAATATAAAAAAAATTAGCATTTCCCCTACATGGCCTTTGCTAACAAATTTAAAATCTCTATATATCTCCATCTTCATCTATCATCCTATAATTTCTTAGGGTTTTAATTTACTTCCGCTCTTAATTTTAAGATTTTTTATTTAAATACTTTATTTATTGAAATGTGCAACATATAAAATATTTATGTTTTTACACTTATTACATATCTAAAATACACAAAATAAAAGATAAATAAATATAGAAATCGAAAATTGTGCAATCGATATGTATAACACCTTAAAAAATATATCCGGGTGTACTTTGGAATATGTTAAGTCAGAAAATATTCATCTCATTCATCTAAAATTTAAATTAAAAATTTTATCATTTTAAATTTTAAATAAAATTAGATGAAATGAAAAAAAAAAAATCAAACCAACACAATACAATACGATCCGGAATATTATATCGACATCTCAAGTCTTGAGTTGGTTTTACACATATTTTGAATGCATTTAAAATTTAAAATTTTTAATTTCTTAATTTAAAAATTTTAAATTATTATTTTTTTCAAATTTGAATACAAAAATATAATTAACCGTACAACTATAATAATACGACTATATTTATTTGTATTTGGTTGAATTAAATTGTTAATTTAAATTATATTTATCTAAATTTTAAATTATTTAAATAAAATTGGATGAAATAAAAATCAAACCAACACAATTTAATCTAAAACATTATATCAATATATCAAATCTTAAGTTAGTTTTGCACATATCTTGAATGCATTTAAAATTTTAAATTATTAATTTTTAATTTTAAAACTTTAAATTGTTAGTTTTTTTTAAATCGAATATATAAACATAATTAATCATATAAATATAATAATATGAGTATATTTATTTGTATTAAATTGAATTAAATCGTTAATTTAAATTATATTAATCAAAATTTTAAATTAAAAAATTTGTATTTTTTAAAAATTTAAATTATTTGAATAAAATTAGATGAAATAGAAAAATCAAATCAAATCAAATTGTATCAAATTGTATCATGAAATTAATTAGATGATTTTTTTTTGTTTTCCTTTATAACTCAAGATATATATATATATATATATACATATATATATATATATATATATATATATATATATTTAAAAGTGTTACACATCTTAGGTGTATAATATCCCATTTTTAAACTTATTAATCTTTTATCTTGTGTATCTAAAATGTGTAAAAACGTAAATACTATGAGCAATACCCATATTGATAAATAACCTAAGCAATACATTATTGTGATATTTCTAATTATTTTTTTATGTTATTAACTTGGATATTAAGTTGTCACATGCATGTATTTATTATTATTGAATAA
This sequence comes from Arachis hypogaea, assembly GCF_003086295.3. Taxonomy (NCBI): domain Eukaryota; kingdom Viridiplantae; phylum Streptophyta; class Magnoliopsida; order Fabales; family Fabaceae; genus Arachis; species Arachis hypogaea. The sequence continues at coordinate 156,764,960 of NC_092050.1, forward strand.
GATATATTGAAAGAGAGCAATGATTAATAAAGTAGGGTTTATAAGACAAATTAAACGAGAGGGGAAAAAAGAGGACTTACTATGATCGAGAAGGCTATCTTCATGTGGTTGTCACATGGCAATCAACTATGATTGATTGAGCTTTTTAACAAGTGAATATTGGAATTGTTCTTAAGTACCACCAACATCTTAGATACGTTTATTTTAAGGTAAAATTTTTTTTTTTTTTTTTTAAATTTTGAAAAGTTTTAAAGTAATTCTAATATTTATACGAATAAGTTTGAGTTTAGATTTTTTTTTTTTTTTTTTTTTTGGGTTAAGAATCGTCATGTGTAAAGCACGCACATAAATTTTGTTAACCTATCTCTAACTTCAATTTTGTTGGCAAGTTGCCAAGTTACTAAGATGCTTGTGTGGATGGCAATACTTTTAGCTTTTTCTTATTTTGTTTACGGAGCTGAGACATTGAGTGTGTTTATTATGTGATTATACTATGTGTATATTAAAATAGTTACTAAAATAAATTATTAATATAAAATATATATTAAAATATAAATATACATTAAAAATAAATTAAACTATATCATCAAAAATTGGTTGAATGCCCCATCAGCATGAGGTTGGCATCAAGGCTCGTTTGTTTAATGGGTATTCCTTTGATATTAGGGACTTTAAATTACGTTGTAATTGCTTGCTAAGTATTTTGGTCTTTTTTGGATTATTTTCATGTTTGTTTAATATTATTAGAAATATAATTATTTATATATTTTTTTTAATAATTTAAATATTTTAAAAGAAATAATATTATAATATCAAAATTTTATGATTGAAAAATCTAAAATTTAATATTTATTAGACCACAAAAAAAAATTTAGCATAAGCTAAATTAAAAAGAAAAAAATACTATACAAAAAATTTAAATAAATAAAAAAAATTATTTAAACAAACGTATTAGATATATAATCATTTATATACCTTTTTTTATTAATTTAAACATTTTAAAAAAATAATTTGACTATAAACATTAACATAGTTTAAGTGTTTTTGTCTTTTGTTGCAAGAGCAATATAACACTTTGATTTATTCTTTTAAGAAATCAATTATTGCTAGAATTATATTTTTAAAAGAATAAAACATAATGCTATGTTCACAAACTAACCCTATCTTTAATTATCGTGAGTGAATTACAAATAACTTTTTTTTCATCCATACCATGTTTGTGAAGAGATATAATTATTATTTATGTTGTCTTTTTTTGTTTATTTAAATTTTTGAGAATGATAGTTTTATGATATGATATTAGAGTTCTCTAAAAAATTTAGAGTTCGATTATTGGCAAATTTTTTAAATAAAAAAATAGTATAAAGCGAATAAAAAAAACTAATACAAAAATTAAATAAACATAAAAAAAATTTTACTTGAATAAAAATATTAAAAATATAATTATTTATATTAATTTTTTTATCTAATTAAACTTTGAAATGAGTAATTTAATGACAATTTAAAAATCAAATGTTGAGAAAGTTTCCTCTCAAATGCTAGCCATTGATTGAAGAATTTTGTGCCGTCGGTTGAAGGCTAAGTATACATCTATCTATATATAGGCAAGTACATATGTAATGAGAATGGTTGTTCGCTCAGCAATTAAAGCTGGAAAAGATAAGGGTCTATTATTGTATTTCACTATTTAATTAATTAATGGTAGATTAACACCGTGTTATGCTTCGAATACTATGAATTAAAAAGAAGCTTGTAAGAAATTATACTTTGCAGACTTTACTTCTTGTTGTTCCATTATTATTGCTTTGAATACTATCAATTATGGCAGATATGATAGAGGTTCGCAACACTATTACTGCCAAAGAAGATTGCAACATGAGTTTCATCAGAAATGATCTTTTAGTCGCTGTAAATTAACTTTTTAAAATTATTTTTTATCTTAAATTTTTAATTTTCAATTTTTAATTTCAATATATAATTGGCTTATAAAATGAGAGATGTCTTATATTTATAAATTATTTAGAGATTTTATATTCAATAAATGTATAATTTATAATATACTTTTTTTTACACTCAAAAAATAATTATTTAAAATATGAATATTTGCAAGGTGAGGATAGACTCTAATATCATATTAGAAATGATGAAATTGAGTGCATCTAACTCAATTCTAAAAAATTAATTTATAAATAAAGTATATCTAACACTTATAAATAATTATTTAAAGAACTTATCCTTGATAGATATAAGACTTGTAATAAATCCTAACCTTAATTATAAATTTTAAATTTTTTAAAAATATAAAAAATTATTTTATAATAACTGAAATTAATTAATATTCACTAATTAAAAATTAATTATCTATTCTGTTTATTCTTATAGAATTTTCTAGATTCGTTGATATATAGTTTTTATTGCCTTGTCTCTTATATTATTATAATATAGAAAAGTATAGATAGACAATGAGAATACTAAACAATGTGAATAATGGATATGTCGGATATTCAATTCAATAGGTATGCAGATGATTATATGTTTATTATTTTTAATTGGATGGTTTTTTTTTATTCGATTTACTCATACACAGTTTTAATAATGGCTGAATGTTTAATTCACTAGGTGTGCAGATGGTTATCCTAATGTTAAAATTTAGGAGATAATTTGAGAGTAGAGTGTTTTTTATTTTATTAGGTCAATTCTAGAGTCTATTATTCACATTATTTACAACAGTGATTATTTATATAACAAAACCGATATAATAAAAAAAATTTGGTAACAAAAAATTTTCAGCTATAATTAGCCAAAACTTTCTATAATTTACTTCATTTATATAACTTAATAACAGTTTTATTTTTTATCCCACTCTCCTATCAATTCACTTATCATATTTTTATCAGCTCTATTTATTAATGACATTAATTATAATATCATATTCCTTACTATTAGGCATTCTTGTAATTAATACTTAATATTTTCGTTTATGATTTAATTTTTATATTTAAGAATACAATAAAAACTAATAATTAAAGGTTATAGAAGGTTTAGAGAAGGGGGTTGATTGAATCTATGACCTTCTTTTAAAGTTAATGAAATAACCATTTTAAAACAAACTTTCAGTCTGAATCTGTTTGAACTCAGCAGCGAAAAATTTATGAGACAATTTATTTTTGTCTTATAAATATCAGAAAACAGAATAGAGCAAAGAAGAGAGAAGCTGACACCATCATGTATCCTGGTTCAGTTGCCTTGTGCAATGCAACCTACATCCAGTCTCCACCACAACAGTGGTGGAATTTCCACTACAGTTAAAGTATTACATACACCAATTCCACAATATTGACACAATCCTTTCACTCTCAAGTTCTAACCTAACTTGACTTGGTTATGCTAATACCTAACTCTTCACTCTTAGTGCTCACCCAACTAAAAAAGGGTACCTCATTGGTACAAGATACAAGACATAGAATCAACCTAAAGAAATCTAAAATCACTCTAGACTTTTTACTCAAGTGTATCGCTCTGCCTCTTTCCACTCTTAGGCTTTCACTTGAACTCTCTCATGCTACTTTTTACCTCAAGAAATTACAGAAAGATAAATATTAAAAAAAATTACAATCTGTAAAATATGAAGGAGATAAATGTTTCAACAGCCTCTTTACTATGTGATAAATCAGATTTTCTTGCCTCTGGTTTAGTTCCTCATTCTGGCGGAATGCTCCTTTGACTAAGAAGCACTGTCCAAGTTGATGAACTTTTTCAGAGAACTCTTCTCAGAACATAAACCTCAAAACACTGGTTATCTCTCCTTAGCTTCTGAATGATGAAAAATCTTTTTTTGTATCTCCTTGTATGTTGTTGAGTTGCTCTCTCCTAGGTCAACTTCTTGAGTTGTGTGCTACCAACTTACCATATCACTTTTTCCAGTTAATTCCCAAATTAAAAGTTGAGTTTGACTTTCTCTTACTTGACCGAAAGTCAAAGAAAAACAGTCTTTCAATGGTAAACCAGATCTGAGCCATTAAAATATCACTTGGTCCCTAAGACACAATTTTGACTATAGATTTGCAGCAGAGCTTAGCAGAAATTACTTTCTTTATTTATCCCAATTTAGAGTGACAGAGAGTTGGAGAAGAGGAGAAGAAAACACGATGCATGCAAGAAGAAATGAGTTACCTTTATCTTCTATCTTAACTTGATGTGGTTTGATTTGGGTGATTTGACATCTGCCTTTTCTTACTTAATCCTTCTCTTTCTTTCTTTTTTGGTGAACAGTTTAGGAACTAAGCTTTCTCTCTCTTTCTTTAAGTTCTGATCGAAGAAGAAAAAGTGAACGTTGCTTTACTGGAAGCATATTGGAGGGATTGGCTTGAGAGATGAATTTGGGCTTGTGTCGGTTATGATTCATTTAGCCTGTTTGATTTCTTTAACCCATTTGATTTCATTGCTTTGATTCCTTTGGGCTGTTATTGCTTTCTAGCCCACCAACTTTGATTTTATTTTCCATCCAATTGGCTATTGTTTTGTTTTTCTTTGTCCTGCAACACTTAATCAAATTCAATTAAAAATTAATTAGTTAATTAGTCCAATAAAATAATGTTTGTCATCATCAAATTAATTTAATTAATTTCTTAACTCAACAATAATAATTATAAAGAACGGTAATAATAATTTGTATTAAATAATTTAATTGTAATTGATTTTTTATTTTTGTTAAGTCATTTATCATCATTCAATGGAGATACAAAACTTAAAAGCTACCCTAATATAGTTTTGTTTCCATTAATTCAATTATTTTCATTTAAAATTCACAACTTTAATACTATTGCAAGCACAATTAGAAATTTAGAATAGGCCAAGAAATTTTACAAGAAATCATTTTTATCATTGCAAATAGTATGGCAATTGAATTCGACCTTAATACGGTACTTATGGTAGAAGGTGCTGATGAAGAATTTGAACAACAGACGGACTCACCCGACGAGATTGTTGTCAGTCAACCAATCTTTGAGAATATGAAAAATCACACTAATTTTGATGAGGTATGGTAATAAACCGGGTTTTTTTTTGTGTTTTTATGTGTATTAATAATTATATTGTACTACTATGTTCATACATATAACATTCATACGTTCATATACATAACATCCATAATTACATACAACTAATATCTAAAAATTAAATTCATGTTTATTAGATATTACATCCATACACGTATTATTTTTTAGTTATTGCATAAGTAACTATAAAGTTAATACAAATGTTTTTAAATTTTATCATAATTGAATTTAAAAAAATGTCAAATTTTTAAATTAATTTATTCAATTGATAAATTTACTCATAACATCCATAAATTCATACACATAACATCCATAATTTTATATTAATAACATCCATAATTTATACTCATAATATTTATAATTTTATACCTATGATGTCTATAATTAATAAATTTTTATAATTAATATTATCAAATTTTAAACTATATGTCTTATTGTATTCTTTAAATTATCTCATGTATACTAGTAGGTCATGATTTTAATTATTTTATTTAATATTCATATGTATACGTATTTATTGATTTTAATATGACGAGTTAATAATTATTTTTAAAAATTATTTTTAAATTTTTGTTTATATTTTATTTTTTATTTTTAATAGTGTATATGTAAAATATAAGTTGTATAGTAGAAGTTAAAAATTTTTAATTTAACTTTTATAATTTTTGCAGAGAATTATTGCATTTAATAGATAATAATGTGATTGAGAGATGTTAGAGATTTGATTTGAGAGAAATTGAAATTGATTTTAAAAATAACATTAATAATTCTAAATATGCAATAAAATAATAGGTGATAAAAAAAATAAATAATAAAAAAATATATATCACAGAGAATAAAATTTTTTACATGATATTTTTATAGTGTGCTTTAACAACTTTTTCTTCTTTTAAGAAATCAAACATTACTACGTATTAAGCAATTAAAGGGACAAAAACAAACTGGTACTCATATAATAAGTCATTACTACTTACTCATAATGGATGTAGATTATTTAAATCAAAGTTAAGATAAATAGTTATAAAATAAAAAAGGTCACCTTCGCATAAATATAAGTTTAAACATAAATTAAAAATGGTCAATTCTATGGTGTCTTTTTATTTGGTGTCTAACTTTTACTTAAATTATTTTTTATAATAATTTTAAAATATTTAAAATTTTTTAACTTTTATACTTTTAAATTTAAAATTAATTATTTTACCTATTTTAATAATTAGACAATATTTTTTAGGCACCATAGCAAACACTGTTAAAAATATACAAATTACAATTGTAGGTGACATATATAACAGCAATTGAAATTTTAGATATTAAACTAAAAGTAACTTTAATTGCAGCACTAATCATGGAAAAAAACAGCAGCATATATATATATATATATATATATATATATATTATTTTTATCTTTACACTTGTCGAGTTTGCGTTACTCTGCATGATGTGGGTGCATTTTATTTGCCGATCTTTTTTTATTTGTTCAGCTGGAGCCACTGTTTGCTTATACCTTTCTTTGATTTCATCACTTGGAACTAGAGTGTTTATGAAGTGTAAAAATACTAACTAAAATATTAATAAATTTGAGTGCTTTGAGCAAAGGCGCATATTATTTTTAGAGAAAGTATAGGGAGTCAATCACCTAAATGTATAATGTGTATAATAAAAATTTAAAAAATATTAGAGATATAATTATTAATGTTACATTATTCTGCCAGGTTACGTTTTTAGGATGAGTGGTTTCAGGACATGGTATTAGAGTTCCAGATCCAGAAGGTTAAGAGTTCGAACCTTAGTAAACCCAAAATTAGTTTTTTATAATATGAGATGTTTATTATCCCTAGTATCCGAATGATTATTCTGGATAATATAGGTGGTATCCAGATGGTTATTCTTGATAGTATAGGTGATGTTCATTTTATTCATAAACCAAAGATTTAGCCCATTATACACATTGTACGCTTAGGCCATTAACTCTCTAGCACTACTCTTACTTTTAATATTGTGCAGCAATGTGTGTATATGATAATATTGTGCAGCAATGTGTGTATATGATAGAAATGCGTTCATCAATGTGTATCACAATAATATGGAGGCAATATATATTTTTTCAAAAATTAACAATTTTAAAAATATATTTTAAATTAAAATTGATCGAAAACTAAAAAAAATTTTAAATTGAAATCGAATATTCTGATTTCACTTTTTACAAAATAAAAATTCAAAATTTTATAATATTAAAATTGGATTTTCAGAGTTTATTTTTATCAAGTAGTCCCATATTTTAGTAAAAAACAGAAAAGACAATATACTTAAAACTATTACATTTTAATCTCATATTTTTTTTCCACAACAAAGAGTTAGATTATTTATTAAAAAAATATTATATAAATTATTCTTATGTATATTTTTTATTTATATTTTGTATTAGAAATAATTGATAAGAAATGAACAAAAAAAATAAAAATATATAAAATATATATTACAAAATGTGTAGACAAAAAATAATACAAATTTATTTTTTATTTTCTGAAGATACAAATTACAGGATTATGTATATATTATCAATAATATATAAATAAAATTCAGAAATATATGTGTCAAAAAGTTAAATTAAAAATAGCAAGTCCAATTAAGGTCGAACACATAATGTTTTTTTTTTTTAAATAGTTTTATAATATAGTATTAAAATTTTTATTTTATGATTTAATTATGAATAATGCTATATATTCATTTTTTTAAATTAAGTCCAATCAAATTGGTCTAATATAACAAAAATCAGTTATTTAATTTATTTGGACGACTTGGCCTGGTTCATAAAAAGATTTAAATGTGTAAAATTACTCTTTAAATATCTAGAGTTGATCCTCTTTGACTCCAAAAAAAAAAAAAAAACGCATAAAATAAATAAAAAATAAAGAATTTAGAATTTTTATTTTTTGAAAGATTTGAGATTATTTAAGATTTAAAATTTAGAGACTAATTAAGATTTAGAGTTTAAAATTTAAGATAAAAAAATAATTTAAAAATAAATGGATAGATATTGACGAAAAAATAATTGGTTATCTGTTAGAAGAGGGGTGGCAATATGTACCCTACTCGCGGGTACCTAATCCGACCCACTCGATCGGGTAGGGTTGCCAACCCGATCCGCAGCGGGTAGGGTTTTCGTACGGGTCGGGTAGGGTGCGGGTTGAGCCTCAACCCTACCCGACCAACCCGCACTCTATATATGTTTATATTATATACTTATATAAAAATATGTTTTAAGTGGATATTGAACCAAAGACCTCTCACTAAATGCAAAAGATCCTTAACCATTAAAAGAAAATCATTAATTGATAATTTAATATCTTTTTTTACATAAAAATCAGTTCTATTTTAAATTATCATCAAGTTATATAATAATGTTGTATATTTTTCGTAACCCGCGAGTAGGATCGGGTACCCGCGGGTTAAGAGCGGGTAGGGTTAGGGTTGGGATATTCTCAATCCGCGAGTAAGGTAGGGTTGAGTTTATATAAAAATCTCAACCCGCAGGTAGGGTTAGGGTTGGATCCAAACCCTATCCTACCCTACCCATTGCCACCCTTAGTTAAAACTCTTAATTAGTTTCTTATAATTTTAATTTATTTTTTGTTTTACTTTTACATTTTTATTTTTGTTTAGGAAAATATAATATTACCAAATATAGATTTAAGTAAAAAAACGTAATATATGTATATATCAGTCACTATATATTTGTGTATTTTTATGCATATTAATTTACATATTTTTTATACTAAATATTTAGCACTTAAAATAATCAAATTTTTAATAGACAAAAAATTAAATTTATTTACAGCAGTATAATAAACTTTTATTATAAAATTCTAAATACGTATTTCTATATATAGTGGTTGATTGGTAGATGATAAATTTTAGATACATGAAACAAAACCTCTTAATTAAGTTATATACAACTTCTTATCGATTTAATTCTACTTTTATTATTTTCATACATATTTAATAAATAAAAAGGTAAAATATATTTTTGTCTTTAAAATTTGATAAAAATTTTAAAAATATCTCTAAGTTTTATTTTATTTTAATTTTATCTCAAAAATTTTCGATTTGCATCAAATATACTCCTAACAACTAAGTTTTCAAAAAAGTTAGATCAATTCAACAACAATTTCATAAAAGGTAATACTAGGTAGACAAAAAAAAAACAGCCAAAACTTACTTTATTTAGCATTCATTAATTATCGCAACAATTAATTAATGCTAAATAAGGTAAGTTATGGCTGTTTTTGGCTGATTTTCTTTGGTTACCAAATATTTTCGTTCATAAAAACAACTCTCAACACAAGTAAATCAAGCATAATTTTCATGTATTATTGTTAGATTAGTCTTAAATTTTTTAAAAATTTAGCCGTTAAGATATATTTGATGCAAGTAAAAAACTTTTGGAACAAAATTAAAACAAAATAAAACTTAGAAATATTTTAAAAACTTTTACTATAAATAAAAAAAATATATTACTATAAATAAAATAATAAAGACAAAATTAAATATACTTTACTATAAATATACTTTACTATAAAGACAAAATTAAATATACTTTACTATAAATAAAAAAATAAATCAATAAACAGCATTAATACACTAGTATATATAATAAATAATAATGTACATGCATGCGTTAATGCATATAATAATATTAGTTATTATAATGAGGCCAATATATAGTACAGATCAGATATAAGTATATATGGATATAGATGATGAGATATTATAACGGTTTGATGATTCTGGAGAAGTTGAAAGCAATCTAAGCGTGAGAATCTTATGCAGAGTTGCACAGGTGGGTCTGCATTGATTAAGCTCAAAAATCGATTCACTACTCTATCTATCTATATACATATACAATTCAATCTGATCTTCAGATTATGCTTTGCAATTTCCACTACCCAGGCCAGGCCCCCGTTTAAAGTTTCTTTCGTTTTCTGTTTAATCATCTTCATTTCTTAGACCGCATGCAACCTTCAATTTTCACCTCATCACATCGATAATTTCAATTTATTTAATTTGCAATATGGCTGAATACATATATATTTATAAACTTGTGATGAATTCAATAAAGCTAATGCATATATATTATGTAATATGCTACGTTGGCTTCATCTTTTTTATTTAGTATAGTCAAATAATAATGTTTTCTTTTCTTTATTCTGCTATTTAGAATTACTGATTTAGAGAGAAATTAAAGAAAAGAATGTAGCAGACACATTCTTCATTCTTTTTTCCCCCTAGCTAGTTGTAGTATGCTATAAAAAGGAAGATTAACATGATATTCTACTCTACCTCGTATAAATGACTAATTAATGGTATTTAACAAAGTATTTCATTACATCTGAAATAACTGGCATAAATTTATAGTATTATACTCGTGATGATATAACAAAAGAAATTAAGAAATAATCATGTGAAATATAACAATAATTATTAACCTTGAAATATCAATGTGTATTCCTATGCTTATTGATAGAATAATTTAATTTTCATTCGACTTTTACACAAACAATCAATCATATATTTTAATGGAAAAGTTTAGGGAGTCAGCAATTTTATTGAATTTTGGCCAGCATATAACCAGCAGAGAAAGGTGAGTTATTGGATGAAATCTCACACTATTAAATCATTATTGATGGTTATTTGATGGCTACTAATCACAAAAGTTACTGTTCCTCTAACATTGCTTTATTTTAATATTAGTAAAAATAACTAATTTTTAAATTTATTATTTAAAAGTCATCTAAATAATATACGTATATAAATCTGATAGATTAAATGATCATGTAAAATCCTTTGCTTGCATTACGTGTCTTTCAAAATTCATTGGTACATCCAATATATATATATATATATATATATCATTGTGTCCATATGCCATATTGATGTTTGGTATTAAAACATAATTAAAGTCAATGAAATCGGAGCCAGTCTTGTTCACTTTCAATGGCACTAGTGTGGGCACAAGTCTAGGCTATAGGAAGATCTTCGTAGTCCTCATTATACATATTATGGATTACTTCTCTTATCTCACTTTTCCCCCTTTGATTTGGTGACAAAGATTGTTCAACTTCACCAGCCATCACTTTTTTTTATATTTCTTCTCTACTTTTTCATCAACTCTATTCTTTTATAATCATGTTCATTATTATATAATGTCAGGCTGGAAGAGTATAATCTTTTTTCATTCTTCTCATTTATCACACTGCCCATATAGGCCAATATCATCCAATGCCATAACTTGCTTGTAATGTACAAGTGAGGTAATCAGAATCAAATTAAATTATCATAAGGTTTAATTTGTTAATGAAAAATGCTAGGAGTAAAGTATATACTTATTTATGTATTTTTATTTATAAATTTAATTTTTTTTTGTATAAATAGATTTTTAATATGGTATTAGCTTTTATGATTACAAAATAAATAAAAAAATATCAATAAAAATTTCAAAAGCAAATCTTGTAGTGTTTTTATCCGAATTCAACGAGTAAAATTTAATTTAAGATTAGAGTAGATGAGATTAGATTAGAGTTTAGATTGTATTAAGTTAAATTAAAAAGGATATCTTAAAAAGTTTGAATAATTTAATTTAAGTATGAATACAATGTTAATTTTATTTTTGCACAGATAAATTTTTCAACATATTTGTTAGAAATAAAAGAGTAATTTAAAGAAAGAGTTGTCTATTATTGAGTGAGTTGCGAAATGATACAATATATAAAACTATATATAGATTTTAGAAGAATCAAAACAATAAAAGCATAATATATATCTCATAATAAATATATAAATATGCTAAATAATTAGAATTCCGTTAGAGAACCAATAAAATATTTGCACAATGTGTACAATTATAATCCTAATTATAATTAATACTAATTAATCCTAATCATACTCTACCAATCTTAAACACTCATAGTAATTTATATAATCATTTATATATTCATACTTAAAATTTGGGATAAATAATATATCAAATAATAATAAATTAAATAGTTGTTAGCGTGTAATATCTGATTGATGGATTTAAATAATTGGTACTACTGTCCAAATTGTGAATTCAACTTTTAAGCAGGCACAAAATATTTTATCTGAATTTTGTAGATTTCCAAATATTGGAATTGATTGATTTAGAACTGTAATACGAGGTTTTTTTTTATCGGGCCTGCTACACATACAAGCAATAAGACCTTACAAGTGATACAAGCTCCCAACCCACAAACATTCCACACGCGCACTGAATTATATTAAATAGAGCGTAACATTCACGCGCTCCACTCAAACGGTTACGCTTCGCGTAAACCGCTCCTTAATGGCAGACTCTCCCACTTCTTCCACTTCTCAAAGCCATTCAGAGAAAAAGCAAACGTTCCATTTTCGAGCATCATTCGATACTGAAGATATACAACTCGTCGCTAAGATTCGAAAATTCCATCAACACAACATAGAACTCTCGATCAAGAATCTCCAGAGGAAACAAAGCTATAATACTCAAGGTACGTTACATTACTATTCCTGTATATTTTTCACATTTCGAAATTGAAGAACTAGGTTTTACTGTTCTTCTACGTTGTTATACGTTTTACTATTCTTCTTACTCTACGTCTCATTTTACAATTTATCATGTTCTACTTGTTCTAGGTTTTAATGTTATTCTTGGTTCTATGTTACACTGTTCTTCTTAGTTCTTCTAGGTGTTACTGTTCTTGTTGTTCTAGTTCTTCTGGTAACTGATTTTTGGGGGTATATTCCGTAGTTTGGTGGGTGTATATGAGGTAATTTGTTGGGTGTATATGGCACAAATTGTTGGGTGTATATTTCTGAACTGATATACTGTAATAGTCAGCAGTTGCAACTGTTCTTATATTTGCTTGTCCATGGGTGTATATTGCTTGACCTTGTATATTGATGCATGTTTGAGTGATATCTGACTGATATATATGGGTGTATCTAAATCATATCTATGGGTGTATCTGACTGATATCTATGGGTGTATCTGACTCATATATATGGGTGTATCTTGCTGATATCTATGTGTGTATTTTTCATTTCAGAAAAAATGGCAGCGAGAAATCAAGGTGAAAAAAATGTAGGAACAAATATATGTCTTAGATGAAATCAGTTTTATATAATAGAAATATATATGACTATAATTTTGCTTTGTTTACAGCAAATCAAAGACCTTAAGTGTGCAACACATTTGTTAAGTGAGAAATTCAGAAACATGAGCGAGGAGAAGAAAACAATTGTTAGGGATTTGTGATTTGGTGGCCTGATGCACATCCCGCCGCTAAGGGTGCATCACCAAATTGTCAGATAGATTCTAAGGATATTGACACTGATTAATGTAAATGTTATATAGTCCTGTAACAAATTGAACACATGCTGTAAAAATTTTTCAATTATAATCCAGTTTATTGTAAAATTTCTTTCAATAATTAAACTCTCTCTGGTGTATTCAAAATGTATGAATTACAGGTACTATAATATGAAGGAAAACATCAAACCAAATATACACCCATAACCTGCCATTTTTTACACCCAAAGAAAGTTGAATATACACCCAAAAATCTACCCCCTGATGCTTTATCCCTAAAACCCTGAACCCTAAACACTTAAAACCTAAACCTTAACCCCTAATCCGTAAACCCTAAAACCTTAACCGTAAACCCTAAAACACTAAACCCTAATACCTAAAACCCTTAAACCGTTGTAAAAAAAATAAACAGTATTTTATAACATAAAAATAAGATTCTGAAGTATATATATGTATATATATATGTAAAATGTGAAATACAAGAAAATTCAGAAATACACCCAAAAGAACACTGCTTTTACACCCAAAAGAATGCATGCTCTCGCTCCTTTGTGTGCTTCTCATCCCTACCCAGAAGTGGTGATCCAGATAGATTGGAATCCATATATGACGGTCTTCATAGAGATCTGCAGAACACACCCAAACACAGACTATAAATACACCCGAAAAAAATTAAATTTACACCTCTGCTGCAGATTTTAAACAAACATTACCTGAAAGCCACTTGTTGTCCACAAGACCAAAATTCAGCAGAAAATCATTCCAATTCCTATCAAATGAGTCTTTAAGCACACCCACGCTTCTCGCACTTCTCTCGTAATGTAATTCTTCACATCCTTTTCAATAAAATTTAACTCACGATGACCCCCGGTAGCCGCAACAAATGATTGGTAAGTTTTGCTTGGTCTAATACCAGCCTCCTCATTATTCTCTATTGTACGATGAATGGACATGCTTAGTTCCCTGTACTGTTTGAGATATTTTAGATTTCCATTTTTCCTCTCTGCTACATGTAATCAATTGATTGTTAATCTCGTTTCCCTTCCTATTTGTGCTCTGAACTCTTGTAGAAAAACCTGCAGCCTTGACGTAGCTCCTGTAAAATTTTCCAGCATCTTCAAGGGTGGTAAAAGTCATTCCAACCTTCGAAACAAACTGGTCATCAACAACAGAGAGAGACTGCAGAATACACCATGTCAAAAACTAAAAATACACCCAGTCATGTCTGATATAATACACCCGAACCGCAACAACTCAACTAAAATGACAATAAAAGCCATAAACTGTAAATACACAGGCTGCAGAATACACCATGTCAAAAACTAAAAACACACCCAATCATGTCTGATATAATACACCCGAACAACAACAACTCAGCTAACATAACACAAAAAGTCATAAACTGTAAATACACCCACACTTCTCGCAAAAATACACCCAAAAAAGTTCTGATCTACACCCGAGCGTCTGCTATAAATTCCAGATAATTAATCAAAACTAATACATTACATTCAATCGACATATTCATGTTAACGTGTTAGTTTCACAGTCAATGTTCACGAATTATTCAGCTACACAATGCTATTCAAATGACTGCAACAAAATTCAAAGTAATCGTATGTAAATCAAACCTCAGGAACTTCGTTAGATTCAAATTCATAATCCACTTCGCTCTGATTCAGCTGACAATATGAGGTTGAATCATCCATAATCTTCAAAACGAGTTCAAACTTTGATTTCAGAAAACAACAAATCAAATAGAAAACGAAGTTGGAGTTGCAGAGAGAGGAACTAACGTAAATGACGAAGAATATACCAGTGAGAAAGGAGGGGAAAAGAACGATCGAGAAGAAGCAGGGAATAGGTGCGAGAAGAAGAACGAGCAAATCTCTGTATAACGAAAACGAAGAAGGAAACAAATCTTTTAAATTTGGTAGTTAGATAAAAGCGGGATCTCTAATATAGCGCGTGTATACGACATATGTGTAGCAGCGCGTTTTGGGTTTTATTTGTTAATGAACTTGTAAAGCATATAAGCCATTAGGGCTTGTATGCAGAGCTTTTCTGTTTTTTTATATTGCATATGATGAGTTCTTTTTTTAGCTAATGATAAAACTATGAAAGAATGGGATAAAAAAAAGATGAAAAATATTATATTTTGTATTTTTTGATTGATTGAATTGAATTGTAAAATATAAAGGTAAAACTAAATATATATAGAGTATTGACTTATGAAAGATAAAAATAAATAAAAATAAAATAAGAATAAATAAAGATAAGATAAAGATAAGATAAAATAAAATAATAAAAATTAAAATTATAACTAAATTTATATATTCTGTTGGGTTGAATTTGTGAGTCATAAAATTTCTTTATTATTATCATAAGTTAAGATAAAAAAATAATTTAATAGCTAAGATACTCATGTAATTAATTATTAAAATTAAATAAAGTAGACACAAAACATTGTTTCTCGGTGTTTTGGGAAAAAGATTAGATGTTAATTATTGGCTAATGGAACTGAAGAAACACACGTACCAAAAGCTAAGAGAAAGAGGAGGAGAAGAATTAGAAGATGGAGCTCCTCTGAAATCTCTCTCCAAGTTTGCCTTTTTTTTTTTTTTTCCCTACAGGCTTCCTAAATTTCTGTAGAGGTAGGGAGTGGTTTTTTTTTTTTTTTTATTGATGTTCTTTGTTTCATTTCTTGGTGCTTATTTATTATTTTTATTAGTTTGAAAGCCATGAGTTTAATTTCAAGAATAATGGGCCTCTTCTAATAGGTTTGGATCACTTTTGAGGAAGGCCTAACCTATTACCTCTTGCAATATTGGGCAGGCCTCATTGAGAAAATACATGCTTATAAAAATATATTTTCTGACCAAAATTAAATATATAATTTTTTTACTTATTGTGTTATATTTTTACACTATATAAAAAATAAAAATATTGATCAACACCTTATTTTTATTCTATTAGAATATAAATTTTAGAATTTGAAATTTTAATTTTAATACTTAGTGTTTAAAATGTGGAGTAAGTATTGATAAAAAATGCTAAATTTTATTAGTAATTTATAAATTTTCTGCCTTCTTCTGTTGAAGAGCCATTTTCCTTCCCACGCAAGAAAGCAGGTACTATATTATTATGACTCATCAGCATTGGCCATTGCATTAATTTAATTATTCAGTTAGTCAATGACTTAACACAAATATTTTTTTATTATTATTTAATTATTAATTATTAAAAATATAAAATAAAATATGTTGTTGAATTATTAGACCAAAAAAATTAAATTAATGACTAAATAATAACAAAAAATGATAAATTCTAAAGGTCCTAATATTTTTTTTTCCTTCCCCACGAGTCAACCATCAAAACATGATGAAATAATGCACCACGTTAAATTATAAATTAAAGTAAAATATCGTTTTTGTCCCTATTGTTTGGGGTAAGTTTTAAAGTTGTCTCTAACGTTTCAATCGTCCTATTTAAGTTCCTAACGTTTTAAAATTGACTCAATGTTGTCCTGCCGTTAGGGATCCGTTAATAGAATTGACGGCGGGACAAAATTGAGACGATTTTGAAACGTTAGAGACTTAAATAGGACGAAAACGATACATAAAAATAAATTTTAATTTAATTTTATCTTTTAATAATATTAATTTTTTACACATAGTATTCAATTATTTTTTAATTACATATAAATAAATTACACTTAATCACGTTACTTTCATTTTAAATATTTTTTTTTATAATTTTAAAGAATTTTGATACATTAGAGACAAAAGATATAATTTATATTTTATTGTATATATATTATTTTTTTCTTTTCTGCAAGTTTATATACTAGTCATTCTACAAACATTCCATGATAACTAAAAATCTTTAAGAGTAAAATTATAAACAAAATTAATTTATTTAAAATGAAAGTAATATGATTAAGTGTAATTTACTTAGATGTGAAAAAAAAATAATTGAATACTATGTATAGTAATTTATTGAAGGATAAAATTAAAATTTATTTCTATGTATCATTTTTGTCCTCAACGTTTTCGTTCTATTTAAGTTCCTAACGTTTTAAAATCGTATCAATTTTGTCCCGCCGTTAATTCTGTTAACGGATTCTTAACGGCAAGACACATTGAGTCAGTTTTGAAATGTTGGGGACTTAAATAGAACGATTGAAACCTTAGGGACAACTTTGAGACTTACCCTAACCGTTAGGGACAAAAACGATACTTTACTCTATAAATTAAATCTAAAGATAATAATGGTAGTGTATTTTATGATTAAAAATTAGCTACGTACTCTATTAACTCAAATTACTAGATTTAAAATTATATATTTTTATTAACTATATAATACATTGATTAAAATTACTATTGAGTTACACTTAATTATGCCTATATATGTTCATATGAAGCTCCAATAACTCCCATTATTCACTTAACATAAAATGTCTCATCCTCTATCAAAATCAGCTTCATCGCCATTAAATTCCAACTCCACCATCGACGATCCTTTCAAAAACCTTGGCATAGTTCGAAACCAAGATGGAACTATCACAAGGATCATTCAATATCCAACAACTCCACCAACACAAGACCTAATAAACCCTATTCTGACCAAAGATCTCCCTCTAAATCCTAAAAACAAAACTTGGGTACGCATATTCCTACCCAGAAAGGCACTTCAAAATCAAAATAACTCAACAAAGCTCCCTCTTATAGTTTACTACCATGGTGGTGGTTTCATATACACAAGTGCTTCTTCCACCATCAACCATGACTTCTGCTCTAACATGTCACTCCAACTCTCCGCCGTTGTCGCCTCCGTTGACTACCGTCTTGCCCCGGAATACCGGCTCCCTGCGGCCTACGACGACTCCGTGGAGGCCTTGCATTGGCTAAGAACCACCGATGAAACATGGGTACGTGACTATGCTGATTTTTCTAAGTGTTACATCATGGGTTCTAGTGCGGGAGGGAACATTGCTTACCATGTAGGGCTACTTGTGTCTACAACCGTTAATTCATTTGACTTTGACCCTTTGAAGATCAGAGGGCTTATATTGCACCATCCGTTTTTCGGTGGTTCCCAAAGGACTGAGTCTGAGTTGAGGTCGGTCAACGATCCGGTTCTGCCTATTGGGAACTGCGATCTTATGTGGGAGCTGGCGTTGCCTGAGGGTGCAGGGAGGGACCACTGGTATTGCAATCCAACGGTGGTGGATGATGATGTGTGTTTTGAAGAGATCAAAAGGCTGAGATGGAAGGTCTTTGTTTTGGGATGTTATGGGGACCCTATGATTGATCGCATGGTGGGGTTGGTGGCCATGTTGAGAAGAAAAGGTGTTGAGGTTGTCGATCACTTTGGAGAAGGCCATCATGGGGTTACATATGGTGATCCAAGCCACGAGAAATTCTTCCTTCGAATAAAAGATTTCATAGATATATAAATATAGAATTTAATTTTTACTTATGGTGAATGTAAAATAAATTTACATATTTATTCAATTATGTAATTTTATGTAAAAAATAACTAATCTTTTTACATTAACAACATAAATAATTATACAAAAGAATAAATAATAAAATATTTTACATGATTATTAATAGATTAAAATTAAACTCATAAAAATATATGTTGAAGAGTAAATTTTATTTTTAATCAAGTGTAATGTTACTTAGCTTATATATATAAACTTAATTAGTATCTTATTTTGAAGGGTGTTTACTACGGTACGATGATAAATTTATACGTACCGATATATTTAAAATATAGACAAGTAATAACAAGTTACGTAGAATTTATTTTTCACATCAGCATTTAATTTTTTTTAAATATATATTATATCACCACTTTTACTAATACACCCATTTAATTAAATAAAATAAAAATATATTTTTTATTTAATTTTATAAAAAGTCTTAAACATGCTTCTTTTATTTGATTAGACAAAAATATCCTTTTAAATTAATAAAATTTTAAAATTCAATTAATCATAATTTTATTTAAACAACAAAACAAAAACATATAAAAAAAACAAAAAATCAAATTTACTCTTCATCTGGGTTTCAGAAACCCTCTCGTTGAATCACGCCTCTGAAGATTTTTAGTATTCTTCATCTTCTTCTCTCCTCTTCCTATTGTCTCTCTCTCTCTCTCTCCCGCTAGAGCTCGATCTCTCTCATCTGTCTCACTTTGGCATCGCACTCAAGATCTCTCCCTATCTCCTCTCTGGTCTCGCAATCGAGGTCATCGTCGCGTCATAGAGCATCGCCATCTTGTGCGTTCTAGAGAGCGTTGCCTTCCTTCTGGTTCCAGAGAGCGTCGCCTTCCTCCTGGTTCCGTCTTCCTCGCCATCTTCTTTGCCGTCTTCCTCATTCTTCATCACTGTCGTCAGCCTCTCCCTTCCAGTAATTCCCTCCCTATGATTTCTGTGATTTGAATTATTATAGCATTGGTGTGATTTTTGTAATTAGGATAATTTGGTTTGATTTATGTGATTTGATATTAGTTGTTAATTTTGACAAATTGTTGAATTCTTATTTTATCTGCATATGTTTCTGAAATTGTGAATGCAATTTTTTTAATAGAAAACTTAATTTAGATGACAATAGTTTCATTTTTCAAATGCTGCATAGTGTCTTAATGCACATCTAATTTCACAAATTCTAAGTGATGCACCGCAAGATGTTACTTAGCTATTTTCAATCATGAACAAAATCTATGAAAAAACAAATCTCTAAAAATTTTGGTACTAATAGAATCCACCTGAACAGGACAAAAAATAGAACAATTCAAAAAATAAATCTCTTCAAAAATTTAATTTTAGTGAAGTGGTTGGTGAAACCAAATACTTCACATAGAATACACTTCATTGGCTACAATCTATTACCAAACATCCTTTGACTTAAAAGTTCTTGAATATTCCACAAGTCTTCGGAAAAAACCATAAAATAATTTGATAAAAAAAAAATGCTCAATGCGAAGACTCTGTGAATTAAAAGTAAACCAAAAACATACTCTAAGGAACCGATATAGTTATGTTCCTTTATCATGAAACTGAATGGACGTGAGTTAAAACCAAAAACATAAAATTTTCCATTAGTTCCTGAAAAATAATAAACTTCAAAAGGAAATTCAAATCCTCTGGGTCCATTCTTTCACTATGTCTACTCACTGTACTTTAAACTAGTTAACTGTTGATTACAAACTAATTTTTCAAAATTTTATAAAAATCGAAGGAAAAAACTTCTTTTGGTAAAGGATTGGATGCTATATTCAAACACAGTCTTTTATTCATGTTTCCTCTTACTTCTTTTTTAGTATAATATCTGTAAATGCACCTTTTTTTTGCGCTCTTTTTTCTTCTTCCTTTTAATTTCTAAAATTTTTGTTCAAATGTTGTTGTAATATTTGTTGCTGTGTTGTAATTGTTCAGTTGTTGAATGATTATTTGATCTTCATCATTGTCATCATCAACAATGTCACTTAAATTTATTGGATGACTCTTCGATTTCTTCAATTTTCTGTTGTTGAGTGATTTTATCTTTCTATTGCTACTTTTGATTGTCTTTCTTTCTGCTCGTCTTCTAAGTTCGGCCTCCAAGAAAGTTTTTTCATTTTAGATTTACCTTTTTTCAATAATTCTATGTGTAATTTTCATTCTATAAGAGTAAACTACACTTTTTCTCTCTGAAATTATATGATAATTATTACATTTTACCTTTTACTTTGTTATGCTTATACTAAAACCATAACTATAGCATGTGAACTAATTTAAACAAATATTAACAAATATTGACATTCGAACAAACATACCCAGATTCCTCTTGAATTTCAGGTTGTTGAATTTTGAACTTGTCAAATGTTAACAAATATTGAAGCTCAAATCCTTACTAATTTGTGAATTCTGATACTGGTGTATGATACATAAATATTTAATTGTCAAGTCATACACATGAAACTCAACAATATACAGAGACAACCCACGACTAGGATTACAAAGTTATGACCTATGATTATTGATTATTCTATAACTAGTATCTTTCTCACTAGGATTATTGATTATTCATTAACATAGGCACATAGCATTTTATGGAGTCAACCTTTATGAAGTTAACACTTTAATTGGACTACTGATGTCTTTTTTGAACTTTGAAATTAGTTACTATAGATTCAACACAAGTATTTGATCCATAATAATTTTTAAAAAAATTCACACTAAATGAAAAATTCCAAATGAAGTTTTTTTTAATCTTACTGTTATATTTTCTACTTGTATTTTCTACAAAGTGGGAAATCATGGCATAGTGGACGCCATTTTATGGAACATTAACAAAAGCGAAGAGAACTAAATAGAGGAAAACACGGTCATACAGAGAAAGTGAAGTGAAAAGAAAAAGAGATAAAGAGAGAGAGGAAAGAATGAGTGTTTCTTTGACTGTGATGACCTTCAAACTGCATGATGATCAAGCAGAAGAGGAGGAGGGACTTATGTATTAGTGTAATCACAAGTTACTCTCCCATCATCCTTTGTACCCAGCAAGGTTCTTACTTCTACCTGTGTTCCTTTTGTGGGTCTTATCTTTTTATCTAGGTTGCCTAAAAATGCTTCCTTTTACTGTGATTTGATCTGGATTTTGGTAGATCCTTGTGGATGAAGCGGCCTTTTGATATCTATCATTTGCTAACATAACTACATAAGTGCAAATACTTTTAATATTGATGTTTTGATTTGAAGATTTCTGCTTTGCTTCAGCATTATTGCTCTTTGCCTACTTGAAGATTTATGCCATATCTTTTGCCTTGACCACTTATTCTGATTGGGTTTGAAAATTTTTCCGTCAGAGAATGGGGCAAGGCTACAGGGGTTAGGGGTGGCATGCTAATTAGCATCTGAAGTTTTCTGCAAAGCAATCAATGAGCTCTTCCTTAATCTAACTAATTTATTTCTTGTACTTTAATTCTGTGGCAGATTATCTTAATCAAAGGCTTTGTGTGGAGAACAAGTTGGAACACTAGCTGACCAAACTAGATCAATAAGCTAACATTTAATTCAACCAAATTCAGTTATATTAGTTAGCAAGCTGGTGCCGTTAAGTTGAGCACTATGATGGATGCCTCGAGAAGAAAATATAAAAAAGACCAAACAGTTTCAGAGTACATGGTGCAATCAATGGAAACTGTGTTTTGGAACTGAAATCCCCAGTTCCATATCCCTAAGATTTGAGATGGTGTTGTATTTAAGTATGTATTTCTGTAGGAAAAAAAAAGAAAAGAAAAAAAAATGCTTGTGTATATCATCCCTACATGAATTGTACTGTAGTATAGTAGTAGTAGTAGGCTTCCTTTATTAATAAATGTAAACATATTTGGAGTAATTTAATTTAAAATCCAACTTTATTATTTTCAAGTCATTATGGAAGGTAAAATCTTTAGTCAAAAGTATTAGCATAGATTTGGGTACTCATTAGTTGTAATTTGAAAGTTATGTGATATCTGAGCCTACCTTCATGATAGCTCATCATAAAACTGCATGATTTCGAAGTTGAGAATGAAAGATTAAAAATAGTTTCGATGAAGTTGCATCTAAGCTTAGTGGTTCCAATAAAGAAGTATTGAAAGAAACATAGTTAATGAATCAATATCTCCAAATTGCACAAGAACCTAATGCATTCCACCATTTTTGATTGGTTATGTCTAAAAAATTACTGATGAAAAATTAATTCTAAAGCTCAAACTCATTTTTAAACAATGGAATTCCACAAAGCTCTCAAATTTTATAAAGAACACTTAACACCAATAAATAAGGTGCGGTGAGACAATGCCACAAGAAGAGAAAACCGCGAACATCCTTTAATGATTTACAATCAATAGCAACAAGTAAACCACAAACTCCCACTATATATTTGGAGTATACGAGACACAAATACAAAGTCCAGCAATAACAATCATAGCATCCTAACACTATATAACAACATTCTCTCCAAAACATGTAGGAAAAATAGGAGAATGGAGACCAACAATTCAAACTACCAAGACCTTAAAAGAGAAAAATGAATTAAGCATCATAAAACAAAACCGCATGAACCCCACTATTTCAACAGACATTCTCCAATAAGAAAGCTTTCAGCTACTGCATAAATCATAATAGATAAACTTCTACTGCTGCTTGCACTCTGGAGGTCGCTCACGCTGTTGACCTTCACCAACCGGTGCTCTTCCACCTTTCTGAAAATTTCCAGCCACCGTTGAAACAAGTTAGAAAGAAGAAACTTATGGGCCTCAGCATCAAGCCCTATTTCATTTATAATTTAGATTACAAATTTGACTATCTTACCTTATGTGATGGCTGAAATGACATTCCAAACGAAATCATCGCCACAACGGAGGTGATGGCAAGAAATAAAATACTTTAGATACAAAACTAACTAAAGAAATACAAGTGTTTCAGCATTTCAAAGCAATTAACATGAAATACCTTCTTTTTGGTCTTGGTTTCTTCATCCTCATCCTCATCTTCCTCATCATCATCATCCTTTTCATCATCCTCTTCAATGTCATCTTCATCATCATCTTCCAGGTCTCCAAACTCCTCTCCCTGAATGGCCTCACCAGTAAACCATGACATAGCATGAGGTATAATCTTATCCCTTATTGTTGACCTGAACAAGTGTGATATGAGAATTCATCAATCCTGGATTCAGAAAACAACATCGAAAAATATCAGAGGAAATGGAGGGAAACAAGTAAACTCACCCAATATCATAGTCTTGCTCCATCTGATTCTGAAGTTCCTCGGCCTGTTAAACAGAACATTAATTAGCTCTGGCAAATAATCTGGTCATATCTAACAGCTAAACAGCAGGTTTTTAAATTTACAGATTTTTTACTTCTGCTTGTGTTCTGCTTAAAGATTCAAACTAAAGACTTTCATAAAAAATTACTGTAAAAAGTAAATAAAATAAAATAAAAAGATTTACCATATCTTCATCAATATCTTCATCATCTTCAGGAACTTGTGGTGGATTGAAGAAATTGAAGAAACTCTCACAGTTTTCAGTCTTTGTAATAGGTTTTGCGTTCTTTGAACCCTTCTTGGGCTTTTTCTTAAGAATGTTTTGCGTCAAGCATTTCCCTGGGTGCCATTGAATTTCAGTCATACAGGAAAAAGTAACCACCAAATTTATTTTAAAAAAAGCCAACACATTCTGACACAATATAGAGTTGTGGATAGCAAACAGCGCAATAAGCTTAATAATAGTTCACCCTGTTTGTCTAAATGTCAATATTTATTAATATTTGTTTAAATTAGTTCACTTGTTATAGTTATGATGAAAATTACACATAGAATTATTGAAAAAAAGTGAATCTAAAATGAAAAAGCTTTCTTGGAGGCCGGACTTAGAAGACCAGCAGAAAGAAAGACAATCAAAAGTAACAATAGAAAAGAAAGATAAAATCACTCAACAACAGAAAATTGAAGAGATCGAAGTGTCATCCAAAAAATCTAAGAAGTGACATTGTTGATGATGACGATGATGAAGATCAAATAATCATTCAACAACCCAACAATTACAACACACCAACAAATATTACAACAACATTTGAACAAAAATTTTAGAAATTAAAGAGAAGAAGAAAAAATCGAACATTCAGCAACCAGAGCAAAATTAAAAGTAGGGCCACTAACCTTCAACGGAGACACGGCGGCAACCGGCGACACGACGGCGAGAGCAAAGACGACGGCAAGAGGTGACCCGATGGCGAGCTCCTCCAAGCCACGGACAAAGAAGCCAGCGAAGATGGGGACAACGTGCCGAGCTACCTTGGTTCCGGATAGAGGAAAGAAGAAGAAGCGAAAGTGCTGAGCTTGGGGACGACGGCGGCAAAGAACCTAGGGCTAAGGTTTTGCCGTTTTGATTTGGGACTTTCACTACTTTGCTTCAGAGGGGGGACGAATGATTAGGAGAATTGGAGAAGATGAAGAACGATTGATTTTTTTTTTTGATATGTTTTGCTTTGCTTCAGAGGGGGCACGAATCATTAGGGGGATTGGAGAAGATGAATAACGATTGATTTTTGTTTTTTTTTGTATGTTTTTGTTTTGTTGTTTAAATTATTTGAAATTATAAAATTAGGATTAATTGAATTCTAAAATTTGATTAATTTAAAAGGGTATTTTTGTCTAATCAAATAAAGTAAAGATGTTTAAGACTTTTTATAAAATTAAATAAAAAATATATCTTTATTTTTATTTAATTAAATGGGTGTTTTAGTAAAAGTGGTGATATAATATATATAAAAAAAGAAAAAATTAAATATTGATGTGAAAAATAAATTCCACGTGAGCACGTGGCTTATTACTACTTGTTCATATTTTAAACGTATCGGTACGTATGAATTTATCATGGTATCATAGCAAACACCATTTTAAAGTATGTAATTTACATGTTGATTAAAATGTAGGATTATGCTATATGTACACTAAAATTAGCCACTAAAATAAACTATCAATATAAAATACATGCCAGAATACAAATACACGATGAAAATAAATTAAATCACATATGTATTTATACACAAATACATTAATAGCTAATTTTAGTGTACAAATAGCATTTTTATAAAATATATTATTCATTCACTTTAGTTTTATTTGTTCAATCTTCATCTCTACCTTTAAATTTAAGTTAATAGCTTAATTAAATAATAAATACCAACTTAAACACAACTAATCTTTTATAAAAACAAAAAGCATATATATTTTCTTTTCTTTTTCCCACTTTTACGGTTTTACCAAACTAAACTCCAATCCTTGCAGAAGCTGCAACATAGCACTTGGCAGTTAACAAAACGCTAGGATCTTCAACTCGATCTGTTAACGAGTCATTACTAGTGAAGTACCCCGTGCGATGCACGGGTATGATAAGTACAATGAAAAAAAATTAATACTAAGATATTGTTAAATTAGGTGCTTAATATGGATCTTTTATATTAAATTGAATCATAAAAATAAGAATATAATTTTATTTTTTAAAAAATGCAAAATTTTATTAAAAAAATTAAAAATACCGTTTAATTATAATAAACACATTATAATATAATTGTATAATAAAATTGTGAACAAAACAATTTAAAATTAAAGTCTGGTAAAAAATTAACTATAAAATTAAAATTTTAATGAACAAATTATTACCTTAATATAACAAAAAATATTTGTTATGTCATTTACTACAAATTACAAAAAGATGATGAATTCTATTAATAAAAAACTATAATACAGTGCAGTATAATTATCACCATATTTAGATAATGAACTTTCAAAAGTTTATATTTAAAGATAAATGATATTATTAATAAAACTAAAATTCATATGACTGGCAAGATTCTCTGCCAAACTAAAATCAGTCTCACACTAAGCTGTCAATTAATGAGACACTATGTAATAAGCTAAAGAAAAAATATGACCCGTAAATCAAAATCAATTACAATAGAAACTTAAAACTAAGATTTCAAACTCAAATTAATAAAAAATCAACCAAGAGGATGAGGGTTCCATTAACTGGACCATTGTTTATTAATGACATGTATTTAATCCTTAGTCAAGGTTTAAGTCTATAAAATAATCCTGCCAATATTGTTGATTCTCAATTAATTATGCAGTTGGAATATCTCATAATATAAAGAGAGACTAAAAAATAAAACAGCATAACCATTTGAAACACAATGGCTCTATTTTTTTAGAAGTAATTTATTAAATATTTAAAACATCTTATAATGCTAAAAGTCTTTAGCATAGATGCAACATATGAATGAAGAATGGTGAATACAGTGAATAGCCTGGGAGCAGTACTGGTTCCCATCCTTCCTGTCATACTCATAGAAAGGTTTGCACATATGGAAGGCATACAAACTGCATACAGTGAATGGTTTGCCGTGCATAATCTTTCCAACATTATCACCATAGATTGACACACTTGTTCATCCAAAGCCATCATTGGCTTTTCCTGAGTAATACCAAAAAATAAAGACGTAATTAATGTTATTTAATCTATCATTTAATCACTAAGATATTTAAATTCATAATACCATAAAATGAAGAAACCTCTCCGTGCAACAATATATGCTGATTATTTGAATTAATCATTATATGTTACATAAGTTCAATCACAAATGAAAAAAAATAATTTGAAAAGAAAACAAACATATATATACTCCAATGCATACTTTCACAGATCAAAACATCAGCAAAAGTAATTCCAAATCTTATTCACCATGTCTAACCAAAGCTTTGAAATGGAGAGTAACGGTAGTATTCAACCTGATTATCAATATTTGTTATTTTTCACACTTTTTTTATCATAAAAACTTTGACCTAATACCCTCTTTTGCTGGAATATCTTTCAAACATAGCATAATACACAAAGTAAACCATATAATTTCAAAAAGGATAAAAATAAAATACAAATCCTTATAACATATAGCTCGTATGAGCCTTAACCATTCAACGAAAAAATAACCTAAAAAACAATAGTCAATCAATCAATGATGAAGATGACAAATAAACCCTTTTCAGTGAAAAGCATAATATAAAAATATTTATCAGTAGGTGCTAGGGTGATACAATGCTTTGATATGAAATTTTCAATAACTTGATTTTTTTATAGATAAATAATAATAAAAGAAAACTACAAACTTTAAGCTTCAAAATAATAACTACAAAATAAAAAATAAACTAATGTGAGAATGGGTATGGCAGTGTTAATGGAACCTATCCTAACTGCGAAAACAAAGAATAATATGAGTTAGTTACTTTGTTATTTATGAAATGAAATTGTCTCAATTTGAGGATTCATTCATATCCATCATATATACCTTATTTGAGGCACAACTGAACCAAGCACCATAAGCAGAACCACCATGACAGAGAAGGCTTTGCAAGGAAGAATGTGAACCTGAACCACCACTTTCTTTCTCCAATTCCTCCCTTCTCTTTCAATTATTACATTCAGGACTGCCATCATGGTTTCTTTACCTCCTTGCTTCTGTGGTGATATTAGTTTCTTTTTTCTGAGGTTATGATAATGATAAAGATATGAAAAGATCACATAAACAGTTAAAATCAAAATATTTACCAAATTTCATTATCAAAACTCAAAAAGGAGATACTGAACCATGTATCATAAACAGTAGAAGTTACCAAATCTTAGTCAATAATGTATTGAAAAAATAAGATTGTAGAGAGGTGATATGAAATAAAAATCAAGATTTTAAAATATGGTTAAAAAATATATTAAAAAATATAATAGTAATGTCACTCTTAAATTAAAAGAATATAAAACCACTATTAGAAAAAATTAAAATAAAAAATAAACGCAATAATAAATCAATCAAATGCTGACTTCAAAAAGAAAGGAAGAAGACCGAAACAAAAGGGATTGCAAGAAAGAAAGCAGCAGAGTAAGGGATGCATAAAAGTGTACACATTCACTTGTTATGAAGAAAGAAAGCGGTGGTAGTGTCAGGAATTGCAAGAAGTTAGAGTACCACAAATCTAAATGAAAGATTGGAGATCCCATAAATCTGGCTGTTGCAACTTGCAAGAAAATGTCTCTGGAAATCAAGCAGAGCTGCTGGATCTTGGACTCCGAAAGCTAAACCTTCTTGCCGGGGTTGCCCACGAATTTCCAGTAGCCAATTTGATTTTGCCTTCACGTACTCTGCTCCATTAATGGAGTGATGAAAAGAAAAAAATTGAAAAATATGATCTATGAGGATGATGAAAATGAATATATACTCTGAAAATACAAAAGCCAGGACATCAAAAACTAAAGGAAAAATGATTAGTTCATGCTGCATTACTTAACAATATCATTTGGTTTGTACATTGGATGCAAATTGAAGATAAGAGGGAAAGAGATTAAGACCTTTTGGCGAATTGCAAATAGAATCCCGGCAACAACAATGAGGTTAAGGATTTACTGCATCAAAAGCTTCACACCAGGCAAAGACGCCTCTGCACAACAACAACATCATCATTTCAATTCTTACCAAAATTAGAATATATACATCAGATCAAATAATAAGGAACACACATAGCTCATCATCGCAAACCATTATGAATCTGTGACTGAACAAAGAGGAGTATGAGTAGGCATATCAAAATTAAAAATCGTATACGCTCATTTGAAGAAGACGACTACTTACATAAGCAGAGAAAACAGCATCATCGCACCAAGACCGTTGATGGCCGCTTCTGGTGCTGCAACTATGACTTCTCTTCCGTTCTGTCTATTGCCATCCGAATCATCTCAGCCTCACCAAACTGCATGCCAATTGTTGTTGTTGTTGATGCCAGTATGCATCTCTCGCTCCTCCCTGTCGTGTCTCTACTTCTTCCCTCTGCTTCCCCGCAACAAACACAATACCATAATGCATGTCACCATCAAGAAATCTCCGTTTGATAAAGAGAACACAGAGATAACAAAAATAAAATAAAAAAAATGATGCAGAGAGATATATAGATCTAGGAGAAGAAAGACATGAGAGAAGATAGAGAAAGAAAGAGAGCTACGGTAAGAAGAAAATTGAAATTTGATTATTTGAGAGATGGTTTGAATGCTCTCTTTGTGGCGGTGACTCAGTACCTTCCAGCGATCTGCTCTCTTTCGTTGATTCCTCCTCCGTATCCATCCCTACAGCATTGAAGATCACCACAAACTCCACCGCACCCACTGCGACCACCACCGACATAGCATGGGCCAACACCGCCATAGCATGGTCCACCACCGTAGCAGTCGCCATCTCATCCACCGCCGCAACCCTACCACCAGCGATAGCGTTGCCTCCACCGCGATGACTCCCCTAAAGGATGGAGCCATCAGGTACAGTGACATTCTCTGTCTTAATGCGTACACTAACTCTATAATCTCCACCTCTGACTTAAATTAGGAACAGTAAGAATTAGAAGAAGAAGAAGATGATGAATAAAAACTACTGAAGAAGAAGATTATACAAAAATAGAATCAGTAAAAGGAGGAGAAAAAAAAGAAGAGAAACTGATGATGAAGAAGTAGAAGAACCGAAGAAGAGGAGGAAGAGATAAAATTGGAAACAAAAAAGGGAGAGAAACCCTTTTTGTAATTTTAATTTTGATTAAATTTGAACTTTTAGGAATATTTTTTTTGGTGACTAAATTTTAGGAATGTGTGTATATGTAAATTGTAAAACAAACTGAGAAATGGAGATAAAAAAATTGGATACAGTCATGAAAAGTGTGGTGTAACCAAATTAGTTTGATGCAGGAGTGTAATATAAGAGTCATGATTATTGAAGGCATTCAAATTTTGGTGGATGAATGCATATAATAGAAATTAAGAATAAATCTGATAAAGGACACGTAGGAATTCCACTATGAGAATAACCTTCTTTTCAATGTATGTTATAGGATTATATTAATTTGAAGCAGACGTTCTACCCATTCTCGTAACAAACTTATTCTGAGCATTATTATTAAATATTAATCCATGCCCCAACAATATTTACTAACAAAACCATCTCGTAATACATACTCCCTCTGTTATAAATCAGGGGATTTTTAATATATTTTCTATATTTCTATATAAATAATTCATTTGGTGTTTCAATATATACCGGTATATATTGAATCCACCTCATACTTTAGAAATATTTTGTCCACTAGCTGGCACATGAGTGTGAGGCCCAAAAACGCCAATATGATAGGATATTGTATCTTCCGCCATTGAGTTCAGTAGCTCCTTCATTCTTATTGATTTGGCTTCATCATATAATATCAATATCATATAGTTTTGTATGTAGTATATTCAGCCATGCCCCTCTTTTCTTCCCCAAGCTCAAAATGCTTTTGGATAACATTAATAGTATTTTCCCTAAGCTACTATCTCTTAATTGCAAAATCAACCACACTCCAAACATCACCACCACCACCAAAACCATGCAATAAGAATCCATACAAACAACTCAACCTCGTATTGAACAAAAACGGCAGCGTCAGGCGCGGGCCCGTGCCCCCAGAGAGCCCTCCCGCACCAGATCCCAACCTCCCCACCAAGGTTCTCTCCAAAGACCTCCCAATCAACAAATCAAAGGGCACATGGGCGAGGATCTACCTACCCCGCGAAACACTGGATCAGAACTCCAAGCTTCCGTTACTGGTGTTCTTCCACGGTGGCGGATTCATATTCCTCAGCG
Organism: Arachis hypogaea; assembly: GCF_003086295.3. Lineage (NCBI taxonomy): Eukaryota > Viridiplantae > Streptophyta > Magnoliopsida > Fabales > Fabaceae > Arachis > Arachis hypogaea. The sequence goes on from NC_092050.1 coordinate 156,796,625, forward strand.
CATCATCCACCATTTTCCATGAGTTTTGTTTCAACATGGCAAACGACGTCGTTGCGGTTGTTGCGTCCATAGAGTACCGTCTCGCACCGGAACATAGACTCCCTGCAGCCTATGAAGATGCTGTGGAAGCGCTGCACTGGATCAAAACTAATCAGGAAGAAGATGATTGGCTGAGGTACTATGCTGATTTGTCCAATGTGTTTTTAGTTGGTAGTAGTGCCGGGGGGAACATAGCGTACAACGCAGGTCTACGTTTAGTCGCTACTGGTAGTGGTTATGATCTAGGAATTCCCAAGATCCAAGGGCTTATATTAATTCAGCCTTATTTTGGTGGGACCCAAATGACCGGTTCAGAAATGAGGCTTGCCAATGAGCCTCATTTATCACTTTGTAATAACTATGCGTTGTGGGAATTGTCGTTACCCGTTGGGGCTGACCGTGATCATGAGTATTGTAATCCGACGGTGGGAGACGGTCCTAAGAAAATTGAAATGATTAGACGGCTTGGGTGGCGGGTACTGGTGACCGGATGTGGCGGTGACCCACTTGTGGACCGTCAGATGGAACTGGTGAAGGTGATGGAGATGAAAGGTGTGAAAGTGGTGGGGCATTTCAGAGCAGGGGATTACCATGGGGTGCAAGATACTGATCCCTTCAAAGCCAAGCAACTATATGAGGTAGTGAAAAATTTTATTTCCGCCTTTCCTTCTTAGTAGGTATTGATTGATTAATTAGTAATGCCAACTATATGTCTATATATGTGCTTTATTATTCTGAATTATGATTAATGTAGCATATGATTAGTGCTTTTTGTTGCTTTAATTGGAGTTGTCAAATTATATTTGGTACATTTGGTGCCTATCGGCATGTGTACGCATTCGATCGACAAGTGTTTCTTCAATACTATGTTCGGACAAAAGTTAATCTAATTCATTTAAATCGGATTTTATTATTAGAATGGATAAAGTATATATTTTTCTAAAAATTCGTCAAAATTTTTAAATTTTATTTTGTTCAAAAAATTTTAATTTGCATCAATTGTATTTTTAATAACTAAATTTTAAAAAAATGTAAGACCAATCTAATAATAATGTTTGATAATGATAACTAATTTATTTATATTAAAAGTTGTCATTGTAAGATTATTATTGAATTAATTTTAAATTTTTTAAAAAATTAATTATTAGAGAGATACATTTAATGTAAATTAAAAAAATTTTAGAATAAAATTAAAATAAAATAAAATTCAAAAATATTTTTAAATTTTTTGCTAAATTAAAAAAATATATATTTTACCTATTAGAGTTATAGCTCTTCCCTACTTAATTTCTCTTTGATTTGTATTTTCAATTTTAAGTATATATGTTTCTAAACGACCAAACATTATTGATTCAACCCTGTATATATATATATATATATATATCAGTTCTGCTTCTACATAAGCAGCTATTGATATTCTGACGGATAATATTTGTATATTTTTGTATACCTTTAAACTAAGGGTTTTAGTATTTAAAATTTGAAGTCTAAATTCTAACGGAAAATTTTCTAACAAAATTATTCTTACTTTTGTATATGTCAATTAGACTATTTTTTTTTTCTGAGAAATGAGGCTCATTTTTTTTGCCAATGGAAAAAAATACGGTGTAACACCATAAAATGGAAGCTTGGCAAAATTATTTATTGCTATGGGTGCCAGTAAAAAAATTCAACTTACGTTTTTTATTTTTCAGTATTTTTTTTGTTTGAAATTAAACAAAACACAACTTACGTTTTTCAGCCTGCAACATTTGAAGTTTTTTTGGTTTTTGAGAAAAGCAAGAATGCAGGTTGCGTTTGTCAGAAAGAATTTATTAATTTTTTTTAAAGTAAAACGCAGCTTGCGTTTGTCAGATTGACTTATTTAAAATTTTTTGGACGAAGAGAAAATGTAGGTTGCATTTTAGTTGGGCCGAAATTTTTTTTTTAAATCTACAAAATATAGCTTACGTTTTGTTTGTGAAATAATATTTTAATAAAAAGTCTTGCATATAAATTGCTAACGCAGCTAATTTCAACTTGCACCTCACTTCTGCTTCCTCACTTGTACTCTCATTTTCCTTTCTTTCATGTATTTTATGCTTGTGAGATTTTTTGGTTATTAGAAGGGTAAAAAAAAGTGAGAATATGGAGAATATTGTAAATATACGAGTGTATTATAACGGTGAGATTATATCGAACACAAACGAAAGAGTGACTTTTGTTTGTGAATATCCGTTTTCATTTGCTATTCCATACGGCACGAGTTTTGTAGAGTTGCAAAATGGTCTTTGTGTGAACATACAAAGTCACATTTCGAAAAAGGTGAGCAACATTTTGTACAGGAATCCTGTACAAGTATTTGGTGGGATGATACAATTTTAAATAATGTCCATCCCTGATGAAGCAAGCATGCAGCAGATGTTCTATATTTATCGATAAACCCGATTTCACATGCTAGTGATAGAGCTGTACATTGAGTTCGAACAACATACGGGGCTGGACGCGTTTGACGAGGAGGTCAACGTTGACGAGCTCGGGGATATAGATTGAGAAGAAGCTAACAACGACAGTGAAGAGGAGTTCGAAGCCAACTATGAAGTCGATGACGAAAATGATGACGGCCGCGGAGATCTGGCAGGCAATCCGGCGATGCATAATGAGGCGGATGAAATCGTAAGTCAGCACCCGTTTGGTGTTCCGTCATTTATGCGTACTCTAGATCTCGAAGTCATGCATGCCCCGAAATTTCCTGAGTATGTGAACATGGGTATGTTATGATTATTAATTCAAGTTACCTACGGTGTTTATTTTATTTGCCTTGTCTGACTGATGGTGGTGCGCATGTTGTAGGTGAAGGCAACACTGCGGCAGAAGATGGTAAGTTTAGTGTTGGAATAGAATTTGGTTCGAGAGAGTCGGTGATATCTGCAATCAAAAGCTACACTATCTATAGAGGAGCTGATTACGCTGTGTATGAGTTTGAACCGTAGACATTCTATGCAAAATGCAAGGGTTATGGTGCAGGTTGTGATTGGCTTATTCGAGCTAGCTTGATTCGAAAGAAAGCTTGTTGGGAGATCAGAAGATATAATGGCAAACACACGTGCACCGTAGGCATGATTTCACAAGATCATGCCAATTTGGACTCAGACACAATTGCAGAAGCTATTAGGCCATTGGTCGAAGCAGATCCGTCGATAAAGGTGAAGTCTATTATTGCAGAAGTTCAATCCAAGTTCAATTACACTTTAAGTTACCGCAAGACTTGGTTGGCAAAGCAGAAATCTGTCGCAAAAATTTTCGGTGATTGAGAAGTTTCTTACCAGACTCTGCCAGTATGGTTGAAAGCAATAACTATGAAGATGCCAAGGTCTCGTGTTCAAATTAAAATGCTCCCCGTTTACCGTGAGAGTTAAGAGGTTTAAGGTGTAAGAGTTCTGCACCGCATTTTTTGGAGCTTCTATCCGTGTATTGTAGCATTCAGACAATGCAAGCCACTGGTGCAGGTTGATGGCATGCACCTGTACGAAAAATATAAAGGTATACTTCTAGTAGCGATTGCAAAAGATGGGAACCAAAACATTATGCCTATTGAATTTGCGATAGTCGAGGGCGAGACGGTAGACACATGAGAGTTTTTTCTAATCAATTTGTGGAAATATGTTGTTACCATTGATAGTGTGGGTATTATTTCTGACCGCCATACCTCCATCAACGCTGCAATAGCTTGCAGTAACAGTGCAAGGTCACCACCAAAAATATGGTACATGTACTTGTACATCGGGTCCAACTTCTTAAAGAGGTTCAAAACTCCATATTTGTATAAACTTGTGGTGAATAATAATAATAATAATAATAATATCTCATGACTAACAGTATGATAAAAAAAATTATTATTGATATCATAATAATAATAATAATAATAATAATAATAATAATAATAATAAAATTTATTAGTTAAAACATATAAATAAAGGACATAAAAATAAATATTTTTATTTATCATAAAATTAAAAAAAATTACTTACCCATTGAAAATGATTCAAATATTTAATAATGTGTTTTTCAGGTAAAGTAAAATTACGAATCATTTTTCCTTTTTCACTAAATGAAGTTCCAAACCTTCACTTATTCTTCCTCCTCACAAACTTACTCCCTTTCATCCTTAACCCCAACCCCTTTCACTCTCAAAACTCTCATGGCCTGCGTTTTAGTTTTAAAGACCGGCTCCGCTACTCTCTTTTACACGTGTCACACATGCAGACAAAAAAGTTGCCAAAGGCAGGTTGCGTTTTGCCTGTGCACTTTGCCAAACACATATTGCGTTTTAAAACTTCGAAGTATTGGCATGCAGGAGATAGAAATACATTTCGAATTTTCGTTCTCATTCCATACCAAACACAAGCTGCGTTTTACAGTGTATACAGTTTTTTTTATTTCAGCTCAGTCCAATGTATCCTGCTTTTTGTAAATTGTTAACTTTAGCCGTTCCACATTTATGAATTACACAATATGATACAATATACTTGTACTTCACCTTTTTAACTTTCATAAATAAATTAATTTCTGGAATGAAGCACATCTTCTAAAGGAAGAAATTTAATGAGAAATTCAGATTCAAAATGGAGTCAAATTGTTGACTGTGCAGGACAACTTGCTTCATAATATGAATATAAAAACAGCAAGTTGTGTATTCCCCCTGTATTATTCTTGCTCTCCACGCCTTTACTGATATAAATTAAAAAGGCTTGAAACTCCATACTCTCAAAGCATCCATAACTCCAACAAAGAAAAAGAAGAGAAAACAGCCATGTCCGATCACAGCGAAGAGCACATGAAAATCATTCGAAAACCAGACGGAACCCTCACTCTGTTGCGCAAACCAGAGTCACGCTCACTACCCCAATCTGACCCCACCCTCTCCATTACCGTTCTCTCCAAAGACCTCACCATCAACCCTCACAACGACACCTGGCTCCGCTTGTTCCTACCCAAACAAGGAACAAACGATAACAAGAAGCTACCACTTATTGTTTTCTTTCATGCTAGTGGCTTTGTCACATCAAGTGCAGCTTCCACCATGTTCCATGATTTCTGTGTAAACATTGCGGATGGCGCCGCCGCCGTTGTCGCCTCCGTCGAGTACCGCCTTGCGCCGGAGCACCGATTACCGGCTGCATATGACGATGCTGTCGAAACTTTTCATTGGATTAAATCCAGCCAGGACGAATGGTTGACCAAACACGTTGATTACTCGAGGTGTTATTTGATGGGAAACAGTGCTGGGGCAACGATAGCGTACTACGCGGGTCTACGTGTAGCTTCAGGAGAGGTAGGTGATCTTGAGCCGTTGAAAATCCGAGGGATGATATTACGTCAGCCGTACATTGGTGGGACCCAGAGGACCGAGTCAGAATTGAGGCTCGAGAATGATGCGGTTCTTCCTCTGTCGGTTAATGATTTGATGTGGGAGCTGGCGCTGCCCGTTGGGGCTGACCGTGATAATGAGTATTGCAATCTGACGGCTGTGGATGGTTGGAGGGTTGAGAAGGTGAGGGATCAGGGGTGGAGAGTGATGGTTAGTGGGTGCGGTGGGGACCCACTTGTTGACCGTGATAGGGAGCTTGTGAAGTTGTTGGAGGAAAAGGGTGTTTGTGTGGTGAGTGATTTTGAGGAAGAGGGGTGCCATGGCATAGAGTTGACGGACCCCAACAAAGCAAAAACACTCATTCGCTTGGTCAAACATTTCATGTCCTCATAAGAGAGTTTTTAAGGGCTAATAAATAATGCGTGTTGTATTTTCTTTTCCAAAAAAAAAAAATGACATATTTCTACTGTTTTTAAATAATAATGTTGTATGGATAGAAATTTTCTCATTATTTTTTAATTATTAGTTAAAAAGATTAGTTTCTCAACAAAGTTAAATATTGATGTAGTACAAAATAAAATTGGGAAGATGTATAGAATAAGACGTAATGATCCAAAAGAATACACTTATGTAAATACAGCTACTCATAAGTCTCAACAACTTATATGTAGGGGTGTACGTGGCCCGGAAAATTCGGCCTGATTTTGAATATTTTAGAAGTTAATTTAGTGTGATTTTATCGGGTTTAGAATCGGATAATGGTCTCAAAAATAGACTCAATCATTATTTTGGATTGGATCTGTGCCATAGCTTAGGTCATCCAAATTTGGTCCGGTGGTCCGGTCATCATACACAATTAATATTTTGTGTTATTAGTGATGGATGATGGCTATTCTTATGTGAAATTTAAATATTATAAATTTTAATATTTTGTATTATTAGTCATTATAAGATTATAAGTTAATGTTTTATGTTTAAAATGCATAAGACTTTAGACTAATGCATAATATTATGTTATTTGTATTGATTTAAATATTTGGTGTTATTAAACAATATTAGTATTGATTATAGTTATGCTTTAATTTTAGAGAATGGTTGGTTCTTGTTATATTTTTTTAAGTGAATTTTACTATGTGAATTGTGAAATAATGGTTGGAAATTAGGTGATTTTTACATGCTAAAGACCCAATTTTTATCCGACCCAAAAGTACGTAAGTTTCATCAGGTCTAGGATCGAGTTAGAGTCTAAAAATTAGACCCAATCTATATTTCGAATCGAGTCTAAGTTAAACCAAATTCGATGTGACCCGACCATGTAGACCTCTACTTATACGGTACGCATCGTCATTGAAAGTAATCCAATTTTCAAATTGGTCTTAGACTTTAGCTTTTTTTTTTTTTTTTTTTGTGTTTTTTGTCCTTGATCTAAGAAAGGATAATGTTACCGTTGTCTGTTGGTAGAATAGAACCGCTATGAATATGGAGTATGATACATGTTCTATCCACCATTTAGTTTTTGGGTTAGAGTTTCAGTTTTGTTAATTTTCGGCCTTATTCGAATAAAACAAAGCCCGAAGAAAACGAGGTCTACTAAGCTTCTCTATTTATTAATTAAAGACAAAAATAAAAGTTGGGCCTATCCGGCCCATACTATGTCCAAAAAGAAGGCAACAAATACTTCTCTACTTGGTGATCCAAAAAAACAAAGGCTTCTCCACATGGTGGGTTGATATATAATTATTGTATTTCCCTTAAATAAGTACAGGGGATTAATTAATTAGCCAATGACAGTCTTGAATAAAAGTATAAAACTCAATTTTGCTCTGTCGGTTAAAACTTAAAAACATACCATAAAAATTACCACTTGCACCTCTTCCTCATGGAATAAAACTTTGATAGGATTAGACATTAGTAGTTAATTTTTTACTAACAAATACACAGAGTTTACATAGTAACAATTCTTATATATATAACTTATTGTAATTCAAATATAGTATTTAATTCAATTCCAAAGGAAAAAATTCATTAGAATATATATAATTACAAAATAGACATATTTAAGAAATTGTCTAACGAGTGTAAGATAATTTAAACTATTCCCATGAAGTCCAAACTTTTCGGTCGTACTCATGCATTGCATCATAAGAGCTAGGCGTGAAGGTCAAAGGTCACGACTCATGAGTCATGACACACAGAGAAACAAAATGGAACGTGTATATATAATTATATATGACCGGAATAAAGCATGCTTTCTTTAATTACTATAATATTACATCGTTCATTTGCATTTATCTGTTCCATTTATCCTCAAAAGCTTTTCCAATTTCTATCGTTATCAACTGCATAACAACTAATAATTAAAAACTCCCTATGATTGTTCATGGCGGCTAAGTTCATCCTTTCAAAATGGATGAGCTACTTTAATTTGGCTTCATCATTCTAAGTTTTGTTGTCGTTTCCTTTTCCTTTTTTTTTTTGCATGATTAGACTGTATGCATTTTCTAATAAAATTCGTTTCTATTTTTGCTTTTCTTCTTGAAAATAAAAAATCGTTTAGCTAATAAAAAAAAATAATAATAATAATAAAAAGAACACTCCAGATGTGGTGGGTGTATGTGTGTTTCACAAGTTTTTAAACATGGCACTATCCCGCTGATGATGTTAAATTGTTCATATTAATAATACATAGCTAAACCATGTGTGTTCTTTGTTCAATTATATTAAACAAGTTATACTAGGAGTGAGCATGGGTCGGGTTTGGTTCAGGTATATGATAAATTTAAAATCGAACTGATCAAAATATAATTGGTTCGATTTGGTTTGAATTTGTATTTTTTTTTGTACATGTATCCAAATCAAACCAAACCGATTAAGAACGGATTAGTTCGGTTCGGGTAATTGGGTACCCGATGACTTTGAAATTTATAAAAAAACTAATTTTTTATCTTAAAAATTCAACAAGTACAATAAACATGTAACATCAATAGAAATAATCCAAACATATTAAACACCAAATACATTAAAAACTAAACTCATTAAAATTCAAACATATTAATAATGAATAATCATTGTCTAATAGAAAAGTCATATATATTTTTTATTTTTTTATTTAATTAATATATGATCGGATTCGCGGATTAGTTCGGGTTCCGCACCCCCAATGCAAAACTGATACCCGAACCAATCACTAACAAAAGTCATTGATTTAGTTCGGATTGGATCCGATTATTCGTTGATTTCAGAACCAATTTAATTGGTTCGGTTCGAATTTGAACGGGTAATCGAATACCCGCTACCCATGCTCACCCTAAGTTATACATTTAAAATCCTTTTTATTTGAAATAATTTTATCATCATCAATAACTTAGCGTCATTATCGGTCGTTTATTCAATCACATGTATCATCAACACACTAAGACTAAATTCACTGTATGCACACTTATATAAATAGAAAACATGCATGTATATAGTTTCTTTGACCAAGGTGATTGAAATATATCCTAATTTAAAAATCAGGTAGACATTGAATTGAACCTGGGATTCAACACTACTAATACTCTTGAAGTTTGGAAAGAACAAGTATCGAAAAAAAATGCGAGGTTTTCGCGATGGCAATGCATAATTTTGTTTATCTTCAGCTTTCTCAATATCAACATGCAGGGCATAAAAACCACATACATATAGAGACACTTGAATAGTAGTAATTCTTTAAATAATTAAGGAATATTGGTTAGTTGTTCAAGTTATAACTTCCCATTGAATCCTCTCTACTTAATCATTTGATGCTCATTTTTTTAATATGGAGGAAATTAAAAGTTATGATAGCATGCATGATGCATGTCACTAAATTATTTATTCCAAAATTTTAAATTAATAAAAAAATTATATCTTTAATAATTATATATAATTAAAGATTAAAAAATTATATGAAACAAAAAAAAGTTATACAAATATTTTTTCTAAATAATGTAGCAATTTTTTATTTTCCAACTTTTAAGGAATGAGAAAACAAAATTGGCATCAGCACTAGTATTATTGCACTTTGTTAGGTTAGATTGATATAATAATAATACTATAGTAGTCTCAAAACTAATTAAGTGTAAGGTACCTATTTTGGGGTGTTACATGCATGCTTTATATAATGTAGTCGTTAGTTTTCTCAATTGATAATAAAGTACGTACGAAAGTCCTAAAATTATACCAACGCAATTAATTAAGATTCTACCAAATTTATCATTTAATTTCGCTTGTCATGCTTTGCTAACAACTAATAGCCAGTCCTTGAATTATTATATTGTCTACTGCATGTGAGAGTGTTTGTCACTTTTCTAAAATCTTAATGTATCTACATGCATGCCAACTGGTTTTAATCTATCATATGGTATCCTCATTGTACATATTTGTTATAGATAGAGATATAATTATTTATGTATTTTTTTATTAATTAAAATAATTTTATAATATAATATCAAAATTTTTATAATTGAATGAGTTAGATTTTTATTAATTTCAAAACCAAAAAACAAAACAAATAAGCAAAGAAAAAAAAGTCGAATAACTATGCAAAAAATAAACAAACTTAAAAAAGAATTTTGGTCGAGAAATGTGTTAGAAATAATTATTTATGTATTTTTTTTATCAACTGAACAAATAATTTCGTAATAATTGTTAGTTTTAATTTGGTCTTTCAAATTTAACTGTAGTATAATTAGTATAACTAAAAAAGGTCAAAAAAGTTAACAGTTCTTATTAATTGAAAGTCTATTTTAACATCTAAACGTTGAAGAAGTAATAGTTTTGTACATATATACAATAAAATATATAATAATGAAGCTAAGGAATGATTAATAGAAGAAAAACAAAACAATGTGAATAATGGTAATAGCATATATGATAAGTAAGATTTTGGTCCCTAAAATTTAACTATTTAAAAATTGAATGCTTTCCTAATTTTATTTTGCATTTGAATTTGTCCCTATAAGTTAAGGTTTGTTTTGGTTTTAAAATCGTCCTTTGAACAATTATATTCTTACTTCACTCTATTACCTTTCCACTCCTTCGGCGCTACATCTCCTTCCCTCCTTCCTCTCTTCTCCTAAAGGATTACTATGTGTTCATAACACGTAGGGAAAGAAAATAAAGTAATTCTAAAGATTTATTTTGTGCTTAAATTTTATTCGAGTAATATAGATCAGATCTAAATATCTGTGTAGTAAAAATCATTTACTCATTCGATAGTACGAAGACGCTATGCGTATTCACAACAAGACCAATCTTTGCTGTCAACTCCTTGACTAATGGACATCTGATCTAAATTGAGAAATCTCTTGCAACTCTTTGCACGCCATAAATTTTCTCCAAAAATCAGGCTCACATACATTTATGTGTGTAAAGGTAAAGGAATAAAACCTTTATGTTTTATTCTCATGTATTTCCTGTACTCTTGGCATACATATATATAGTATGAAATTTGTTACCGATTTAAATTTGAATCTCAATTCAAATTTAAATCATATCTTAAAATTCTAAATCTGAATTCTTCAAATTTATAAATCATATCATAACTCAATTTGAAACAGAACCGATTAGGATCTCATCCAAATTTAGAAATAGAATAACTAATTATTCTCAAATCTCATTTAATATTCTCAATTATCATACTATTATTATATTCTTGGTGCTAGCAAAGAATATAATAATATTCTATTTTAAATTAATATAATTATTTATTTGATCAAATCAAAATAATAATTAAATAATTCTATAATAAAGATTAGAACACTCGTTACTATGTGACCCCATAGGTTCAATACTAAGCGGGTAGTAAATTAGTCATACTAAATTTACTAATCAAGGTTGGCGTCTAGCAACACTCCTCAACGACCCGATAGTATGAAGTAATATATTTTTACTAAGAACCTTAGAAAAAAAAATTATAATTCCTTCCATCTTTCCAGCTCTTGGTTAACCCTTAGAATATGGTTTAGTTGTCAAACTCTAACTTATTACTATTATTATAATGAACTGTGAATGACCTAAGAAACTCATTTCTTCATTCATTCAATCCCCTTAGTCAATGTTTTATTCGTCTCAGTCATTATAATCATAGAGCTCAAACTCTTTACCGAGAGTTAACGGATTCCTTATTGACTAATCATTAATTCTACGAGTATTTAAATCATACCCAATATCCATTCAACTAGCACCCTAGGGTATTAGATGTACGGAATCAAAGTATAATAAATACATTGTTAATTACTATGACAGTCGCAGATCAAAGAAAACTCTATTACCATGTTCATCTTGAAAATATCCTATTGACAAATATGTTGTAATTATAACCATTAGGAATTCTCAAAGTGGGTCAGTTTAATGGTCATATCTTTATATGCAAATGGAAAGAGGAATAGCTAGTAGCCGGTGGGAATAAGGGTGGTGGCGTGGTGGTCAGTGACGGACTCAGAAAATTTATGTTGAGGGGACAAAAATAATACACATTATTATCAAAAGATATATTAATTTAAATTTAATAAAATAAAAGTGCACATTAATTATTTGAATACAAAAAAATAAAAAATAAAAAATAAAAAATTACATTAGCCAATAACTTGTTTTCTTCAAATCTTGAAGGTACTTCTTTTATTGTTTTCATATTTTAAAAATGTTAAATAATTATTTTATTATATATATATATAACTAAACAATGATTATTATTTTAAAATATTTTTTCATTACTATTTTTAAAAACAAAAAATATATATTCTAAATTAATAAATTGATCAATTGACTTTAGAAATTTATATGCAATATAATTACATATAATAAAATAGAACGAACGATAAACAAATAAATAATAAGGATCACTAAATTGAGAATAAAATAAAATATATAAATTCATGAGGAGAATAAAAAATTAGATTAATACCTAAACTATAATTGCTTGAATTAAAATTTGCAATTGAAAATATCAAAAAGAGAAATAATGAAATTGAAAGATACATAGAGTCATAAAAGAGGTATATAAAAAAATAGAGAATTTAAAATTTACCTTTTGATGAAGAGAAGATAACCACTAAACAAAGAATAAAAAAAAGTTGAAAATATGAAACTGAAAAAAGAGTTTAAGAGAATAAAGAAGTGGTGATGACTGGAATTTGAGAATGGGAGAAGATTAAATTTAATTAGGTTAACTAATAGTTAAAATGATAAAAAGATAAAATAGGTTTGGGACTTTAAATAATTAGGCTTAATTTATTATGTAGTGGAATTATTTAAAATTTAAACTAAAAATATTATATATATATATATATATATATATATATATATATATATATATATATATATATATATATCAACTCGAACTTCATCGTGTATTATTTAGAACATCAACCCCTCTCCTGTTCCCCAAACACCCAGGTCCAGTGTAACAAAACAAACGATGTCGAGCCAAGAGTATTTTGTCGAAATGGAATGGCCTTACCTTACTGTTTTCTTAAAAAATAAATAAAATTTTCGTAAATGGTGGATATTTCTAAATAAAAAAAATATGCCCTAAACTTTAACTTTTAATCCGCATATTTCTACTCTTCGTAATTCTTTCTCAACCAGGTTTGTGCAGAATAGCAGAACAAGTAAAGTATTTGTAGCATAGCAAAAATGCCTTCATCGTCATTAATATATATATATAATGAGAGTGGGACAAGTGTCTCCTCCTGTCCTATGTAAGTTCGTCTTTGGTGGTGGTGGTGAACAGTGGAGTTAGGATAAGAAAAATATAAAGATATTTTTATCCAAAAACTTAAGAGAATAATTTTAATATTAAATAAAATGTTAAAGACGATTTTAAATTAAAAATAAAATTAAAAACGAATTTACTTTTGACCTAAATCTTAAAGCTCAAAACAATACCTATACCTATATGTTATTATCTGCCACATCTTCTAGTCAAGTCTCCTCATGGAAAATTTTTTGAGTTAATAAGAGTTAAATTATAAATTTTTTATCATAATAAAATTGATACTATTAAAATTGAGATGAATAGGGTGTCTAACACAATTTTAAAAATCTAATTTATGGGGAAAGAGAAACTTCATGTATATTTATAAACTATTTAAAAGATATTATTATGTGTTAGACCTATAATATTTCTCTTGATTATTTGGAGCGTCATGAATATTTATACGTATAAGTAGTTCAACTACATTAAACTTGGATAAGTTCTAATATCATATTAGAATTAAGTCTAACTCAAATCTAAAAATTAGCTCATAATAGAATGTTAAAAAGGCTTACGTCTGTGAACTACATATCTATAAATATTGTTCTTGAGAGATGTGAGATTTCTTGTAATACACCTCCTAATTAATCACATGGAGCGTAAAAATTTGTAAGTGGATAACTCAATAATATTTGAGTGAATATGCAGTTATATCATGTTAAACGGGAAAGTACAAGGAGCCAATAGAATATTTATATAATGTGTACAATAGAAGTTTAAAGAGTATTAGAGATATAATCATTAGTGTTATTTTTTTTTTCATCAACTGAAGTTTTTGGGATGAGTAGTGATATCATGACATGGTATTAGAGCGCTAGATCCGAAAGATCAAGAGTTTGATCTATGGTGAACCCCAAAATTAGTTTAAATTTTTGAGAAGATGTTTATTATCGCTAGTACTCAGATGGTTATTCTAGATAGTATAAAAAATATTTATTTTATAACTCAATAACCCATTGTACACATTGTAACTGTTTAGAGATTTTATCGTTATGAGATCTAAAATTTATAATAATACTATAATATAAAATTATTTTAAAAAAATAAATTAATAAAAAAATAAAAAATAATAATATTTTTAACAATATTCACATCCCCAAACGACAAATGAATATTATGAGATGAGATATTTTATGATATATTGCATAAGATACCATTTACCATATATTTATACATATACGTTCCTCGCTTAACATGCGATAGGTACATAGTTCCATCTTTTTCGAGTAGTCAATTATACCACTTGCTAAACAATAAAACCAAAACAAGAGAAGAAACAAAACCAACGAATGGAAGCCAATATTACCCACACAATATATTTAAGAGTATTATCTCTATAGAGCCTTATATATTTTTTTTATAATGTCCTCAATTACGTGGCCAACCGTTAATCTTAACATGTAATGCATGATAGTATTAAACAATTATAAGGAACATTGATCAAGGTGTCTAGATATATATCTGCAAATGTTGAAGGCCCTTGTTGTCGTTTTTTCCCTGCTGCACATTTAACTATCTTCCTCAAATAATCTAACAAAAGAAAAGACAAGACCATAGAAGAAATAAGATTTTGTGCGTTTGATTACACCGTTATGTTGTGTGTTGGACATCCTGGCACGTAATTATGGAATGAGATCTCAAGTTAAAAAATGGAATAAAAACTCTTTTTATTATATATCTCTATTATTTTGATTATGGGGGGTGGGAGAAGAGATTTTAATTAAAGCTTGATTTGATCATGATTTTCTTTGTCCTTATATGGTTGCTCAAATGGCCAACTTAGCCAAACCAAGATTCAGCTAATATTGTAATGTTTACCCTTTTTTTTCTTTTGCAAAAAAAAAAAAAAAAAAAAAAGAGAAAAGGATCAAATGAACAGATTTAGAAGATGGAATTCTAAAAAAAAAAAAAAAAAATCTAAAAAAAAGTAATATTATAAAATCCTTACCAACTAAGTTAGGTTTTTGTAACGCTTAAAAATTAGTATTATACAAAAATATTTAGTAACAAAAAAAAATTAACCAAAAAAAATAATAATTTATCTTATTTAATATTTATTAATTATTGTAACAATTAATAAATACTAAATAAGGCAAGTTATGGTTTTTTTTTTTGTCTCTCTAGTATACCGAGTATTATATATCTCATTTTGTACTCATTATTAAAGCATAACTATCTCATTACAATTCATTAAAACGTTTAGAATGAAATAAAGTTTAGTTCAAGTTAAGTATGAGTAGTTACTAAAATTTATGAAAAATATTGTAAAACCATAAATATTTACTATTTTTAATTATTAATTTAATTTCTTTAATCCAGTGATTTAATAACATATTTTTAGCTCATATTTTTAAATATTGATGACTAACGAATAACAAAAATAATAAATTCTGATAGTTTTTTAATTTAATATTTTTCAAATTTTATTATAAATAAATAACTTAGTTATAATTTTAATTAAAAGTTGTTACAATCGCAATTAATTGAATAATAAAATAATAAATATATAAAAATTTATTTAAGCCTAATCCTAAAATAAACAAATCAAACTCATATAGATCTTTAAGTTAAATTTAAAGAATAAAAAAAAAACTCATATCAATAGAGGAAGAGTTTGCAGTGACATTTCAATTTTCCATGCTGAATTGTGTTTACTTTATTTACTAGAACCAATGGGAAAAAAATTATTGAAGTTTTGTCTTGCATGAAAATGCAATGGAAATGAATATCAGATAAGACAAAAGCATATATTTCAATCAACAGCTGCAGCAACAAGAATGCAGTATCCCTAGAGGTCTGGCTAGCAGATAGGACTAGATAAAGATAATTATTTTTGAGATTCAATAAGATTCAGGTTGTCATTTTGCTAAGGAGCAGTTTAAATTTCGTATATTACAGTTGTTATTTGTTGGTTGTTATATTTATTTTTTTGGTATTAATATCTTGTAACAATAAATAAATATTGACACTATTACCTATAATAAAAACAAACTTTCTTTTTGTCCTTCTGTTCAAATGATAAATTTAAATAAACATACTTGTATAAAAAATGGAATTCTTGTGTGTAGAGCCAAATTTTGGGTAAGCACAAGATAGAGACCCTTTGCCCTTTTTTTTTTTTGCCACATCAATAATGGTTATGAGTTTGAATAAAATTGAATGGCATTTTGCATGTAAAAACAACAATTGGCATATAATTAAACCGGTTTTATTAAGGAGCTGATCTCAAGGCCTTTTTTTTTTCTCCGTGGTATTCTTCAACCCAATAAGTTAAGTTAAGAAATAATTTATTGATCGAAATTTTATTAAGGCTATGTTTGGTTGAAAAAAAGAATTAGAGAAAAAAAATTAAAAATAAAAGAAATAAAAAAATTGATTAAATTTTTATTTTTTTAGATGTATTTGAATGAAAGAAAAATAAGAAAACAAATATTATAAAAAGATAATTTAACTTTTATATTATAAAATATATTAAAAAAAATAATATTAAAAATAGATAAACATAATAAGTTTTTTTTTCTTTTTTTTTCTCCTAATACTAGAGAAAAAAAATTAGTGGATTATTTTATCTATTTTTTTTTACATTATTTAACTTTTTTCTTTAATTTCTCTCTTCAACCAAACAATGAAAAATAATAATTTTTTTTTCAATTTTTTTCTTCTTTTTTTTTTCCTTCCCATTTTCTCTTAAACAAATATAGCCTTATTAAGAGTTTGTCGTTAACCAATTATGAATTACTGCATGCATAAGATCGGATTTAAATTTTTGACACTTACTTAAACAGATAAATGAGTTAACCACTTAACCAACCTAAGTTTATTCTATTTATTTATTAGCTACATCATCATCATCATTATTATTATTATTATATGAATGATTTTTTTCTCTATTATTGTTATGATCTAGGAAAATTAATATACTATCACATACATGATATGAATGAAATGAAACTTGTACCGATCCATATATATCCACATTATTAGCTAGTTTTGGTGTGAATTATTGTTGTTTTGTAAGACAAACATTTTCCAAAGAACATGAAAATAGCTTAAAGAAGCAAAATTGAAAGGAAAAAAAAAAATAGCTAGCAAACAAGAATGGTACAGATAAGTGAGTGGAGGTGGTATCTCTGGCAGACCCTAAGAAATGTCGTTTTTACAATATAGCACACATAGTTCATAGTTGTGTTGCATACATAAATTTTTGTTTGCTTTCTCTTTGGAGTTTATATTTTTTTTATAAGAATCAATTTTCTTATAACACATTTAGACTAAGATAAGATATATTTATGTAAAGATAAACGATAGTCTACACAGCTATAAAAATCATTTTTAGCAGTTATTTATTTTTAACGATAATAAAAATAATCATTAATATATTTGTCGATAATTAAATATTAGTTGTCTTATATTTTATCGTTAAAAAATTTTAGCGATAATTATACCATTATCGATAAAAACTTTTTTAATAGCCGTAAAAAATATATAATTATCATTATAATATATAGTAGTAATTACAAATATATAATTATCGCAAAAATATAAATTAAATAAGATATATAATAATTATTATGTTATTGTCACTAAAAATAATTTTTATTATAATATTAAATATTAAATATTATCATATATTATATTAAATAAGAAAAAGTCTAGGAGACTAGCAATTTTTGTATTTTATGGGCAGCACTTAACATCAAAAGAAAAATAAGTGATCTCTCAATGTTTGATGTAATCTTACATCATTAAAAACATTATTAATGACCAATTAATGATTACAAAATACAAAAGTTGCTGACCCCTAATACTCTTTATTAAATAATTTAATTAAACATATTAGACTGTGTAAAGATTCTTAACTATCCACTAGCATGCATATGGAAGACATATCCTCTATTTTCTTTTTACGATAATAGTTTAGAAAGTAAATAATCTAAACAGACTGATAACAAGAATAATAATTACAAATTAAGGTCTTTTAAACATCTTTTTTGCAATTGGCATTCCCACAAAATTTAGGAAGAGAGAGAGAGAGAGTGGGGAAGAAAGAAAGAAGGGATGGGGGGTGTTGGAGCGCACGTGATGCAGTACGAGAAATGAGACTGTCATTGTCCTTACTTGTGGCGGCTGCCTCATTCCCCTCTCCATCAGACCATCACAATGCAAAAAAACTCTCAGCCTGCTTCTCTATTCTGTGAAGGGGCAACTCGTCAATTCATTCTTTATATATATATATATATATATATAACAAAGATAACAAGATTAAAAACTATTTGTGATAGATTCTTAAAATTCAATTTTTGATCAAAACTCTAGATAAAAGAAAATTGTATGTTATTCCCGATAAAATAATCTTAAGTTAACAAAATATACTAAAAATAATAAGGAGCTATGCTAAAAAATGATTTTAAAAATCAAATTTTAATAATTTTTTTATAAATCTATTTAAAAACATTTCATCCTCTTAATTTGGTAATTTTATATTAAACAAAATTTGGGTTTTTTATGTTAATGACGAAAAATTCAAAAAAAAAAAAATTTATCCAGTGATCAATTTATTATTATTTTTTTGTATATATCTTTTGCATAATCTTTCAAATGTTCTAACAAAAAATTAGATCAAATATATTAGTTATTTGTCTCTTGTAAAGAAATGATACATTTTACCAAACTAAGATATTTTTTGAGGGCCAAAGTATCATTCCTTTTTTTTTGAAGGTCATTTTGTTAAAAATTAAAAAAAAAATTCAAATTTAAAATGGTAATTCATTGAAAAATTAACTAGTACATTGTTGGTTAAACTTTATTTCACGGGTGAAAACTCAAGTGCAGTCGACTTCACGTGAATTGATAGTTGAAAGCTGTTAGATGAAAATTTAGTCAAATCAGTCAAATCATCTAACGACTCTCAGTTATTAACTTCACGTGAAGTCGACTACACCTGAGTTTTCACTTATTTCACGGTAATTTTCTTCTTGAATGGAATATTAATATGTCATTGTCTTGAATATATGTGTTTGAAATCAGATCATCTTCGTAAAGATAAAGGATATCAAAGTTAAGATATATATGCTAGGCACATATCTCGCTCGTCTATATTTTCAATTGACTTGTCTCATTATAGTATGAAAATCCAAGGAAAATTTAAACTATTTATAAACTCTACTTTTAACTCGAGAAATAATGAAATAAGAAAATGGCATTATATCACCCTCTCATATCTTTTCACAGGATGAACCGATGAACATACATATAATATGAAGGAGAATTTCTTTGCTGAACAGTAGAATTAATAAAAAATATATATTGCACATAATAAATTTTTTTGGTAGACTATTCATATATTTTATCCACTAATAAATAAGATATAAATCAATTTAAGTAAAATACTTGTTTAATACTTTATTGGTCAGATCATTGTGGAGAGTTTCTTATCACGAAAATTTTTAAAAAAAAAAAACTAAGTGAAAGAATATAAAATAAAATGTTACGTCCAATTCAAAATCTTAAAACATCGATTTAATATATTTCTCATCTTATAAATTCTTCGGATTGTAAAACACTTTTTTCTTGTTGGCAGTAAAAAAAGTTTTTACTGTGCTACCCTACATTGTATACATCCAACAGGCAGGCCAACACCCAATTTGGTGCTTATAAAAACAGTGGAAGCCGAAGCAAAAGACAAAGAAAAAATTGCTGAAATTCCAATTTAATTTGAATGCTACAAATAAAATGAAGAACAAAGGCTTATTATTATATTAAATATTACTAAAATTGAACATATTATATGTTTGAGGACTCAGCAGAGAGGAGTAGATAGCATTATTAATTTATCACCGTACCATTGATTTGATATTTTTATTTATTTGCTTGTAAGAGATGATTTAAAAAATGATGGGGAAGAATGTTGCAGCATCTCAAGACAGGTGCCATGAGAGTAGTATTATTACCCTTCTGGCATTCTAAATTGCATAAGCCTCCAAAAATCCAGGTATGAAAAAATATCATCACAATATTAAGAATAAAACCAAGAAACAAGTGCTTGCAATGCATAAAATTACAAAAGAAAATAGATCTCTGCCAATCCTCAATGGATTTTAGCTAAGTATTCTTCCGAATCATTCAATATATATAGGGGGCCACTTGTTTTATTGGATCTATTTGCTGGTTTTAACCTTATTCTCTTGGATACCCCTCAACACCCTTCAAGATTAGAGAAACATGATTGGTTCATATATGCATGAGAAAATGTTACATATGCACCTGGTTTTTTGTTTTTTTTTTTTTAGGCTTTGATAATTATTGTTAGGATGATTTATTAGGTGTTAATCTTTCTTCTCTCTAAATGAGTCAAATAATTGGTCTTTCTAAGACTCTGGAAATTCAAAGCTAGGAAGATGTGAAGCTAATGTTCTAAAATATGGAATCTCACTTAACAATAAGCAATTACTTTTCTTCCTTCGAGCTAGTCTTAGGTTTGTATAATTAGTAAAGGATTACTGGGAAAGTGTTATATAATAATTTATTTAAATCAAAGTTGATCTAATAATTCACTACTACAGCTCGCAATGCATGGAACATGTGGTGACAGGACAATTAGCGGAATAATTAAACGTTTATTTTGAAAGTTAAACTTATCAACAATTTTTTAATCAATAATTTCATTTGTAGTAAAAAAAAAAAAAAAAGAGAAAATAAGCTTGGTTAGTTGTTAGGATGCTTACATTACACTTTTTTTTTGATATATTTTTTTAAATTTTTTGTTAACATAGAATACTTATATGCATAATTTTTTTTCTTAATTTTATTTTGATACGATACAATTTGGTAAGAAAAAGTCTAGGGGTCAGCAACTTTGTTAAATTATGGCCAGCATGTAACCAGCAAAGAAAAGTGAGTCATTTGATGAAATTTCACACCAATCTTACACCATTAAAACCATCATTGATGACTATTTGATAGCTACAAATCACAAAAATTGCTGGTGCTAGTATTCCTCGTTTGGTAATATGCAATACTATAAAGTTAAAAATTTCATTCACAAAAATTGTTTAGATTTGAGGATTAATATTGTTATTTTCATTATTATATACGAAAACAGAAAAAAAAAACATAATTAATAGATTTTCTATATCATCAAAACAAGATTACAAAAATTAGGTAAGGATTTTTTTATTGATTCCCTCGTAATATAATATATGTTTTTGTTCTTGTTCTGTTCATTACTCAAAACTAGTGTTTCACACTCAACACATTGAAGAAACTCTTATTCTTTCTTCTTTCCATTCAAATGCTGAGTCCAAATTGCCTTGTCTTGCCCCTTTCTTTTAACTCCTTATCTTGACTTGTCCACCACCAATAATTACTTTGATGCTTCCTCTCTTGATTTGTCACTTCTCATTTGGGCTAATGAAAGGCTACTAAAAATAAAGATGCCACCATCCACTAGTTATTTATGCATTATGTATATATATAGAGATATATATTCTTTGAAAGTTCAGCTACTTTCTTTTTGTTGAATCCAATTGGTAAAGGCATTAAGGGTGTTCATGTCAGCTCTATAGTACTTCTGAGTGAACTCAAGAAGCATAGGCCATGTAAAATCAGGGTACACCCTTGGACTAAAATCATCATCCACTAATCCTCTTGGTGGACTCACCACCTTATCGTTTCTTGGACACAAAAAGAAAGCAAGTGATTTCCTTGTTGTCTTCTTGTTCACCACTGCTCTATGCAAACAACTCTTGTATTTTCCATTTGAAAGCGCCTACACAAACATTAATAAACTATAAGAAACCCGTATAAGATACAATTATACTATGTGTATACAGTTAATAATTTAATAACTATCTTGTTTAATTTAGTAAATTGATATAAGATTTGGTTTAACTACTTTATAATAGTATGTTTTAACTCTGTTGGTATATTACAAAAAAGTATTTTTAATGTGAATTGGAAATAATATTATATTTTTTTTTATCAAAGATAGGAGACTCAAACCCGCAACCTCTTAATTGAGTATAAGGAGGCTATGTCATTTGAGCTATAACTCATTGGGAGAAATAATATTATTTACCTATTACTATTTACTAATAATGAATATAATTAGTGGCAAAAGAAAAAAAAAAAAACAGAACAAAGCTCATTGTTTGGTAAAAGTGCATGAAACATACATACCATGAAGGTGTCTCCGATATTGACAACAAAAGCATTGAAATTTGGGGTAATGGAATGCCACTCATTATCAACAAACACTTGCAAGCCACCAACTTGGTCTTGGTGAAGAATGGTTAAAGATGTTGGATCACAATGAGGTCCAGTTCCTAATGTTTGGTCTGGTTTTTGACATGGTGGATAATAGTTCAATCTCATTATTGACCTATTCTCTTCAAAGAATTCCCTGAAGCATTCTTTCCCAACTCCAAGGCTCATTCCAAGAAGTTCCATTATCCCCAGTGAAAGTTTGCTCATAGCTTCACAGTAATCTTGGTATATTGACCTGTTCCACATTTAGAACAATAAGAATATTACGAAACAGAGAAGAAAAAGGGTAAGTTAACTTGTTCTTGATCTTGTTACTTTATTATTACCCGAATTGCTCGAATTCTTTGCCCATTGTGTTGGATAAGTATTCCTTGACAATCTTTGGTGAGCTTTTCTCTGCGGAGAATTGAAAAGAGAGAGTCTCCTTCCATGGAAGCTTTGATGAGAATCTGCCAGTGAAGCTACTAGCATAGCCGCAGTGTTCCCCTGTTTTCCTCTGAGCTCTCTGTTTCTGAGACAGGGGAAGTTCAAAGAAATCATCCATGTAGCTATGTGCATTAGAGATCAAGTCGGCGTTGATCCCGTGGTTGACGACGAGGAAGAAGCCATGCTTCTTGCATGCCTCCCCAACGAGCCTGACGGCTTCCATTGTGGCGGCTGGGTCGCCAGATAGGAAGCCGCCTAGATCGATGAGGGGGATGACAAGCTTGGATACTTGCAAGCTTGGCTTCTCCTCGTCAGGCCAAATGAATTGGCTTGGGATTTGGTGTTGATGCCTCAAGATTGAGGCATCAAACACCAATGGTGTTGTTTCACTTTCTTTGTTGTTGTTTTGGTGTGGTTGAGTCATGGATTGAGTACTTGTTATGCACTCCATTGCCATTTCATTAACCAAGGAAAAAGAAATAGCTATATTTATATTCCAAATTCGAAATTGTTAAAAATGTTGAAAGAAAGAAATGGTTTGTGATAGGGGATGAAGGAAAAGCCAAGGCCGCTTATTGGGGAAATCACACAACACAAGTTCGAATCTTTATATAGGCAGAGGGCATTCTCTCTCTCTCACTTATGTAGACACAATTGGACAATTGGTGTAACTCACTCAATACTGTAAGCACCACTTCCATACAAACAGTAATATTCTCTTCAAAAAATAACATCAATTTTGTTAGGATACTCCTTGTGATTAGAAAAATAAAAATTTATAATTAAAAAATATTTATTATTTATATATTATATTCACATGGATATATTTTAATGTAAATAATTAATTAAAATATTAAATTTTTCCAAATAATTTTAAGAAATGTTCATTATTAATTCATAATAATATTTCTGATTTTAGACAGTTATTTGAGTAAGGATTTCTTTTGTTATAATCGATATTAATTTGATTCTTTTACTAAGACATTATTAATTAAAAGCAATATGTATTTGATTCTCTGAATACTGAATATGAAAAGATAAGTACATGTATGTTTTTTTATGTATTTTGACTAATAATTTTTAAGGATTATAATTAATTATTTATTTAATTTGATTGAGATAAATATTAAATTATTTAATATTTTATTTGACTATATTAACTATAACTAATTAATTATATTAATTATTTGATTTGATTTAATAAATGAATTAATTTTATTTTAATTTGTACTGGTTTTTTTAATTTTATATATTTTGATTAATGATTTTTAAAAGTGTCATAATTAATCATTTATTTGATTTATTAAGATAAATATAAAACTATTTAATTTTTTGTTTGGCCACATTAACTATAACTAATCAATTACGTTAATTATTTAATTTTACTGAAATAAATAAATTATTTTTTTTATTTGTATTAATTTTTTCCACTTATGCATTTTGATTAATAATTTGTAAGAGTGTTATAATTAATCATTTATTTGATTTGATTGAAATAAATATATAATTATTTAATATTTTATTTGACCACATTAACTATAACTAATCAATTATATTATTTGATTTTACTGAAATAAATAAATTGATTTTGTTTAATTTGTATTAATTTTTTTTATCTTATGTATTTTTAATTAATAATTTTTAAAAGTGTTATAATATTTACATGACATATTTTTAATATATTTTATATTTATTTAATTTACTTTATTAAGCCAAATAATTATAATTAATTTATTATATAAATTATTTAATTTAATTAATTTAAATATATGTTATTTGATTTAATTTATTGTTATATTAATATTTGAGCCGTTGTTAATCAAAAGTTCTTCTTTGTTTCCTTTCTTAGTCTTAAATATTTTCACTTTAAATTTTAGATTTTTATTCATTACTTATATTTTTATTTTAATATCAAATCTAATATGTTTATTTATATTTTTTTGCAATTTATTTTTTAATAGTTATATGTCCACCATCACTTATATGGCCGTAGATATTTTTTCAATTTGTAAAAAAAAAAAAACACAATCTTTTCATTTCTTTTTATTTTATCTATTTTTGTATTTTATAACTTGTTTATTGTAAAAAATCATATATATCAGAAGAGAATCTCATTATTTTTATTAATTACTCTTCTATTCAATAATACTTTTTTCTCTCCTATGATGTGTTATTTATATTCTTTGATTTTTTATAAACTATAAAATATTATTATTTGTTATTGTACTCTATTTTTTATTTTTTATTTTATTTCTATTAATTTAAGTTTTTATAATTTTTTAGAATAAAGTGACAAATACGTTTCTAAAGATTTATGCTTTGAACATATTAGTCTTTAAAATAATACCAATAAAATTCTCAACGATAGCAGATATATGGACAAGTTACATTCAAATTAAAACCTTCGACCATCATTATAGGGATTAATTTGGAGGTAGTGTATCCATATCTGTTATCGTAGAAGACTTTACTGGTATTTTTTTCTTTCATATGCTAATTTGTCTAAATTATAAAATACTCAGAGACTTATTTGTTACTTTATTCAATTTTTTATTATAAATTTTATTATTTTTATTCCATATAAATTAATTTATCATAACTCTTCGCATATTGAGTCTTCTCAATGTTTAAATTATATTTTTTATGTGCTTATTTTAATTTGAAGAATTGAGTGATGAAATAACATTGATAAAAATTGTATTTATGCATAAAGAGTAAGTATAAATTGTATCCTATATTCTCTTAATCAAATTTTTATTATCTATCTTGAAATAGAAAAAAATATTGTAAATCATTTTGGATCAATAAATTAGTCATCGTTATAATAAGATATTGTGCATTCATCTTATTTTAACAGTTTTGGTAAATATTTAAACTAACAAAAAATATATATAAAATCGTTTTTAGGTTCAGATACAACTACTTCAACACAAGAATAAACAAAATATGTTAGTAAGTTTTAACAAATACCAACGTTGCTCATATTACTTTAATTCTAAGAATGAATATGATATTAGAATATAAAATAGTTCTAGATAGATTTTAACAAAAACAATTTTTCATAATTTTTTTACTATGATAATAAAAACAATAATTTTTTTGACAAATTTTATTTTATGTTAAATTGTACTTGCTCAAATTAATTTTAACATAAGAGTTTAAAAATTTTATTCATAAATTATGAAAAAATGTTTATAAATTTAACTACTAATGTTATTTAAAAAAACTTTAAAAAGATAAAATTTCAATGTAAATATTCAATTTAATAAAAAATTATATATTAATATTAATAAATAACTGTTATAATTTGAAAATAAGTAAAATTATTATTTATTAATTTTATTAGTTTTAATATTAAATATAGTTAAATTTTAAATTTAATTAATTTTATAAAATTCTTATAACAAAAATTACTATGCATGTTTTCATTTAAAATATAAAAAACATTTTATATATTTTTATATATTATTCCGTATAAAACACAGATACATGTACTAATTCCTGGTAAATCCAATCAAATTGAACTAAATTAACTCAAATTAAATTAGTTCTTATTTTTTTGTTCTTTTTTACAAATTAATCGAGTATATTTTGCTCCATCGCTTAAGGTATACAAATCTTATATTATATCGACATAAAAAAAGAAAAAAATTTCTTATATCATCTCTTAGGTGAACATAAAAATAGTTATCTTAATTTTTTTTAACAGTTGTTATAACTCAATGATAATATGTTTTTACTTTTTACCGTACCGTTATAATTTATTTGCTGATAATATATCATATTTAATCTCAAAAAATGTATACGTGTTATTAAATTCCTAAATTATGCTAGTTATTTTTAAACAAATATTATATCTATAAACAATTAATTATTATATATTTATTTATATTTATATATTTTTAAATAATAATAATAATAATAATAATAATAATAATAATAAAAGGCACATTTGTCGCATGCATGAACTACCAAATTTCCCTTGATGGTCAACTGAAAATTTATATAGTGTGATGAGAAATCAAATATGAAACATGTCTTTTACTGTTTGTTGAAACAAAGAACTCATTCGTCCTCTTTTTTCTTTCTTTCGTTTTTTTCATTGTTAAATATAGAATTCATTTACGAAGGATGCGTTACAGATATGGTGGATCACTTTAAGATAATCACAAACAACTAATAAAAATATATAAGAAATCCATGTTAAATTTGAGAGAAGATACTATTTACGAAAATAATATTAATCCTTGAAATAAGGAAAAATTAAAATTAGAGATAAGTATTGTTTTGGTTCCTAACGTTGAGGGTTAGAATCGAAACTGTCTCCAACGTAATTTTTTATTTAGAATCATCTTTAACGTTTTTTTTTATATTAAAATTATTTTTTTAATAAAATATTTTTATTTTATTACTAAATTTATCCCTATCTTAATAAAAAAAAGAAAAGGACCCGAGGAAAAGGGGAAAAAAAAAGGGGAAAGGACGTGCACGCATGTGGAGGAAAAGGAGAAAGGGGAGCTCCGGCAGCCGTCGTCGTGAATTCCAGTGTCGTCGCCGCCACCTTTGGGACCTTCTTCTCCACCTAACACGAGCCAGCCAGAGATCAGAGAGAAAGAGAGAGAGAGTCGGTGGAGGGGAGGAGGCCGCTGCCATAGCCGCCGCCACCATCGCAACACCTGCATCGTCGCCGGTCTGCCCACGAGCCGCCGCCAGAATCGCGAACAGAGGAAGACGTTGCTGCCGTTCATGCATGCTTCTGCCGCCGTGGAGTGCGCACTATAACAATATAGATTATTTTTTAGGGTTATAATGTGTAAAAGAAAATTAAAATTTGTCAAAAAAAAAAAACAAATTTTGACACTATTTTAACTATGAAAATATGTTAATAAAAATTTTGTCAAAAATAGTATTTTTAACATATAAGTGATGGTGAAAAAAATTTAAATATTATTTTGATAAATATTGGCTGTCAAAAATAATTTGTTAGAAAATTTTGAGAACATATTTTCTGTGATACTTATTAATTGTCAAAAATACTATTTATTTTGACACTTATTGACTATAAAATATTTTCAACAAAAAATTTTAACAAAGAATGAAATGAGATCTTGAAACTAAAGAATAAATTGAGATTTTGAAGATAAAGAATGAGTAGTATAATCCTAAACTGAGAGCAGTGTGATGTCAAAATTAACAGAGTCCAAAGAAGAAGAAAAATAGTGGAGTAAATTGAAAACAAATGAGTATCAAAATTGAGGAGTAATTTTCTACGGTCAAATTATTCATAAAAAAACATAGAAAATTTGACATTTGTGATATTTGTCAAAAATATATATTTTGACATTTAATTATGGTGTTAAAAAATAAAGTGTTAAAATAACTCTATTTTCTTGTAGTGTGCGTCGCGGGAAGGGGAGCCCGACGCGAGGATGGCGGCGCGCGAAGGAGAGAGAGAGAGGGGGATCTGAGGCTGAGCTGGGTTCCTACCACCGCCAATCTGCCCGGCCGCCGCCACGAGCTGCCGGTAGTTCTGCTTCGGCTTCTGCATCAGCTTCTTCTTCTGCATCTGCTTTTTCTTTTACTTTCGCTTCTGCATCTGCTTCTTCTTCTGTATCTGCATTTTTTTTTACTTCTGCATTTGCTTTTGTTTTGTTTTTATTTCTAATTCTGCTTCTGATTCTGATTTTGTTGTTGAATTTGACGTTGTTGATTCTGAATTTGATTCTTATTCTGATTATTAGTATTTGATGGGAGTAAAGGAGGTGGTGGTGGTGGTAAAGGTGCTGGTAGTAGTAAAGGGTATTTTTGTCCGTAAAAAGTTAAAAGGACGATTTTAATACGAAAAAAACGTTAAGAATGATTCTAAATAAAAATTTACGTTGGAGACGGTTTCGATTCTGACCCTCAACGTTAGGGACCAAAACAATACTTATCCCTTAAAATTAATAATAAAGTTTATAAATTTAAATTAAAGTTCAATTCTTTAATCATATTTCTTGTTTTGTGATTTTTAATTATTTAAACCACAAATTAATGTTATGGTTATAAAAAAATCCAATAATTGTATTATTATTATTATTATTATTATATTATCATGGTATCCTCCAATTTAATAGGTCAAAAACTAATCCACTGCGAATATGAGTTTTATTTAAGAGTAGTTGGTCGTTGTCTAATAAATTATTGCATGCATAAGACGTGATTCAAATTCTCAGACACTTGCTTAAGCAAATAAGCTATCTATTAAACTAATCCAAATTAATTAATTTATTATTATATTTGTTATTTTCAAGTAATCAGTATTATTAATCACACATGACCCCTATTTCCCATTCACAAAATTAGAGAAGGGCATTTTTTCAATATAAAAGCTAATCATGTTAAAAATATTTCCAAAAAGTGATATATCATTTTCAGTATTTATGGCACAAATATTTAACTTAACTAATCATTCAATCATCAACATGATTGGCTTCTTTTTAAAAGTTATTACTAGTAAATAGTAAACCTTATCTTTTTTAATTTCCCAACTATTTTAATAATGGTCCAAATTCTTATGGAATTTGTCCTTTATCTTGTAGCCAGAAAAATTAAAGCGTTTCCCGATGGCATTATTTTGGCTTTTCTTGCTGAGAGTAATGCCAATGTCACCCTCCTTAGATTGGTGTACCAGAGATGCTCATCCATGGAGTATGTGTGTTTATATTATTATTATTTTTCAATTAACCTGCAGTCCTGCAGTAGTATTAGGATTAGTGTTAAAAATATATCATTTTAATTTTCACAACTTATCTTGGAAGGGATGATATTTATCTATATTATCTATGTATTTTATATATAATAAACTTTAGGTAACCTTTAAGTAATATAAGAAGAACATCTGCATAATATATACACAAAAACAGACAAATAAAAGTTATGCTATTGTCATTATAATATATGTATTTAAAAAGCATAACGTATAAAGTATATTAGAAGTCGAAAATGTTTGGTAACCAAAGAAAATCAGTTAAAAATAGTTATAATTTGCCTTATTTAGTATTTATTAATTGTTATGATAATTAATTAATGCTAAATAAGATAAATTTTGACTGTTTTTTTTATCTACCTAGCATTACCCGTTAGAAGTAATATAAACCTCATATAGTAAATACTCTTTTTTTTATTTTATTTTATTTATGGACATATATTCTCAATTTGTGCTCATTGATCCCACTTTCATCACTACTCTCTAAGTCAATTAATGTAGGGTTGGGAGAGGGCCTGCATCCACTTTAGGAGAAACACAAGTATGAAGGTGATTTAAATTATGGAAGGCAAAAGTTCAAGTAACTTCAAATGACCAATGCACTATGACTTGTTTTTATTATTACCAATAGCTTAATAAAAATCCCCTGAAATTGAATGAATTCTGGCCTGTATCATTTTAGGTAATTCATGGAAAAGGTATAAAAAAAAAAAAAAAAAGAAAATATGTGACTTGACCCAACCTAAAATTTCATATATTGTGAATGTTGAAACTTGCAAAATTTTTTTTAGTTGAGTTTAGGTAGAATATTTAATGTAGCTACAATTAATTTATTTGATTACTAAACAATTTTTTTAATAAATTACTATTAAATTTAAAGATTTCTTTTTACTTTATTTAAACATTTCAACCTAACATACATTATATTATTTTATATTGATATAGTTTACTTTAAAATATGTACTAAATTTTATTATTTTAATATGCATCGTTTTTATATATTTATTATTGACATATATTATATAGGTGGTTTTAGTCTCACTCATTTATTCTTGATCGAATCATTTTAGATTATAGAATAATGATATAAAATGGTTGATTAAATATTAAAAATAAAAATAAAAAATATTATGTGATTAATATTTTTATTGATCCAATACTAATTAACTTCTATTTTTTCTACTAAAAGTATATCATCCCTTAGTAATTTTCAATAAAAATTAATAAATTGAGTTTAAATTTATAATTAAAAAAAATGGTTTAGTAATAGAATGAAAAGTAAAATAATAATGATAATAAAGGGAACTTGGAAAGAAACATAAAAGTACTTGCAAATGAGATTTGGATTCAGCTAGTGCATGGCAAAAGTTCTATCAAGATGCAGCTTTTTTAGACTAAACAGTAAAGAAAGAAATTACTGGAATTATACCCAACATATATAAGAGATCATCAGAATAGACTTATTATTATTATTATTATTATTATTATTATTATTATTATTATTGGAGACAACTGCTTTTCTCTCATGATATATATCAACCAAATAGATAAAATCAAATGAGAGACGGACAAAAATAGAGTTAATAGCTATCTAAAATTATTCCATCTTACGAGGGAAAACCATACTTAGCAATGAATAGTTATAACATATAGGTTTCTCATTTTATATTATCTTTAATTTTTTTTATTTTTTTAATGTGAGATTTTTTTTTTCTTTCCCATTTGTTACTGACATTTTTTACATATTATATGAGAAATAATTGTGATCTAATAGATAATTCAGTAACTATTAATACTATGAATACACTAATATCTATAAAACGTTTAAGAATTTCGTTATTTCAGAGACAATGAGATTTTTTTCTGAGAAGAAAAATCCAAGATTTGTCAGTATAAGTTAGCTATGTACGTGCGGTGCCGTCTGAGAAATTGCATTCAATAAATTGAGAACATTGTCGTTTCAAATTTCTGAAATATATATATAATGGCATTTCACAGAATGCATGATATGCCAAACTTCGATGTTTATATGTAAAGACAACATATGAGACAATGCTAAAATCACGACGATTCTCCAATATTCGAGACAGTTACCATTCACGTTGTTATCACATATACTTATATTTCGGTTTAAGTACTAAAAATGCTGTATTAATGTCTTTTACGATTAAATGTAAGTTTTTTCTGGATGAAAATTTTACTCTACAACAATTTGATGGATAGAAAAAAAAAAGGTTAGAAATAAGAATGATAATAGATATTTAGTAAAGGTAGGTGCGTACTCTTATCGTACTCTTTAGTTTTATTTAAGAAGATATATTTTATCTTTTTCCTAATCTTGTTATAGGTCTCCATTATTTAATTGTTTTTGCATAAAAAATTTAATTATTCTCGCATAAAAGAAGAATACGTAATGTAATTAACACGATTAAAATACAGTTTGTCCTAAAATTACTCTTTTTAAAAGTTTAAGTTGATACGAGAAAACAAGTATACAAGCTTTTTTTTTGCTTTATATGCTATTTTTTCATTTTTAAAATTTATTAAGATTAAATTCTAGATTTTTCGGACATAGAATTCATACATGCTATGAAACTATTCTTTTAGAAAACTTAAACTGATAGAAGAAAGTAACATATATAGTTACATCTCAAACACAATTTAACATAATTCAACATATATATTAAAATAAAAATTCACATACAGTCATTTTCATATAAAATTGCTAGTAATTATATTTAATATGTAGTTATCGGACCACTCTCAATTATTAATTTTATATAAAAAATGATTATATTTGAGTTTTTACTACATATTAAATATCTAATATAAATATTAAAAAAATAAAATAAAAATAATTTTTAATATGTAAAATAATATAATTCACTTTAATATAAATGAAAACATTTTAATAAATTTTATTGGGTCACTAAGGTCAAGGATTTCTGCAAGTATTCGTCCATATTATTTGCGGGGTTCAACGTGTTCCCATTCCCATAGAAAATTTGCGTGCCCTTACTTATCCTTGTGTCGTGAATAATTCTGGCGCTACTTGCTTCTGCAAATTTTTTATACCCTTTCTGTTTAGCAAAAATATTAACAGAATATTTACCACTAAAAATAAAGAATTACTACTGTTACCGGCCTAAGTTTTAGGACTTCTAATAAAAATGCAATCATATCAAGAAGTAGTGGAATTCGTTAACATTATTAACAATCTTGACTTTGTTTGTGTAAGTGTGGCGGTGTAACACGAAATAACAACCACCAAAGAGAATTTGAATCCCATAAGTCAATGAATCTTCTTTCTTATATTTTTTTGACCCGATGAAGAAAAAATCCCTCAGGCTGGATGCATGTTTGTCGTGGAAGGTACGGTACCAATAACATACAAGTACACAAAATTAATTAATGTATGAAATTAAAGAGACCCATTGAGGGAAATAAAAGTAAAATGTATCAAAGGAAATGTCTACCAATTACTAGGCAACATACAGCCCCACACGCATAGCAAAGTCACCCGTGTAATTATATGTAGACGGTTAAAATTCTTGCTAAGTCTTGATTAATATTGATTTGATGCAAAATAACAAGTTATGTTGCTAACAAATTCTTTCGCTTTATATATGCTCTCCCACTAACTAATGGAACATATATAGCGTATGATATATTGATAATTGATTATAGTAGTGTACATTAAAATTATTCATTAAAATAAATTATTAGTGTAAAATAAATATTAAAATATAAAATTTACATTGAAAATGTTTCGAATCAGCCTAATAAAGGCTGAAGGTCCATTCCACGGAGTGACGATCCGACGGACATTCGACCCGAGGATAAAGGTGATTCGCGCGTTGCCTCACACCTTGCTGAAGACGTGGATAGCTGGCAGAAGCTTCCAGGCAGATCGGCTATAACAAAGGGTCCACCCGAAATGGAGAGTATAAATGAGGAGGGACCTATCCTTCTCCAAAGCTACGTCACTCTTACCATAATTAGCCGCCTCATTATACGGACGCTGACTTTAGCATCGAAGTGTCTTTGTAGTGGCCCCATTCGCCGATCTACCGACGTCCCAGACGATCCCTCTTCTCATGGAGCTCCCATCAAGGTCCAGATTCCCCTCCTTCCAACCCGCTACTCACGACCCATCCTCCATCCGCTTCATTTTGCTTATGAGCAATTGAATAGAAAATAAACTAAACAACAGTTTTATACACAAAATTATAATGGATGATTTTGATAACTAATTTTAATATATAAATAACATTTTTGATTGAAAATATACTCCAATCATATATATAATAGAGATTTGGAATTCATATTTTGGTGTATAATTGCATAGAATTCATAGAAGGGTTTTTATTGTCTAAGTAATTGTTAGAGATATCAGTTATGCTACACATACAAGTCTTTTTGACTTACAAGTTGGACCAAACCCAACAGAAGCTACGCTCACCCACAAAAGCGTGTTAATACGCGCATCACGTTTCCAAAGCGCTCCTTCACCATTATGAACTAGGGGTATTCAAAACCGATCCGAACCGAACTAAACCGACCAACTGAACCGAAAAAATCGAAAACCGAATAAATCGAAAACCAAAAAAACCGAAAAAATGTGTTTTGCTATTTTTTTGCGGTTTGGTTCGATTTTCGGTTCTGACCAGAAAAACCCTAACCGAACCGAACCGAACCGATTCAGTAAAAAACCCTAAAAACCAACCCCACTCCCCCACCCCACCCCCAAACCCCAATTCCCTTGAACGTGCCGCGAGTCCTGAGGCAGTGAGCCCTAACCCCACGTCTCCCACCCCCAATCCAAAGCTCTCAGCCTGACAGCCTCTCACAGTCGCGCTCTCCTCTCACGGTCGCGCTCTCCTCTCTGCAGTGGCGCTCTCCTCTCACGGCGGCGAACCCACGTTCCTCCCAGTCTCCCACCATGTTCTTCGCGGACAGCAGAACCACGAAGCCCCAGCCAGCAGTAGCAGTCTAGCAGAGCACGACCCTTATCCCTCGCACCCAGCACCAGCAGTAGCAGAGCACGACCCTCGTCCCTCGCACCCAGAAGTAGCAGAGCACGACCCTCGCAGTCTCGCACCCAGGAGTAGTAGAGCACCACCCTCGTCAGTCGCCACCCACAACACAGCACCCACCAGTCACCGATTCAAGTCTCCCACCCAGTCACTGATTCAACATAGCACCCAGGCAGGTATGTAATTTAACTAATTTTTGTTCAATAATCATTGATTCATTGTTGCGGTTTGTTGGCATTGTTTACTTTATTGTTGGTATTGTTGTTGTTGATTCATTATTGCTGACTTGCTATTTGTTGATTCATTGTTTACCAGTTGCTGTTTATTGATTCATTATTGTCATACAGTTTTGATTTGACACTATTGCATTAGGAGGAGAAAGGTTCCAAGGTAATCGAAATGGCTAAAATAGGAGAAATGTTATAATTAACTAATTGATTTTGTATGATGACATGGGTTAGATTTGAGAAGCTAAGAAAAGACTCAGTATCTGTCTGAAATTTTAATTTAATTTCAAACTGTATATTTGTTTGTTTTGCAGATCTCAATTAACTTAGAACAATTTGATTGTTTGCCTCTTTCACCTGTGCTTAGTGGTTCCACCCTGGTGTGTTTTAAAAATTCGGTGCCAATTATATTGTTGTTTTAATTTCAATGTTACTTCTGGTTTGTTTTATGCTGTTGAATTACTGAAACTGCCTCTGTTATATTTTATTTTGCTGTTCTGTTGAGTGTTGAATTACTGAATTACTTTTGAAGTGATTTAGTATGATTTAGTATGTTTTGGAGCTTCTGGATCTTTATAGGGTTAGATTGAAATTAATATGGTAAGCTAAATTTGAATAATGAGAACAGGATCTTGATTTTGTATGGTATGAATTACTTTTGTTACTATTGTTGCTGGTTGTTTAATGAATTTGTAAATTGCTTGATTTTGTAAACAGGATATTGATTTGGTAAATTGCTTGATTTTGTAAACAGAATCTAGATTTTGTAAATTGGCGCTAAATTTAGTTTTTTTGTTGCATGTATTTATTTATGCCTTTATGCAGTTTTTGTAAACAGAATATTTTTTTACTTCACCAAGATGTGGTTCGGTTTCAAATAGGTGAGGTCTTTGCACATGTGCCAAAGGATGAAGTTGAGAATAGGATAGAAAACATGAAAGAGGTGACAAGCCAGAAACTGACAAAGCTTGACGAGGAGAAACAATCTGTGGTTGCTCAGATGGCTGAACTAATGGATTTTGTATGGGAAGTTCAAGGACTCGATCAATCTCGAGGAGGATAGTAGAATTCTTCTTGTTCATAGGTCTTTTTGGGTTGATTTGAACTCTATTGGACTTTGGGAATTTTTCAAGGAAGTTCAAGGACTCGATCAATCTCGAGGAGGATAGTAGAATTCTTCTTGTTCATAGGTATTTTTGGGTTGATTTGAACTCTATTGGACTTTGGGAATTTTTCAATCAGATTGCCCCATGTTTTATTTCATTTCATGTTTAGAGTATTTTCTTGCTTGAACTCTATTGTTCTCTTTATTATTAGAATATATAACTAGATTAGAATGTTTTTCTACTAGCCTTATATTATTATTATTGTTGTTCTTATTATGTAACTGCTTTTTTATTTCAGGTTGGTTTGTGTTAAGAAGTTTAGGTTTTGTTGGAGAAGACACTATAATTTGGCTATCTCTTAATGGAAATTTATTTTTATTTTTAGTTGTGTTGATTATTGAACTTTTAAACTTCTTTAATTGTCGTATTTGAATTCCTTTTGTCCTTAAATTTCATTAGACCAAGACTTTGTTAGTTATTGTGTATTTGTGCTTGTCGATTTCAATGTTATGACTTTGAGAAAAAGTATGGTAGTATTTTTTTTTAATTGATTAAAAAACCGAAAAATCGAACCAAACCAAACTGATTTTAATTGGTTTGGTTTGGTTCGGATGTCTTTGATAAAAAAAAAACCGAACCAAACCGAACCGCAGTTTAATTAAACCGAACCAAACCGAACCAAACTGCACCGCGAACACCCCTATTATGAACGACTCTTCTTCTTCTTCCTCGATAAAAACCATAATTGTCATGTTCTTCTTCTTCGCGTTTCTCCTCCTCGTCCTCTTCTTCCTTCTTCTTCTCCTTCTTCTTTGTGTTTCTCCTCCTTTTTTCTTCACGTATTTCATCTTTATCGTCATGTTCTCCTCCTTCTTCTTTTGATTTTGCAACATTACGTATTTTTTCTTCTTTATTTGATTTTTTCCTCCTACAAAAAATTATGAGAATATGAAATAAGAAGATGAAGAAGAAGAAATAGCAGAAGATGAGGAAGAGGAAGAGGAAGAGTTTTGAATTATGCAGAACTTATCAGAATAACAATACACCCAAATATCTTCGTTTTACACCTAAATTTGCTGCAAATACAGAAATGAGTTATGCTACGTGTACACTAAAATCAACCACCAAAGTCAGCCACCAGTATAAAATACATACTGGAATACAAATATACATTGAAAATAAATTAAACCACACATGTATTTATACGCAAATACATTGGTGGATGATTTTAGTCGCTGATTTTAGTATACAAATAGCATTTTGGTATAGAAAAATGTTTCCTCTAAAGCTACATTTTTTTCTTCTTCTTCTTTTCCTTATTTCTTTCTTTCTTTTAGTTAAATGAATATAAGTTCACCCTCTTCCAAGTAATTTTGTAGCATTATGTATTTCTTCTTCTTCTTTATTTGATTTTTTGTTTTTATTCTTGTTAAGAGAGTAAAACAAGAAGAAACTTGAGAAGGTAAAACAAAAAAAAAAGATGAATAAGAAAAAAAAGAAGAAGATGCTGATGATGATAAAAAAAAAAGAACCAGCAGAAGATGAAGAGAAGGAAGAAAAAGAGTTATGAATTATGCAGAACTTGTCAGAATAAAAATACATCTAAAATTTCTTAAAATACATCTAAATATCTTTGTGTTACACCCAAATATATTCGTTTTATACCCAAATTTGCTGCAAATACAGAAATGAGTTATGTTACGTGTACACTAAAATCAGCCATCAGTATAAAATATATACTGGAATACAAATATACATTGAAAATAAATTAAACCACACATGTATTTATACACAAATACATTGGTGGCTGATTTTAGTGGCTGATTTTAGTGTACAAATAGCATTTTTGTACAGAGAAATGTTTCTTCTAATGCTGCATTTTTTTCTTCTTCTTTTCCTTATTTTTTTTCTTTCTTTTAGTTAAATGAATGTAAGTTCATCATTTTTCAAGTAATTTTGGAGCATTATGTGTTTCTTCTTCTTCTTTGTTTGATTTTTTTGTTTTTATTTTTGTTAAGAGAGTAAAACAAGAAGAAACTTGAGAAGGTAAAACAAAAAGTAAAAGATGAATAAAAGAAAAAAGAAGAAGAAAATAGTGATGATGATGAAAAAAAAAAGAAACAGCAGATGAGGAGGAGGAAGAGAAAGAGTTCTAAATTCCTTAAAATACACCCAAATATCTTCGTGTTACACCCAAATATCTTCGTTTTACACTCAAATTTGCTGCAAATACATAAATGAATTATGCTACGTGTACACTAAAATCAACCACCAAAGTCAGCCACCAGTATAAAATACATACTGAAATACAAATATACATTGAAAATAAATTAAATCACACATGTATTTATACACAAATACATTGGTGGATGATTTTAGTAGCTCATTTTAGTGTAATAATAGCATTTTTGTATAGAAAAATATTTTCTCTAATGCTGCATTTTTTTTTCTTCTTCTTCTTTTTCTTATTTCTTTCTTTCTTATAGTTAAATGAATGTAAGTTCATTCTCTTCCAAGTAATTTTGGAGCATTACGTATTTCTTCTTCTTCTTTGTTTAATTTTTTTGTTTTTATTCTTGTTAAGAGAGTAAAACAAGAAAAAACTTGAGAAGGTAAAACAAAAAGGAAAAGATGAATAAGAAAAAAGAAGAAGATGGTGATGATGATGAAAAAAAAGAAGCAGCAGCAGAAGATGAGGAGGAGGAGGAGGAAGATGAAGAGTTTTGAATTATGCAGAACTTATCAGAATAAAAATACATCCAAATATCTTCGTTTTACACCCAAATATCGTCATTTTATACCCAAATTTGCTGCAAATACAGAAATGAGTTATGCTACATGTACACTAAAATCAGCCACCAAAATCAACCACCAGTATAGAATATATACTTAAATATAAATATACATTGAAAATAAATTAAACCACACATATATTTATACACAAATACATTGGTGGCTGATTTTAGTGTACAAATAGCATTTTTGTACAGAAAAATGTTTCCTCTAATGCTGCATTTTTTTCTTCTAAATTAAACCACACCTCAGCCACTTGATTGGATTCAAAACAATAAAAGGAGGAGAAGACTTGTATGAGAAAAATACTTGTATGTGGAGAACAAACTGCTCACAAACACCACAGAGGAGCTGCAAAACACACCAAAAATACACCATATTAAAACAAGCATAAACTATAGAATGCAAATACAACTATAAACCATCATAAAAAATGACAAAAATCTAATTCATGAATCATCATTAAATAGAAACTAAAACAATTCAACTAAAACAATAAGACAATTCACCTTCAGTGAGATGAAAACTCAAACTATAAATACACCCAAACTTTCCTGAAATACACCCAAATATTCTTGATTTACACCCGAATGTCTGATATAAAATGCAGAAAATTCACCAAAATTAGTACATTAGATTTAATTTGAACAAGAAATAATGAACAACAAATTTCACAGACAAGGTTCACGCATTATTCAGCTACACAATCATAAACTACTAACTGTATTCAAATTCAGATTCAATTATTAACTGGAACTAAACCACACCTTAGGAACTTCATTGGATTCAAATTCAAAATCCACTTCGCTCTGGTTCAGCTGACAATCTGAAGTTGAATCATCCATTATCTTCAAAACGATTTCAGAGCTTGATTTCAGAAACAATAGAAAACGAGAAAAACAAAGAAAGAGAGCAGAGAGAGAAACTTACGTAAACGGCGAAGGAGAAGGGAGAGAAAAACGCACGAAAGAGATCGAAGAGAGAACGCAAGAAAACGCAGAAGGAATTCAAAAAGGGAACGAAATCCTTTCGGAAAAGGAATTTATATTTTCGTGCGTTGATTGATTGGAAAATCTGTTAAGAAAGCGCGTGAAACATACGTGCTATAAGAGACGCGTTTTAGGGATAAGGAATATTGAGAATTTGTAAAACTTGTATAGTAAAAAAGCTTGTATGTGGAGATTTATTCTTTAACTAAATGAGGTACTTGGAACTTGGAAGGCTTTATACCTCTTTCAAACTTATACTACATCTTGATTTAGATTTGGCCAAAGAAAAAATTAACCTAAAATAATTCTTCTATTTTTGAAGATACATACCATTATTTAAGTAGAAATATAGTTGTCACTTCTCTTTAAAAGTAACACTTACTTTAATAATAACCGTTGTATATTCACCTATCCTAATAATGGAATGTTCAAGGGATTGTTAACTTAGCCAAATAAAAAAAGAATTTCATCAAATATTAGGATAGATTGGTGTGTATTTTGTCTTAAAATTGAAAGTGATATGTACTATACAACATTATTGCGGTACATGTGGCAAACAGGGGACATTAAATACAGGTGATGGTGGCGAAATATCACTACTTTTATTCACAATTATAGAAGACAAAAAGTTAAGTTCAATAAGTGCCATCTAAGGAAATTAAAGGGGGATCATAGTGTATGTGTTGGGTGCTACTATTGCAAGTATAAAAAGTGGGTGCGTTTTTGAAGACAACAGTAGGGTTACAATGTTGCTTGTTTCGTTTTCCACTAAAAGATTGTTTCCTTTTATTTTTATTTTATTTCCCTCCACACGTACTATCATGCTAGTGGGTCATCTTATGTTTTGGAATTTATAAGAAAAATTAAAGCTTAGTAGTCATTGATGCCGCTCCAAATGGAGTTTTATTATTAGTCTTGTATCTTTAAGTTAAAGATATTTAATTAATGGCATCGTGGAATCAAGTGGCCACAGAAAACATGTCAACTCTAAAATGCGACAAAGATGCCAAAATTATGAAGATTTTTTTTTTTAGATTATTGATTAGTAAAATTGCGATATACATGCATTTTTTTCTTTTATTATTTTTTTTATAAAAATAATTTGTCAACTATTGATCTCTAAAAGATAAAAGGTAGTAATTAAAGAGTAAATTAAGAAGGTAAAAGATGCCATCAATTCAAAATAACACAAACATGCATATTATCGGCGAAATTATGACTACAATTTTTATCACTAAAAAGTTTAAAATTCAACGCTTGATAATTCAAGAAAAAAAAATTAGTATAAGAGAAATAAAAGAAATGTTTGTATATGCATACTGAAATCAATCTTGACCAGTACTGAGTCTTATAGTGATTTCGGAAAGCAAACTTCTTTCAATTATCTAGAACAAATTAAATAACTTTGATGCATAGCATTTTGTAAAAACACAAAAAAATTTTAAAAACTTATTTTAATTACAAAAATATCGATAAAATTTATTTTTTTACTTTTTAAATATGTTTATTTTTAAAATAATATTAAACATATTTTTTAAATAATAAAATTAAAATAATACAACATATATAATAATTAATAGTAAAAATAAAATAAAAAAATATTTATTTATTTATTTATTTTTACGGATCTACATATATGCGCAGATTAAATGTGTGGATACCTACATAAAATTCACAATCCAATTATATTAGAGCGCAAATCAGATTTGATAGTCTTGTAGATCGAATCTATATCCGTAATTTTTGAGTCAGATTTAGATAAATACTTCGAATATACACGGATCGAATTCAATCTATGAATACTTTTATCTGTCACTACTTCAAAACTGTTGCAACAACTTCAAAACTGTTGCAACATAATGCGATGGACAGTGAAAAACATTTTTTCTTCTTCTCATTTATTTTAAATAACTATTTATTTTTCTTTTGATATGAAAGATAATCTAAATCATTAATTATATGTACGAATCAAAAGACAAACTATACTTGAGCAGATATATCTATCTCTCTCTTTACTAATCATCGTATCTAAGTAATGAAATGTCAATGTTTGGTGCTTATGGCATATAGTTGCAGTGGCCCACAATTAATCCACACGAGCCAAGATATATGCAATTGACGTTTATTACAACACATTTGACCTAATAAAGAGATCATTAGAGTTTCAAGGAAAAGCTATGCGTTTTTTGTATAATTAGATATGATTATTTATATTTTTTTACCTAAATATTTAAATTTTTATAAGAGATTAGTTTTTTTAAACTTACATAGATACATCTTTTAGAAAAAATATTTTTATTAAAAAAATAAATTATTTATTTTTTTAAAAAATCTATTTAAATATAAAATAATTTTTGTTTATTAAAAAAATATATTTTTTAAAAAGATAAAAAAAAATTAAGTACTTTTTTAAAAGTCAATCCAAACTAACTCTAAATATTTTTTTTGAAAAAATAAGGTCAGTTTAAATTGACTTTTGAAAAAAAATACTTATTTTTTTCATCTTTTAAAAAAAATTTAATAGACAAAAGCTATTTTCATATTTGGATAGACTTTTAAATTTTTTTTTAAATATTAAAAATATTTTTTACTTTTGTTTTTTGTCTTTTCTTTTTTTTTTAAATAAGATACTATTAGTTTTTAGAAAAAGTAAATAATTTAATTTTTTTAATAAAATTATTTTTCTTAAAAAATATATCAAATGTATTTAAAATTTAATAAAAATATTTTATTTTTAATAAAAAGTATTTTTTCATTCAAATAAATCAATCCAAACTAACACTAAATACATTGTTTTAAGTAAAAGTAATGTATTTTAATTTTTAATACATATAAATTCTGAATACCAATAATTTATTATTAGTAAAAAATTACTCAGACAAAAATCATTTCTAATTTATTT
This sequence comes from Arachis hypogaea, assembly GCF_003086295.3. Classification (NCBI taxonomy): domain Eukaryota; kingdom Viridiplantae; phylum Streptophyta; class Magnoliopsida; order Fabales; family Fabaceae; genus Arachis; species Arachis hypogaea. Next base: position 156,839,282 of record NC_092050.1, read on the forward strand.
TAAAAATTTATTTTAAAATCATCCATCATTCTTATGAATAAAGTTCGCCACAAAGCTTAGTCTTGTTCTTTTGAACTAACTCCTGTTTAGCCGATAAACCAAAGAACAACGTAACTAGAAGCTTGCTTATGAAATTCAAATTTTAATTTTTTTAAATATCAACGTTGATGAGTGACGATGCTTACTCTCTTATTTCATCTATATACGTACTCACTCCATTTTCAACAAGAGTATCCTAATAAACATTCATGCGTATACTCATACAAAATCCATAATCTCTTACATTTATATATCTAAGAAGATCATTGGATTCGAGTTCTAAATAGATAGCTTACGTTATCAAGCATTGCAAATTAAAGAGACTAGAAGTTAGCGAAGTGCGCTTTGAAGCAGTACTACCATTAAGATCATGTCAACAAGTATATAAAACTTGTGTCCCAACTTGTATTTCTGAATTGACTTGCATAATAGATAACGTTATGGACGCCAGATCAACATTACATATGTAAACAGTGAAAAGATCACGATAAAATATGCAATTTTCAGGGTTTTGTGTTTTGAGTAATTGGGTGCCTTACTTTTATTTTCCTTATGAAGGACTTAATTAAGTACTTAACCCATTAATGAGATTCTATATAATCCATCTATGAACTTAAATTAAGTACTTAACCTATTAATGAGATTCATATATAATCCATTATTCTAAGAACCAGACTGAAGCAGTCAGTTCAATTAAATTAATCATAATCGACTACTAAATCGATTCAGTTTAGAATAAGAAATGGTTAATAACTGAAACAACTTAATTAAAATTAGTTACTACAAAAGATAAAGATGCTAATATTCATACGTAATGCCTTAAAATATATCATTAAAGTGAATGATAACACATTAAAATCATTCTTCTCATATTGGAAAAGACAATGCCTTACAAAACAAATAAAGACAATAAAAAAGTACCGATATAAAGTAAACTAATGTTATCTTTGAATTTATTAAGTAAGCAATAAAATATTTAATATTTTATTTTATTTTATTTTATTCTATTTCTATCCCATAAATCTATTAAATTATTATTAATATTTTGTTAAACAATTTTATTTTATACATCATCTTTTTTATTCTCTTCCATCCAATTTATCATTGCTATCAAGACCATGTCATTAGACCAGCATCGTAAAATTGAATAAGTTAAATATTTAACATAATTTTTCAAATTTTTTGGTACACATTTAAAATAATAATAAAAAAACATATTTTATTCTTGTACGTTAATTTAACAAAACAAAGGAACTAGTAATATAACTTTTTTTTTCTTCCTTTCCCTTCTTAGTAAAACAAAGAAACTAATAACGTAATTTTTTTCTTTCTTTTCCTTTTTAGTTTGTGATAAAGAATAAGCTAGCATGATTAACTTGTAATCCATCTTAAAAAGATAATTTTTTATTCTTTTAACTGATTTTTTTATTATCTTTCAAACATTATTGATAATAAAGATATTGATTTAAAGCTCATCATTTCCATTTATCATCACCAGCGTGTTACACATTGCCGACAAGATCTTGTGGAAGAAGATTGTTCACTGTTCACAAATTGTTGCATTGTATAAGTTATGACATCTGAATTAAATTTCAACCAAACAAAATTACGACAGCCAAAATGTTAAAAGATTTAAATTATTTGTTCTCTCTGTTTCTACCATTAAACTTAATTAAGTAGATATAATTAACTAGGGTAATTACCCTTTTAAAATGGTTGTGCGTCAATATTACCCAATTGTCCTGTTTTAATTTTTGGTTTAAAATTATACTTATAAAAGTCGTTCTAACTTAAAGCGATTTAGTAGTAGTCATAGTGAATCATTGCAAACGTTACATAAATCATTCTAAATTAAAATAATTTAGTATTAGAAAAACATTTTCAGTAGTAATAGATGTAAGTGCTTAATTATAATTAGTTAGTTACTTCAACATATATCAATTAGAATAGAAATTAGCTTAATTTACCAATTATTTAATATATGCTATAATTAATTAGAGCAAAAGTACAGAAGGAGTACATAAATGTAACAACTTAACAAACGTTCAATACAAGTGTCAGATTTACGGGCAAAAAACGAAAATAATCTGCCGGTTATAAGATTACTGTCATATTTTTCGTCAGATTAAATCCGTCAGTACAAATCTCGCCGATAATTATTTACCGTCGGATTCTGCTGAGCCTATTGATGAAGGGTCCAGGTGAAGAGCAGCACCTGCTACGTTGTCCTCGGGATCGATAGATTGACTGGTGGCAGAGGCGGATGATTATCTCAATGTGGATGTGCGGAGGTTGTCGGTGAAGAATGATACCAGCCCATAGACGCGATTCTTGTACGGCTCAGATGTGGCCTTGCGTCAAACCATGTTAGGATGGACTACTCATGCAGCGGAGTTGTTGCCATCGTCATCAGTACGTTGAGATTGCTGGGTTGCGGCCTCCAATCTCTCCGTGCCTGTGTAACACATTTTATGACTAGGGTTACAGTTAATTTAAAAATGGTATATCACACGATCTCTCATAATGATTCGTGGCCCACTGATAAGCAAATCTCTCCTTGTTCTCCTCTAATGTGTGAGTATACTTGAAGGTTTCCGCAATCGTCGCATCACGATCTAACGACTTAAACTACACATTTTGAAACCACATGTTAAGTCAAGTAATAATGACATTATATTAAGAATAAATAAACTTAATAATAATAGAGAAAAGTATCGTTTTTGTCCCTAACGTTTGAATCGTCCTTTTTAAGTCCCTAACGTTTTAAAATTGACTCAATGTTGTCTTGCCGTTAGGAATCTGTTAAGGGAATTGACGGCAGGACAAAATTGAGACGATTTTGAAACGTTAGGGACTTAAATAGAACAAAAATGTTGGGGACGAAAATGATACATAAAAATAAATTTTAATTTTATCCTTCACTAATATCAATCTTTTATGGTACATAGTTAGTCAATTATTTTTAATCACATTTAAGTAAATTATACTTAATCACATTATTTTGATTCTAAATAAATTTATTTTTTTTATAATTTTACACTTAAAGATTTTTACTCATCATGAAATGTTTGTAAAATTACTAGAATCACATTACTTTATTGTATATTTATCATTTTTTTCCCACAAGTTTATGTACTAGTCATTCTACAAATATTTTATGATAAGTAAAATTTTTTAATAATAAAATTATAAAAAAAATAAATTTATTTAGAATAAAATTAATGTGATTAAGTGTAATTTACTTAGATGTGATTAAAAAATAATTGAATAATTATGTACCGTAAAAAATTGATATTATTGAAGGATAAAATTTAAATTTATTTCTATGTAGCGTTTTTGTCCCCAACGTGTTCGTCCTATTTAAGTCCCCAACGTTTCAAAATCGTCTCAATTTTGTCCCGCCGTCAATTCCGTTAACAGATTCCTAACGGCAGAACAACATTGAGTCAATTTTGAAACGTTAGGGACTCAAATAGGACGATTCAAACGTTAGGGATAACTTAGAGACTTACCCCAAACGTTGGGGACAAAAACGATACTTTACTCTAAAATAAATAAGTCACTTACCAGTCTGGCCTTTGTCTTCATGAAAGTCGTTGACTCACCAGTATATTTTGACGACCTAGCCATGCTCTGTTGGCTTTGTTCGTGAGACGGTGATACTTGAACCCCTCATCAGTCTCCCAATGGACGTACAATGACTTCTTAATGTTCGGGTGGAGCCAAATGGTGAGGTAGTCGCGGTGCTTACGTATGTCCTCCAACATATGCTGAAGCTGCCTAGCCATCTGATGGTCGAAGATCTTCTTGATCGTGAGATTGAGTCTTGTCCCATATAAATTTTTCCTGCAGAAAGAATATTTAACACGAGTTGATTGAAATTAAATATATAATTAAACAAAATAGAAGACATAAACTAACTAAGGTTTGAATATGTTGAGTTTTTACTGCTCACTTTTGAAATCGTCGATCTCTGGTCTCAACTAGGATCTTCTTGCAGCTCGGCCATGGGTGGTTATACATTAGGTTGATGACATTAGTACACTCTTGTGTACATGTACTATTATTTGGCGCAAACATATCAATAAAAAACTTAAGATTAGTAGTTTACTAAAAAGTTATTTGAAGTAATATATAAACTTCAATTATATTTAGAAGAGTTTCATATATAACTAAAATGCGCCAAAAACTCTATCCATCAACAATCACTTAAACAACATCTATTAACAATCAACAAACAAGAATCAAGAATCAAGCAGCAACATCCATCAATCAATAATAAGAAATTCAATTAATTAAGATTAGTAGTTTTATCTATATGGCATTATATGACTTAAGCATCAACATCCATTAACAATCAATAATTTTTAAACACTTTCAACAGTTCAAACCTACTAACTTAAATCGAACTTATCTTTAATAATCTAAATCCACTAAAACTAGAAAATTGAGTGTAACTAAAAAGATTTGCATATAAAAGACTTAAAATAATACTCACACCGACAAACTATCAGGCCAAATCGTCATCTTTACAATGGGAGGTGATGGAGAGGCATCTGGATATATGGGATCTGTGAGAGGATTCAGGCACTATGGTGTCTGTCGCTTGAGGCGGCGTCGTCAAGATAGTGGGCTGCTGAGCGGATGGAGGCGTCGTCGTCGAGGTATAAGGAGCCACGTAGTTGGGAGTTAAGGACCATGATGAATGGCTGGTCCGGTGCTAGGTAGTCGGAGTAGAGAGGGACGACTGAGAAGTCCCAGGGGTACCAGTAGAAACCCTCCCTCTACCACTACGACGACCACGAGGCCGATCCATGACACCTCTACCTGTCTTCATGTTTGCAAAGAGCATACCAATTAACACAAATCCTCCCACAATTATATTATTAGGAAAAAATTTTGACATAACTCCCCTAAAAAGGTGCTAACCTTCACAACGATAAACCACACAACAATCAAGACATATTCAAACACGAAACTTTACAAAGTTACAACCCTTGAATCTAAACCTAACTAATCCATTAGAGAATCTAGTCTCAAACTTTAACACTACTAAAACATGCATATCATCAAGTATTATTAAATATTAATGATGTCTCTATCTAATTCAAATTTTAGATTGATGAGATTATATATTATCTAAAACCTATTACTTCACATACTTTTATAAATTCAAATCAAAATTTTAAATTTTAGTTTGTATAAATTACTAGACCTTATTCAAGCTAATATTATAAATATGTATTTGTCTCTAAATTTAAGTTATATTAAGCATTATATGATTTACATTGTTAACTAATTAGTTGGGTACCCAATTAGTTAAAATTTAGAACAACACAACAAACAATACAATTTAGAATCTAATTTCAACTTCAAATTTAGAATCTATTCTCATCAATAGTCATCCAATACCAAGCCAGAACCAAATTTAAGAAGTGGAAGAAGGGGGTGCTACCTGGAGGAAGTAGCGGCATGCAGAGACGACGGCAACAACAGCAGCAGAAGCAGCACCAGCTGCGGCGATTCGGTTCGGACGTTGAGAGTGTAACACCCTACCACATAGAGCTTTACACCTAGGATGTAAAACAGAGGTGGCGAGGCGCTACGACCTCTAAAATAAAATATAACTATATATAATAGTCGAAAGAAAGTAGTATACTAGGAGCCTTGAAGAATGGGTAAAACGAAATCGCAAAATTAAAAGCGCAACGCTCAGGAAAGAGATTACTTGCGTATGAAGAAAACTAGAGTTCATATAACAAATAGCATATTATAATCACTTAGGCAGTCCCAATTAATGCACAAGCAAGCAATTCAAACAATATGCATATGATGAGTGCCTGTCCTATGGCTGATGATATCATCTATCGATTATATAGCCAACCCGACACGTTCTGGTAGCTAACCATAGACTGAAATACCCATGCGGAGCAAGTGAGTTTGAGCTACAACCCCCTTACTACTACCCGCTTAACCCAGAGCTAGTGGAATAACCACTACTGTAGCTACTACCCAGGCGGGTGTTTAAAAGCTCAACCTGGAGCAAGTGAGACGAACCACAACCCTTGCTACTACCCAGGAGTCACAATCATTGACCTGGAGCAAGTGGGATGAACCACCATTCTTGCTACTGCCCAAGGTTTCAACACACATTCATCCAGTTTAAATCAAGCATCATCATTATCAAATCTCAAACATTAACCTGGAGCAAGCGGGACAAACCACCATCCTTGCTACTACCCAGGTATCACAAATATACATTCATTTATTACTCCATAATTAAATTCATTTCTTCATACTCTTCTTCACCAACATTCTCGTTAAACTTTTCAACTTACGTCACCCCTTTACAATCTTTCTTCACTCGCAAGTTATTATCCTCTCAAATGTTCAACTCCCTTTCTATAATTAAATTCAAGGTTAGGACACTAGGGAGTAAAAATAGAGGTTTAGAAGTTCAAAATTAAGCTTTAAATTACCAAAAATTCGTGTTTGCTGAAATAGGGGCCACACGTACGCATGGACCACGCGTACGTGTGGGAGTGCATTACTAAAAGGTCACGCGTACGCGTGGGCCACGCGTATGCGTGGGCATACAATTTTCTATGCTCGCGTATGCAAGCACCCTGCTCGTGTACGCGAGTACCCAACCCGAATAGGTTGGTCGCGTCGCGTACAATGGTCGCATACGCAAGTTATGCAGAACAGCAAAAATGCTGAATGCTGCAGAATTTTCAGCTTTGTACTCCAAACTTCCAATGCGCATAACTTTTTTGTTTTAAAATATTTTTTATCTATTTTTCAAACGGCATAAACTTCACAGACCCAATTTTCATATAGAATGAATTTGGAATAATTTGGGGGGTCCGGAAGCCGTGTTATGGCTTGCCGATGTTTGGCCAAAAATCAGTTTTTCACAAAAGTTCATAAACTTCTATTCTTACCAAAACCAAATTCTGTACCACATACACTCATACAAACTAACACAACAATATACCATTTACAGCACCAAAATCTCCCCATCATACCATAACCAATCGTACCTCAATATTACACAATCTCACACCTAAAATTTTTCAAATAACCAACAAGATCATCGACAATCCCTCATCTATGCATATTCATCATTATCAACTTGTCAATCATCATTTAACATTCTAGTTCCATCACAAACAATAGTCATCAATAGGTTTTACAAGTACTCAACCCATAACAACAATTATCATCAAGTGCTACTCATTTAACATACTTTATCATTCCAACCTATCATATGGTCCTCTAGCCTAAGTTTTCACAAGACATTATATATTAAATACGAGAAACCTAAACCATACCTTGGCCTATTTCCTCATATAACCTAAAGGCAACTGAATTAGGCAAGGTTGAAGTCTCCACCACCAACAATTCAGCACCCAAGCTCCCACTCAAGCTTCCAATCCTTTCAATTGTGTTCCAAATCTACTTATAAACTACCTAACACATATTATCACATCCATACACATAACTCAATGCACAATCATAATTAACTAAGGAATTCACTAGGGTTTGTGGATCCTTACCTTGTATGTCGTTAATCAAACAAAAGCCCGCTAATTCCTCAAGTTAACTTGACTCTAAACATCAAATTAATCAAAGATCTCAACACCTACAACACATAATCTATAAAAATTAGGGAAGAGAGAATTGGAACTGAGAATGTGACTTCCTTACCAAATTTCTTACCGGGCTTTATAGAGCTTGACGTTGCGGTCGCATGGCCACGAATAGTGCGGCGATCGGAGCTCGGAGTAGGAAGATATCTTGGTTTGAAAGTGGTGTTAGGGTTTGAGCTTCATATTCATCCCCTCCATTCTTGGTTCAGCGTTCCTCATGTAATGAGGAAAGAAGATGGCTGAATTCTTTATATAATGAGGCTTGGGTTGGGCCTTGGGTCCAATACGGGCCCGGTTCATTCGGTTCGGCCCAATATTGGGCCAAATTCTTTAAAATTAGTGTCTAAATTTATATTTTAATTTGCTCAATATTATTTTACTATAAAATTTACATTTCTAATTTATTTGACTAAAAATTAATTTATTAACTAATTATTCATTAATTTTGCAGAATTTACATCCTACCCACCTAATTAAGAATTTTGCCCTCAAAATTCAGATTTAGTTACCTAAAAAGATGTGTGGGGTAGTCCTTCTGTATGTTCGATTCAAGTTCTCAAGTGTGTTCTCCAATTCTAGCTCCACCCTCAGCATCCTCTGCTAACGAAAACTATTTCTCTACGTAGCCACTTAACACTTATATCATATTATTAATTCTAACCGAAGTTACTTAAAGCATTAGATTCTCCTTCAGTTGCGCTGGTTCAAGTCCTAATACATGATTGACATCAGAAGTGTACTCCTGAAACTGAGACGTGAAATACGTCGTACCGGTTCGAAAGATGTGGGGTTAGAGTTACCCGATACGCCACTGGCTCAATTCTCTTTGGAATCTGAAATAGTCAGTCCTTGCCGTTGATTCAGGTCCTAAAACACTTCGGCTTCAACCCCTTAGTCTTGATTTACTCATCGATTCCAGCTTGTTGAAGTAACCTTCACAAATACAGGACTTCCTTCTTCAAATATGAAAAGGTTTCTCTTCAGGTCCGCATAACTCTTCTGTCAGCTTTTCGTATAGAGAATCTTAACTCGAATTTGCGTAGTTTTTCTCCATTGTCTCGGCTATCAAATTCAAGAACTAAAATGTTTGATGCTCTTGTTTTTTTATCAATACAGAGGCATTTAGCACACCGTGAAGCCTCACCTTCTGTCCTAGACCTCAGCGATCTATTACGAAATCGATAGCTACTCTTCCTTACTTTCAGTGTAGAACCTTCAATGGTTGCAGCATTTCGAATGGCTTCTGGTGGTCACTCGTTACTTCCTCATGCTTCAAGCACACCATCACATGCATCGCCACTTTGTTCTTCATTTCTGGCCGCTCAAAAAATATCTTCCTTGATTCGTGGTACGTTTTATTAATTTCAGGGTAAATTCGGAAATCCTCTCTTGTGAGTTTCAGATAACAGTTTTTTGCTTCAACTTTTGATTTCGACACAAAATTCTCTCTTGGTATCTTCTTAATTCAACAGGCTTCAATACCCTTAGTAGCTCCTTATCATCATTATTGTGCTCCTTAAGTTCTCGACCTTACGATCTCTTGTAATTTGTAATTGGTTCAATCTGACACCTTCATCCACTTTCTCAATGCCCAACTTAAGACCTTAACTTACTTAACAGTTCTTTCTCTTTGGTCATCCAAGCAATACTCAGAGACTTCATGCTCAGGCGTCCGTCACCACTTCACGATTTTTGATTAAGCCCACATCATAATTTAAGTAACACTTGTATCATCAAATTGTTTCAACCGAGAACGATTTATACAAAAATACCTTTCATAATTCGTTCTTCACTTAAAATTAATGGCCTTTTTTTTTTAAGTTAGGAGTGAGATTTGAACTCGTAGTTTCTAGGTGAGTATGGAGAGACTCTACCATTTGAGTTATAGCTCGTTAGCAAACTCAAGGACTTGTTAATTAAAAACTTATTATTTGATGAATAAAAAATTTTAATTGAGTAATTATTTAAATATCTTTATAATTTTATTATTGAATTTATTCATTATATATTATATTAATTAAAAAACTAAAAATGATTGATATTTATAACTATTTTTTTAAAATCATTTGCCTAATATGATTCAATAATAATAATATAAATAATTTTAAGCATATTTTTATAGGTTTGATTCTTATTATTTGTTTGGATTTTGCAAACATATTATTTTATCTATTTTTAGCAAATCGATGGTGGTTCGATATCTAATGATCTGGGAGCAAAACCTACTCTTCTGTGAGTACGGGTTCTTTAAAGTGTATCAAAGGACCTTTTTTGATTGAACAAAAACTAAAGAAAATCTGAAAAAATAAATGAAAGACTTTGAAAATAAATTGATTGAATTTAAATAAAGCAGTAAATTGCCTTCGATAAGATCAAAGGACTTTGAATTCGAAAATAAAATGCTGAAATGTAAAATTAAACAAGGAAATTAAATGTTGTTTGAAAAGTAAATTTGTACAAAAAAGGTAAATGAAAATGTAAAAAACAGATGGAAGGAACCCTATAGAAAAATGACTCGAAGCAGACTCAGTAAGTCGCTAGGATGTGAGTGTGCGTGAGTTTTTTCTAAAGCAAAGTTCCAACCTTGATTCCTTCAACCTTCTACTTATTTATAGAAATTCCCGACCAATCACCTTCAAGTATAACTTCCACGTATGCCAATCCTCGAATAATTGCTCCCGCTTCTTTTGCTTAACATAAAAAACTGCTGCTAAGGATAACCTTTGAAACTTGAGTTCTTCGATTTAACATATCGAGCAGCTCCTCGACTAAAATACGTCAACTGGCTTTTACTCCACATTCCTTGCCATAAACCTTCTTGATACATACCTTTATCCTTTAAGACACATACTCACTAAATCTCGAATACAACACCTCTTCGAAATTTAATATTTTCGACTAACAAATTATCCCCTTAGGATTAATATGTTTTTCGATACCATTCTAAAATGAAAACACTTAATCATATATACTCTTACCTTGCCATCATAAGCAATTAATTAACCATAAATGAAATTCATTACTTTTCATTTATTCGCGCCCATTCTGATACGTTTCCCACTACTATCGGTTTCTCTTTCCACCACTTTACCTTCTCAAAGAAGTTACCTAATTTCAAATTTTAAAATCACAAAATATGAAATGACAGTATATCTTCTTTATTTTACTGAATCAAATTTCTATCGTCACCATTAACTTTTTGCCTCTCAACTTTCATTTCCCTTTCAAAAACCAATTTTACCCATCTTCTCTGAACTCTCCTGCATGATTTCCTATTTTGCAACTAGCTCAACCATCAACAAAACCTCACTCACATTCATCAATGGCTTCTTTTTCTGCTCAAAAAACCCTCACTGCCCAAGACAAAGGCAAAGTCCCTGCAACAAAAGCCTTTGAACAACCAAATTTGCAGATACTGAACCAGGTCAATGACGTGATTATTGAAGATCCCCAAGGCTTGTCCACTGACAAGAGGATTCTTATCCCTTTCACTGTTGATGATGAAACATGCTGTTTTGTTGGCCACATTTAGACTCTGGAGCGTACTCAAAGGAAATCTCATTTCTTTCCCAGCGCTGAGGGAGAAGACTTACTCATCAAACAAGACCTTTTCATTGCCCTTTTTACTAATCCCAAAAAACCTTTTAGAAATAATCCCAAAGTCACCCCTCGAGGAGCTAATTTTCTTGCTTGGTATCAACGTCTCGAATCAGCAAAAGGTGATGTCTGTAGGGTATAAGGCATTTATGATCTTCTTCGCCTTTCTCATTTCACACCTACCACACATCACTAGATGATTGGGACAGTTGTATGTTTTTGGAACAAAACAACCAATAACTTTCACCTCCCATATGGAATGGTAGGACCCACACTATTTGATGTTGCTGTCATTACTGGCCTTCCAATAAACTCCCTCGAAGTGACATTCGACATACAGCCAAATCAATCTTATAAGATAGTTCAAAAGAACTCTTATAGCGATTTCATCAGTCACCATATGGGACATGGAAACGATCCTGTGACTGATGAAAAGAGTGTGTCGTTCTTGTATTACTGGTTGAATGCCATCATTTTCTGTTCGAGAAGTGTCCAGATGAAAAACTATTTCTTCCATTGGCTGCTCTATTACATGAAGGTTACAGATTCAACCTACCCAAATTAATTTTAGGACACTTATACAATGAATTAGGATATTTGGTTGACTGTCTTCGAAATAATTGATCGATCAATTTGGGTGGCCCTCTTTGGCTCTTACAGCTCTGGTTGAATGTTGTTTTCGAAAAATTCATGAAGCAAGATAGGGGCAATGCTTCAGAAAAATAATATATCGAGGGCTTATAATTGGCCCCTTTTCAACCAAATTTCAAAAATGCCAATCGGACTGAAGACCTTTTTTGGACTATCTTCTCACTCCTTCACTCCTGCAAAAGCTTTCACAATGATGATTTGACATTCACTCCCTTTCTGCGTCAAAATTCTGGACCGAATTGGTTCGAAAGTCTTTTCTTTCCTTCTGATGATAAAGAAAACAAAGTGGCCAATAGAACTTGGGCTAACTTCCTTGCTGTTCAAATATTTCTGACTGGATTACCTAAATATAAAAAAGAACATCTCAAGGTAACTCTTTATACCCCCCCACTATGTTACTAGACAAATAGGTTTTTCTCAAGCCATCCCATCACCTATCCCAAGAAAGGACAATGCTCTTTGTCATTTTGAATTCAATTCGAAAAAGAGTATCCAAAGATGCCTCAACGTCAATCAACAGCATCAAAGCAACTACTCTCGTCTTCTTTACGCACGTAGTGCATTTATTACCAAATCTTTTATCGAATGGTGGACCAAGTATTATTCTCGATACAGTCGCACCTTAAATGAGATCAAGAAATCTTCAATAAAAAATTCTCCAACTAGCTGAAGCCTCACCTAGAAGGGCTCAAAAAAGAAAAATCGAGGCTGTCGTACAACCCAAAAGTCCAAAAAGTTTTAAGCAAAGTCTCCAAAAAAGTAAACAACTAACTGAACTTTCTTATTCGAATTTTACTTATTGAATTTATTTGAACATACCTTGTATTAACCATTTGGTTTCAATTCAGAAACAATCATCAAGTGAAAGTCTGACGAAAGCCAACAATCATTCGAATTAGACATTTTTGCTTCTTCCAGTGAGTCAAATTCGGATGATCTATCAGAAACCACTTCGTTCCCACATCTCATTTGCAAGAAACCTGCCCAGGTATAATTTTTATCGATCTAAAATTTTCTTTATTAAATTTGAATTATTTCACTTACAAACATTTCTATCATATCTAAGGCTGGGAAGGCTACTCAATCCATTTCTTCCTCATCTCCTGCATTTGAACCAGAAAAGCAAGGAGACCAGCCTATACTAGAACCACAAGAGTCTCATTCTTCTGCTCAAACTATTATTTCGGTGGAATCCATACAAATCATTCTTCCATCAAATGCTAAAAAACAACCTCCGTCACCTCAAGCAGTAAACATTTTTAATCCTCCTTCTCCTATCAATGCTGATTTGATTCTTAATTCTCCCATTGCACCAAACCTCGATTCACCTGTTTGAGTAACCAAAGACATTACACATACTCCTAAAAAACACCAAGTCCAAGAAGAATGACAGAGCCCTCTTCCTCACAAGGTCCTGAACTCTCGAAAGAGACTCCAGTCAGCACCCCTAAATTCCAAGATGATGAATTGGCTAAACTAGTGGCTGTTTTAACAAAGATTACTCAAGAAGAAGAAATTTTTGTCTCGAGACCGATCATTGAATATTTACCCACATCGAATCTTCCTACAAATCTCAATTCTAAAACTCTCTGATAATTAACTTCACTCTTAAGGCTATTGACCTATCATGCTGATGAATAGGTTGCACAACCTGATTTGAATAGCCTTTTGTTTGACATTCTGAGTTCTTCCCTTAAATTCCAGGTTCCTTTTCAATTCTTCTCTATAGTGAAAAGGTTTTCAAGAATTTTGAACAACTGTGCTATCACTCAAGACAAGTTAAAAGAAGCTAAGGAAAGAGTGACCAAAATCGAAACAGAGTCATAAAAAATCATCACTGTCCTTCAATTGATACAAAAATCGTACAAACAATATGACCTGAGAATTGCTCAAGCTACTATGTACTCAAACTTATTTGAAAAACGGGAGGAAGAAATCGAAAAAGAGCTTGCCAGAATTTGAGAACGAAAAGCTGAATTAGTTGGGTCATACGCTGTAGTGCAACAAAAGAAACAAGAACTTTTCAAAGAACTCTGCATAATGGAAACCAAACAAGAAGAAATCGGTAGAAGGTACGAGAGAGCTCAAAATGAAGAACATGAAGAAGTCGCAAATTATTCTGCTCTTAATGATGAAAGGGCACAACTTCATACGAAACTCGAAGATCTTTTAACCCCTTTCTTTCCAGTAACTTAATTCTTATAAACCCTTCAATTACTTGTATCTCCGTCTATATATTTAAACTTCGTTATCTATGCATCGATATTGCTTTAAATATTTTCCATTTATTGACTTAATCACACTTCCCGAATCGACATCTTTAATTCGATACACATTTCCAGAATACAAATCAATCACTTGAAAAGGTCCTTCCCAATTATGGGACTATTTACTAAGAAATTTCGACTTTCTCTCCATTGGTAAAATAACTTTTAACCCCAACTCTCCTACGCTAAAGCACTTTTTCTTTACTCGACGATTATAACTTCGAGCAATGTTATTTTTCTGTTGGACCATATTTTCAAGCACTAATATGCGTTCTTGACTTAAATCATTCAACTCATCAAATATTGCATTCCAATCATCTTCAATTGGCAAGTCATCTTGCCTCATTACTCTTAACGTATTAGGATTAATCTCTATTGGTAATACTGCATCATGACTATACACCAATTTATAAGGAGATATATTTGTCGATCCTCTGGGTGAATTTTGATAAGCCCATAACACTTGGCTTAAAGTCTCATCCCAAGTTTGAGGTTTACGACCAATTTGCTTTTTAATTAAATTGATCAATATTTTATTTGCTGCCTCAACTTGACCATTTGCTTGTGCGTAATATGGATTTGAAGTTACCATAGTAATATTTCTCAAAGCTGCAAAATTTTTAATGTTTTGACCAGTAAACATAGTCCCCTGATCAGTGCTTAAAGTTTGAGAAATTCCAAATCAATGCATTATATACTCCTCAATGAAGTCTAGAATTTCATTTTGACCTGCGTCGATTAAAGGAAAAACTTCAACCCATTTTGTGAAATAATCAATTGCCACCAAAATAAATTTATGATTCCTCGACAAAGGTGGGTGTATTACTCCAATCAAATCTAGAGTCCAACCTCGAAAAGGCCAAGGCTTAATAATTGAATGTAATTCGAAAGCAGGTATTTATTGTATCACTCCATGTCGTTGACATTCTTGACATGCCTTTGCATAATCGATACAATCCTTGATAATGGAAGGCCAATAAACATGATTTTGCCGAATCACATACACCCCTATGAACTTCTCCAAGAGCAATATCTTTATCTAATCTACCCAAACACTTAGAAAGACTATCATCAATTGAAAGAGTTGAGCATCCTGTCGATATTCAAAGGCTTTAATTTATTATTATACACTTTAAAATTGACATACAACTGCTCAACATATAAACTCAAATCAGTCTTTATGACTTCAGGCTTCCCTTCATTTGTCCACAAAAGGACACTTTGATACATAGTTAATGGTACTACTCCAACACCATGTATCCAATCACGCCTTAGTAATGCGTTATAACTGGCCTTCGATGATACAACCACAAAACAGTGTTTCGATCAGAAGACCCAACTTGCACCCCCAAGGGTTACCAACCCTTTTGCAGGAGAAGACATTCCACTATAGTCAGTCACAGAGATGTTAGTAGGAAATTATTCGGATGCTTCCCTACTTTCATTAACATTCTCTCTGGCAAAAAACTGTGATATGCAAGAGATGAAGATGATATTTTTGTTTTTCGGTAGGCCTCTGGAAATAGCCTGGTTCATCCTCATATCGAATGAATGAGAAAACCTCCTCGTATTCTCCCAGATACTCAGTTGAGATTATCAAAATGGTGCTCACCATTTCATCATCACCTTCTTCAAAATACTCATAATCCAGATCAATATTTTTCTCTTTAGTAACATCTGGAGCTACTATCACAGCCTTGCCTTTATCCAGTTTAGCAAGGATGGAATTTTCTTTGAATATGTTTCCCCATGAGCAGGAAATACCACCCTCGAATGAACAGAAGGAGTTGCTCCCTTGACTCTTTCACTCTGAGACGCCTTTGGAACCTGACGTCCACCCCTTCCTCTTTGATATCCTCTTGCTCGACCTCGAAAATAAGGATAACGACCACGAGGAGGACCTCGATGGCCCCATTGTGGATTACACCTGTATTGGGCATCTCTATTATGAAATTCTTGGCAATTTTGTATCCATTGGACACCTAAAGCCTGTGAATAGCTCAAAGGTGCAGCAGGACTTCTTCGAAGGCTACCAGAACTTTGCCCCTCTATTCTTCGATTTGGTTGCCTTTGTCTAACATGTTCTTCTTTGTGAGCCAATTCTTTCTTCATTCTTTCCTTCTCGAAGATTGCTTTAGCCTCAACATCAAAGACTGCATTATATGGAGGACTCAGAGATACGTCTCGATCTTTCAACTTTTGTTGCATTAGGAATTCTAACAGTCCATCTCCTACTCAAGGATAAATCGCTCGAACATTAGACTCGAAGTCTCCCAAAGCAGCATCAAAATCATAAGAGAAACCAACCATATTTACACCAAAATAAGGTTAAGAAAAACTAGCCCCAGTATTGAAGGGATCAGAATCAACCTTCATTTCTTTCTTTCCATCATCGAATTTCAACCGCCCCTCCATGATTGCTTCTTGTATCAAGTCCCTTTAAAGCTTTTATTGAAAGCAAAGTACTGTCTTCAGGAAGGATTAATTATTTATCTTTAAGCAACACATCGAATATTAGATCCGATTTTGAAATATTAAAACTATATGTTTTCCCACTCTTATGTTTTAAATCACTCGATTTATCACCATTCGAGATCTTTTTGAGTAAAGAACAAACATAAGGTGATACTTTCTTTAACTCAGCCAAATCGACTTCTGCTTCAAAATCAGATTATTCACTTGAGGATACCATTGCCACATATGACACTTTCTCCTTTCGAGCGAAGTTTTACTTTTCATCTTTCTCTCACTTTTACGCTACTCTTCCTCTTTTCTAATCATTTCAATCTAGCATACTCTTTCAGCCAAATGGGTCAGATAAGGAATATGAACATTAAGCAACTGTCTGCGTATATAGAATTCTAACCCTATAGTTGCTATTTTTACTACTACGCTCTCAGGTAACATCGATTCCGAGCATTTTTGTAACACCCTACCATACTTAATCTTATGCTTAAGTCATAAGACTGAGATAGTAAGGTATTACGACCTTTAAGAGTAGAAATATATATATAATAATAGTAAAGAGATATTTAACTAGGAGCCTTGAAAAACAGGTAAAACAAAATCGCAAAATAAAAGCGTAACGCTCAAGAAACGAGATAACTTGTGTGCCAAGAAAGCTATAGTTAACATGTGAAAGATAACGAAACTGGGAATAGAGGAATAAAGATACAAGGTAACAAGCTCCTAACTCAGCCTGCGAAGCCAAGACTGGCCGGAGAATATTTACATACATATATACATATATCCCAAAATACCCAAAAATACAGAAATAAAGTCCTAACTCTCCTGTAACCTCTATGAGGAACAAAATAATCAAGTTTCTTAGATATATACATATATACATATATACTTCAACTATCAAACTAAAAAATCCCAGGAACTACTCCGCTTCAGGAATCCAGACGCCTAGCGAGGAGCCTCTCGACCTGCATCTGAAAACATCAATACAGTATGGGATGAGAACCGGAAGTTCTCAACGTGGTAAAGGTGCCACACGTGTAATAAATAAGGTCCTGGGAATGCCAGAGGCAATCCTAAAATTTCGTCATACAATTATAAAACTTAATTTCTAAGCAGAAGCCATAAATAGAGGTAGGTAATCTAAAACACTCCTAGACTTACTCAATTTTAAACGTAACATCGACGCCAACCCATTTTACCTTTCCTCCGCTCCTCCGTCATTCATAAATCATGCAGAGACAAGCAACCAGACAAATTCACACATAAGAAGAAGCAGATAGAGCAAGTATCAAGTATAGCAGGTAGCAGGATATATATTCAGTTAGGCAATCTCAGATAATACATAGTAATCAAAACAAACAAATGCGCATGATGCATGCCTGTCCTATGGCTGTTGACATCAACTGTCGGTTACGTAACCATCCCGACATGTTCTCAAGCTCAAAATACACCATGGGAAGGATCCCCAAGCTGACATGGGGAAAAGAACGCCCCAAGCTCAATAATATCCATGGGACGAATCCCAAGCTGACATGGGGAGAAGAGACAACATTCCAAGCTGACATGGGGAAGACAACGCCCCAAGCTCAGGTTATTCAATCATGTCTTACAATTTATCATTTTCATTCTCAATACTAATTCATGTCTCATCTCATCATTCTCAATTTCACTTGACTCATTGATCATACATCTTATTGTTCTTGATTAATTAATGTCGTCAATTCTCAAATCCTTACCTTACTCGCTTTCTTGCCTCATACATTTTATTAAACTTGTAGAAAGCCAATTATTTAAGCCTTAGCATCAGGACTCGTTCACACACACACCTTCTTCTTATATAGTTCGTCGTTTTTAATCTTTACTTCCTTCTGAGGTTATCTCTATTTCCTAACTTCAGCTAATTACTACCCTTATTAATAAGATCCAGGGTTAACAGGGCAAAATTAGAGGTTTGGAAGTTCAAAATCATGTTTAGAACGTGAAAATGAAGGTGCTGACAAACAGGGTGTGTGCGCACAACCCAAAAAGAAAGCAAGATGTGTGCATACGCCGTATGTGTGCGTGCACACGCATCACTAAGTGTGCAAGCGCCTCACCTGTGCTAGTGCCACCAACAGAAGCCCTACCTTAGTGTGTGCGTGCGCACAGGGACGTGTGTACGCACAGGTAGATTTTCGCTTCTGTTGGGTGCGTGCGCACGGCTTTGTGCGTGGGCACACATCAGAAAACCTGGTTCTGCTGCAAGTTACAAAAATTTAGTTTTTTGCACCAATTTTTCGGCGTTCATAACTTTCTCTACAAAATTCGATTTTCTGCAAACTTTATATCAATCTCAAGCTTGTTAAACACTCTTTAATTTAAAACAAACCTCATCTTTATTCAAAATTTGTAGAGCAAGATATGGACTGCCAAAGTTCATCAAAATTCATATTTTACCAAAATATCTCAAACCCCATTTTTCACCAATTTCTCATTTCTTACCTAATAAACCTATACACTTACCATATATCAAGCCCTATTTCATCAATACTAACTACTTCCACCTTAACACTCATACCAATTCATAAAACGCATATATTATTCCAAGATCCGCCCTTTTCAACCACAAGTTACCATGATTAGAATTTATTAATTCATCTCATCCCTTCATCAATAACTACTCATAAATCACTTTTAATGAATCAACAAGTTATAATCATAGAAATTCATTAATTTATATCAACCACATCACCAACCCATCATTACTAATGTCAAAAGCACATATTCAACATTACCAACAACTCATGCTCATTAATCTCAACACAAACTCAATCATCAAACTATCCAACATTACCACAAAGCTAAACATTTAATACATTTATCTATTCCAACATTTTGGCCACGATGAGTCACTTGAAGATTTTCCCTGCCCATGAGTACATTGTCATTCTTATTCTTAAATAAGTTTTCAATGCCCTCGTAATTTTTTTTCATGTGTTGCCTATCTCGCACATCATAATCGACAATTTGAGCAATCCGCTCAACTTGCCTAGCAAGACACTCAAAATTTGTCTCATGATCTTCCATCATAGGATTCAAGATTGTAGTCATTTGTTGGGTTAACAAGTTAACCAAATCATAATGACTTTTTTCTACATGTTGTCAAAATGCTGCCATTGAATTAGAAGTATTCGATGTAGAACCCACATTATGATTCCGAGAATATTCGAGATGTGGTTGTGGCAGTTGAACATTATTCACCCCAACTATACCTCCAAATCGAGCTGGATAAGCAAAACCACCTATTGGTGGTGTATACCTTGGAGAAAGGCCAAAAGGAGGCCAACCAGTGGTTACTGGGGGTTGAGTTTGTGATGTGTTACTACGTGGGCGTGTATTATGCCCATTATTTCTTATTTGAAAACTAGTAACCACCACACTTTCACTCACTACATTTTCTTCTGGACGTGAAGTAACGTCCAAAAATTGTGTAGCTACTGGTGCACTATCAATTGTGGATGAACCACTATTAACATTCGAAACCTCGTCTGTCATGCGTACAATTCTTCCACTTCTCAATTGCATACACTATGGCAACATATAATCATTTGACACACTTGAATTTTCAAACAGTCCCGCTGGGCATGCCAATTTATTTTATCGATTTTTAACAAATCGATGATGGTTCGATATCTAATGGTATGGGAGCGAAACCTACTCTTCTGTGAGTATCGGTTCTTTAAAATGCATCAAAGGACCTTTTTCGATTGAACAAAAACTAAAGGAAATCTGAAAAGATAAATGAAAGACTTGAAAATAAATTGACTGAATTTGAAATGAATTACATTGAATTTAAATAAAGCAGTAAATTGCCTTCGATAAGATCAAAGGACTTTGAATTCGAAAACAAAGTGCTGAAATGTAAAATTAAACAAGGAAATTAAATGTTGCTTGAAAAGTAAATTTGCAAGAAAAGTAAAGTTACGGAAAAGAAAAATGAAAATGTAAAAAACAGATGGAAAGAACCCTACAAAAAAATTACTCGAAGCAGACTTAGTAAGTCGCTGGGATGTGAGTGTGCGTGAGTTTTTTCTGAAGCAAAGTTTCAACCTTGATTTCTTCGACCTTCTACTTATTTATAGAAATCCCCGACCAATCAGCTTTAAGTATAACTTTCACGTATGTCAATCCTCGAATAACTATTCCCGATCTTTTTGCCTAATATAAATAACTGCGGCTAGGGATAATCTTTGAAACTTGAGTTCTTCAATTTAGCATATCGACCAGTTCCTTGACTAAAATACGTCAATTGGCTTTTACTCCACATTTCTTGCCATAAATCTTCTTGATACAGACCTTTATCTTTTAAGATACACACTTATTAAATATCGAATACAACACCTTTTTAAAATTTAATATTTTTGACTAACACATATTCTAAAAATATTTAAAAATTTATTGAATAAATAATTTTTTATATTTTAATGCATTAAATATATTAAAATTTAAAAATCTATTATCATACTTTTAATATATACTTTTAAAACAAAGATAATTAAATCCTATTTGTTATTGTTATCCAAAAATTAAATTTATAATGTGTCGTGTATATATAGGCCTTTGCCCCAATCCCCTAAATTGCCGAACAGTTTTTGTCATATATTATATATGGGAAAGTGAATAAACGGTTTGAATTCATGACCAAATATACTTAGATCCGTTTGGAAAATTTTAAAAGTTTTTTTTTGAACTTTTAACTTATGAAAAATAGTGGTATTAATGTCTGATATAATTTTTAAAATCAAATTGTAGCTTTTTAAAAAGTTATTAAAGTGTTTATGAAGAAATTAAAAAAATTATTTTTTTATAATAAAAAATTTTTTATTATATTTTTTTTAAAATAAATATTTTTAAAATTAAAAAATCAAACACAAAATAACTTATTTATAAACTACTTTTAATATAAGCATTTATTTTGTAAGTTATTTTTTTAAACAGAAAAGCTCTGCATACAAGTTATTAGGACTTGTATGCTTTACAAGTTAACGAATAAACCCCCAAAAACACGATGCAAGGTCTACGTTCTTCTTCTTCTTCCTCTTCCTCTTCCTCTTCCTCTTCTTCTTCTTCTTTTCTTTTGTTTTTTGCCTTCTCTTTCTCCTTCTTCTTCTTCTTGCTGCACGTTCTTCTTCCTCTTCCTCTTCTTCTTCTTCTTCTTCTTCTTTTCTTTTGTTTCTTACTTTCTCTTTCTCGTTCTTTTTCTTCTTACATGTTCTTCTTCCTCTTCCTCTTTTTTTTCTTTTCTTTCGTTTCTTGCCTTCTCTTTCTCTTTCTTCTTCTTCTTGCTGCATGTTCTTCTTCCTCTTTCTGTTCTTCTTCTTCATTTACGTGCTTTTCTCTCTGTTTTTTTTCTTCGTTATTCTCGATTTCCATTATTTTTTGACATCAAGCTCTGAAATCGTTTTTGAAGAAGAAGAAGCAGCAGAAGATGAGGAGGAGAAAGAGAAAGAGTTCTGAAATATGCATAAGGTGTACTTCAACGAATTTTGGGTGTATTTTTTAAATCCTTTGGGTGTATTTTTGTAATCATTTAGGTGTATTTCTGTAATCCTTTGGGTGTATTTCTATAATCGTTTGGGTGAATTCCTGTAACCGTTTGGGTATATTTCTGTAATCCTTTGGATGTATTTCTGTAATCGTTGGGATGTATTTCTGTAATCATTTTGGTGTATTTCTGAAGTTCCATTATCTTCAAATTTGGCAAGAAAATTGTTTTCATGGAGGAAGAAGAAGAAGAGTCGTTCATAATGTATGGTGAGTAGTACGTTTTGGAAAACAGGAAGTTATTGAATAACGTGCGTTTTATTTACTCTTGAATGTGGAAGTGTATAATGCGTTAATTAAGTGCAATGCGTGTGTTTTATTGGACTTGTAAGACTTATAAACTAAAAAGACTTATATGTGTAGCAAGTATCTTTTTTAAAAAGAGTTTAATATCAGCATTTATGGTTTAATTATTTGATTCATAATGCTCTCAATTATTGGATGATATTTATGACTTGCTAATCATGATCATCATATATATCCCATTATGATGCATTGCAGTTTGTTATGAGGAATCTATTCGGTCTAAACGCTTTTTTTTTTTTTTTTTTGTATAATTGACCCATGATAAAGTATTTAATCTAAATCATATTCCACTATTAATTTTGACTAGAATCTGAAAAGATCCTTTTCATATATAATGTGATGTATTATCCACTTTAAAGTATGTTATATTTTCTTAATCTTTATACTTTTTGAACAATTCATAATTTAAATCGTCAGAGTATTTTATAAATATCACTCATATCCGATTAGTAAATACCATGATCTGGGACTACGAAAAAATTTCTATTTCCGTGAAGATCTTGTTTAACTCAGATAATAATTACTGCTCAACACAGTTTATTCGTACCAGTCATCATGATAATTTCAAGAAATCAAGCAAAATATATTTTTTTTGACTAATAAATAATTTTTGAAGAATATAATTGTATGCTTATTATTATGAGCAATGTTAGGGATCGACAATTTTTATAATTGGTAGCTATCAAATAGGCATTAATGATGATTTAATAGTGTGTAAAATTTCATCTAATAACTCATCTTTCTCTGTTAATTATATACTGATCAAAATTCAATAAAATTGTTGGTCTCTAGACTTTTTCTATTATTATTATTATTATTATTATTATTATTATTATGGAGGAATGGTTTCTAACTTTCTATTCATTGGGGCCGGGCTCCTTTATTATATCTATATATAACAATTACAATACTTGAATCTTAATTTTGTTAATCTTTGAGCCTATATTATTGTTGTGATAGTACGTTATTATATATCCTTGACAATAATATAGACTCATCATCCATACCCTTAGGAAGGAGAGCCAAAAGGATCAGTACAAAACCAAAAGTAGTACCTTATCTAAACACATCGATCAAAACCAAAGATCTTGTAGTCATATCCTCTTTTATCAAACACAACAATGAACCTTTTAGCTAGCCCAAAAGCATTTAAACATATTATTGTTGTCGTCTATTATGCTGGATTATATTGGTCTATTTTTACCTCATGAGAGATAACCGGATTGAATTTTAAATATTTTATTCATAAAATTTTAATATTGTGTTATAAAATTAATTTTTCAACAATTTAAGCCGTTAAACAAAGATAAATAAATAATTATAAAATATTTAAGGATTTAGCGATTAATTTTTAAGCTCACATGACAAAATATACCTATAATTATAGTAAACTACAAGAAATTATAGAAATAGTACCGATTCAATAAAAGAGTTACTATTCCAATAATTTTTTGTAGTGTATTTTGTTGATCAACTTGAAATATATATTCAATACTGCTATCAATGTTAGTGTTAAAAACATAAAATCGCAAAAAATAAATGAATTTAAATTCGAAAAAAATAAAATATTAATATAAATTGAATTTAATTATATTTTTAGTAATTTGTTTGTATTATATAAATAAATATATTTTAGTTGATATTTATTAATATTTTTTATTTTTTAAAAAAATATTATTATATATATATTAGAATAAAATTGAGAGCTTGAGATATTTTAAATTCGAGCTTGAGATATATCATTGGAGTTATGCAAGAATCCTGATAAAGTGCAAAGAAATAAAATACCTGGAAAGTGCAAGAAAACCCGAGAAAGAGAAAGAAAACCGCAAAATAAAGGAATTTTTTAAAGATAGCAAAAAGAAGCATATACTTCTGAATTCTAATTCCATATTGTTGATACTTGATAGATTGAATAATTAAATTCATCGAAGGTCTATCCATATGGAGATAAACTTCACACATAATTTAACTAACTAATAACTCAGTTACAAGTGTTGTAATAGTATGTGCTATTTTTCAAAATTGAAAATAAAATAATGGAGTATAGATAAATAATAAAATATCGAATCTTTATAATTTATTTTAAATTTTAATTTAACCAACTTTTATTAATTGTTTTTTTAAATTAAGAATGAGACTCAAATTCGTGACTTCTAGATAAATATGAGAAAATTATGCTATTTGAGTTATAGTTTGTTGACGATTAATTCACTCATTTACTTAAATAAGTATTAAAATTTAAATTTTATATTTTGTATATAATAATTTATTGACCAACAACATACTTTTATTAAATTTATATCTATAACAAATTTTAGTCTTATCGAATTGGGAGAATACAATGAAAAAAAGAGCTATTTATTTAATAATGCATCACTTTTGTGGAAATATTTTTGTTATAAATGGTTAACTGGCCGGGTAAACCATCATTTTAAATTGTTTGTCTGCTAATATTATTACTTAATTGTCCTGTTTTGATTTTTGTTTTGAAATTATCCTCGTTCTAACTTAAACCAATTTGGTATATATTCATAGAAAATTGTTTTAAATTAAATTGATTTAGTAAAAACAAAAAAAATGATATAAATCATTCTTAGTTAAAACGGTTTAATATTAGAAAAATACATTTATTAAATCGTTTCAATTTATTCCAAAACTGACTTATTAATAACTAATAGTACACATGGTGTCGTCGTATTCTTGCCACTTAATTATGATTGAAATAAGGCACATATAAATTGTACAAATATTCCATTGACTTCTCGTACTTTTCCTAATTATATATCCTATCTTTTTTATACCATGCGCTCATGTCGACTGAAAATATTTGATAATCAAAATAAATTAGTAAAAAACAGTCAAAATTTATTTTATTTAATATTTATTAATTATTTTAACGATTAATGAATATTAAATAAGACTAATTTTAGTTCGATATATACATATATATATAATTGTAGAAAATGTAAAAGAAAAGAATCAATCTCCAAGTAAAGTTACTGAAGAATTGCATCATGATGGGTGTGTGAATTTATACTTTGAGCAGTAGAGCACACTAGTTAATTTTAAGGGGGACAATCTTTCTTAGTTTGTCACATACAATCCTTTATTTCAATCTGTCCAAGTAGAGTAGTCTCCATTTTCATCATGCTAGCTCCCACTACCACTTGTTCTTCACTTATCTTTATAATGTTTTCAAATCAATACATTTATCATGATGATGATGATATATATCCCAAAATTCTTATTCCAAACAATGTGGGGCTAATTGTTTCTGATATCCAAAAATCCAATCTTAATTCATGTTATCTGCATATGCTTCATTATTTATACCACATACATATTAAACTATTGGTCCATGTGTGATGTGTCACTGCACCTCATCATCTTCTAACTATCTATAAAAATAAATAATAATAAAATTTTCCCCTGAAAACATGTACAAGTAGAGATTCTTATGTTGTCCATACAAGTTCCTACTTGCCATAAATTGTTTCCCGAAATTCTTAAACTTTTCCTAAATTCCAAAGGGTCCCCAAATACCACATTCCTTCACTAGAAAACAAATGAAAATTGGGTGGAGAAGGAGAGTAGGGACATAGAGGGGGGAACACAGCATTTAGGTCCATTTGTTGAGGCATTAATTTTATTGTTCAATGACAGAACGTTGTGTGTCACAATTGGGACAAACACAGTTCCATCCTCTTATCTTCCTCCACTATATTGTAGGATTAGTCCTTTAATGTTTTTACCATTATTTTGTTGGTGGGTCTAGTAGGTGGGAGATTTGGCCCTCAGAAATTGGGGAGCAGGCATAATCCTATTTTGATCCTTGGTTTTTTAATATCTCAACATAAATGCCAAAATCATTGATCATGGCCTTAGTACATGTTTGAGTTAATTAATTAGAAAAGTATAGGTACCAACATATTATCTGCTAACTTATTGTCAACAATAATTAATTATTGGGAACTACTCAGATAAAGATGCTAAAAACGTCTTTTTATAAAGATATTTTTTAATAATTAAAATTTAACACATATAATCGATTAAATCGTGTTATTTTTATCAAAATTAGGTTAGACAAATTGATTTTACCAAAAAATGGTGAATCAAATCTTGAACTGGTCTAAATTAATATTATTTTTTATAAAAAATGACTATAAATACCCTATTATAGAAAATGACTAAGAATACTTCTATTATATATATTAATTTTGAAAATCTTAAATTTTAGTCCTTTATTTTTCTATCGTAGGATTAGGATTTAGAATTTTTAAAATTAATATATATATAATAAGAGTATTTTAATCATTCTCTATAATAAGGGTATTGTAGTCATTTTTTATAAAAAAAATAATATTAATTTAGACTAGTTCAAGATTTGATTCACCATTTTTTCGGTCAAATCAATTTGTCTAGCATAATTTTGATAAAAATAACATGATTTAATCGATTATATATGTTAAATCTTAATTACTGAAAAACATCTTTAAAAAGAGATGTTTTAGACGTCTTTATCTGAGTGGCTCCCTTAATTATTATATTTTAAACACATATATAAAGAGACACATCTAGAAAATATATCTATAAAGACACTTCTATTAAACACAGTCATAAAAAAGATATTTTTATTAGACATATCTACAAAGACACTTTTATTAAACACAGTTATAAATAAGAATTGGCAGAAGTTGATAGAAATACTGTTGGTAACGTAACGAGATTGTAATTAATTATGTGACATGACCAAGTTGCTTTCAAACTTTGGTTGATATAATAATAGTTATAATGTTCAAATAGCTTCATCATTCATTTTAAGGAAAATTTCTTAGCAAATGCATGCTAATAATGGTTACGTTTTAGGAACTCTCACATGTATCCCTATACTCATCAAAAGGGAACCAATCATAGAATAGGTTATAGGACCTTACCCTAATGCACATGCCCATGTTTTATATGTCCTTTCATTTCCTTGTAAACTTTCCTTTTATCTTCCTCTCTTTTGTTTTGAGACATTGGCATGCAACTTTGCCTTGGCTTGATTTGGCAATTACTAGCTTTTGCAATTACTCCATCATCATTCATAAATCACAATCTTCATTTCAGGTAAGATCCACCCATATACACCAACAATATGTCATTAGTTCATAGTGCTTACTTGATATTTTTGGTACCTAAGAAAGTTACTCAATTTAATCACTTTTTAAGTAATAAAACAAAATAAAAGACATTGGAATAATAGGATCGGAAATGACCATCCAATAATTGATACTACAGATGATATAAATCCGATAAGTGAATGGATATTGGAATCTTATCGGAATTCCTTTAATTAGTTGAGTCAACCTACACTTAGCTTTGTATATGTGTTAGACCAGTCACAGAAATTGAGAAGAATAGAATCACCGTGTATTTGGTTTATATTCTTTTAATATTTTTTGTTTTTAACCTTTTATTAAAAAAAATTGTGAGATAATAAAATTTAATTTTTT
Organism: Arachis hypogaea; assembly: GCF_003086295.3. NCBI lineage: Eukaryota > Viridiplantae > Streptophyta > Magnoliopsida > Fabales > Fabaceae > Arachis > Arachis hypogaea. The sequence continues at coordinate 156,867,341 of NC_092050.1, forward strand.
GTTTTTTGTTTTACAAAATATTAAAAATAAAAAAATACAGATCAAATATATTTTTTTATAAAATAGTATTAACTAGACTTGTTAAAATTGGTCAAATTCGTCAAATAAGCATATTTATCATTTAAACGGGCAAATTTTTACTTTTAAAATGAGTCTTATCTAAATTTTGAGTTAAATGGATTAAGCCTGATGAACAACAAAAAGAGGGTTAAATAGGCCAATTTTTATAAACTAAATAGACATCTCATTTTTTCTTTCACATTTTTTTTCAAAAATAAAAAATAAACGAGTTAACTCATATAATCGTCGTACTTGTCATGAACAGTTTTGACCTAAAAATTAAGATCTATAAATAAACAAAGAATAAATAAGAGTTTAGATTTTCTCAATTTTTTTTTATTTAAAAAGATAAAGTGTAATTTTTTACTATTAATTTTATAGGTAAGATCAAAGAAAAAATATAAAAAAAAAAGATTGAAGAGTTAGATTAAGTGGATCCATTCGATAACAAACAAATTAGCCTCTATAACTCAAATTTTTAAACTAATAATATAATATTAAGAGTAAAGTATTATTTTTGTCCTAACGTTTGAGGTAAGTTTTAAAGTTGTCTCTAATGTTTAAATTGTCCTATTTAAGTTCCTGACGTTTCAAAATTAGCTCAATGTTGTCCTGCCGTTAGTGATTGGTTAACAAAATTGACGGTGGGACAAAATTGAGACGATTTTAAAATGTTGGGGACTTAAATAGGACAAAAACGTTAAAAACAAAAATGATACGTAAAAATAAATTTTAATTTTATCCTTCAATAATATCAATTTTTTAGGTATATAATTATTTAATTATTTTATATTTTTTCTTAATCACATTATTTTTTCTAAATGAATTTGTTTTTTATTAAGAACAAAATTAAAAACTAAATTAAGTAATTATTTGTTGTAAAAAAATTTAAATTTATTGAAGAAAAGATTAAAATTTATTAAATAGTTAAAAAAACTTTTTTTAATATTTTCTTTAATAACTTTAATTTTTTACGACAAATAATTACTTAATTTATTTTTTAATTTTGCTCTTAATAAAAAATAAATTTATTTAGAAAAAGATAATGTGATTAAAAATAAAATTAAATAATAATTAAATAATTAGTTACCATAAAAATTTAATATTATTGAAGAATAAAATTAGAAATAAAGTTTATCTAAATTAAACATTAAAAAATTTTGATACATTAAATGTACAATTTATACCTTATTGTATATGTATCATTTTTTTTTATTTTTCACAAGTTTATGTACTAATCATTCTAGAAATATTTTATGATGAATAAAAATTTTTAAGAATAAAATTATAAAAAAATAAATTTATTTAGAATGAAAGTGATGTATGTGTAAGTGTAATTTACTTAGATGTGATTAAAAATAATTGAATAATTATGTATCGTAAAAAATTGATATTATTGAAGGATAAAATTAAAATTTATTTCTATGTATCGTTTGTGTCCCAACATTTTCGTCCAATTTAAGTCTAAGGATCCCTAACTACAGGACAACATTGAACCAAAATCCTAAAACGTTAGGAACTTAAATAGGACGATTTAAATATTAGGGACAACTTTAGAACTTATCCGAAACATTAGAACAAAAACGCTTAAGTTGATCTTACATTAACGCAAAAAACCTCGCATCCATAGTGTGGCTCAGGATTCAAAACTAGAGCAATCCAAAACAAAGGTAACTGGAACTGTTTTTGGCTTCTGTTTTTAACAAGTATAGAAGGGGAAAAGAAGAAGAAGAAGGAGCAATATTCAATAAATTGTTTTTAAAATATAAGATTATAACTCACTTTTCAATTTTAAAAAACTACTGACCAAATTTAAAGGAAGTACTGTCCAGCCACTTTAAGAAACTATATAAACACATTATCCCTGGGCTACGACTTTAATAATTTGCAGCAAAGTATGTTATGTTTACGAAAGTTATTACACAATGTCAAATGAACAATCGCATGCATCTATAGAAATAGTACAAGCAGAATCACGTCAAAAATAAATAAATAATAAATAAAATACAAGCATGATAAGGATGAAAGTCAAGTAGTTTCATGCCACGTCGAGTATATATAGAATTTCTTAGCATAGTAACTTCAACATTTATTTATTTATTAAATATCAAAAGGAAAAAATAAATAAATATTAAAAGAATAAGAGCTATAATAAAATTATTTTTTATTTCGTATATACGTTGTATTTAAAATGTTTTAAATATGTAACCCTACCAAAAATTAAAAGCATTAAATTTTAAAGGAATGATTGAGGCATGAGGGACGCATGATCAAATAAATTTGTTTTTGCTTTTGTCCTTAATTGCAGACAATCGTCCCCATGCCACATACCTTATCAACCTCAACAATTTTAATTGTTCTCCACATACTCTATCTCAGTTTGGGTCTTACGGTCTTACCTAATAACAATAATAATTGTAACAAAAAATGTCACATGTACATTATCTTTATATATACTTTCTTTTATATATCTCCTGTTTTCAGTGTTAGAAATATTTAATGAGAAATAAGAGAAGATAAAGAAATTAAAAAAATACTATATACATTTTTTTACATTTTTTTATTTTTTATATTAAAAATAATTTATAAATAAAAGTGAAAAAATATAAAAAATTCACCTTTTATATTATTAAAAGATGACATCTACGTACTCCAATAAAAATATTAAAAATATATTTCTATAAAAATATATATTTGTTTAGCCACAGTCTTCACACAATGTTAAAACGTTTCCAGTTTTAAAAAAAAACTAATAAATTTTTTTTATTTATTAAAAATCGTTCAACAAATACTTCCAATCAATAATAATCATATAATTACTAGTAATACATTATAATTATTCAAAATTACCATTTTAGTTCAGAAATAAGGTTTTCAAAAAAACAGTTTAGTAATCAAACTTTAATCCTTTAACAATTCTCAAGTTCAATCCTAGCTAATCATAAATCAATTTAACAACTATTACAGTGCCATCAAACAAACAATTCTATAGGAACCAATTCAGCATAATCAATTATAAATCAAAATTTTCAGTCATTTCAAAACAATCAAGAAACCAACCACAATTACAGTCTCAAACCAAAATCAATCTCATCAATTAATTACGGCACCAAAAATTAGTCCAGCCATTAAACCATCATCACAGCTACAACAAACTAAATCACAATTCAAAGTCATGGATATTAATCAATCATATAACAACCATCAATTATTTGCAAATATCAAAGCATGGCTTATAGAAAATAACAACGTTTAAAGGAAATAACAATGCTTTTAGATCAGATAAAGATAAAGTTTTTATTACATGTCAAAATCCTATTAAAATAAAGCATCTTCATATAAAAATAATTATAGAATTTTTATTAGAATATTCACCATATATATGAAAAAATAGAGAGTTTAGTTATAGACATTAAATTTAAATAAATGACTAGAATTAAATTACAAAAATTAAAAAGAAAATATGTGTAATTAATGTGTTTAAAATTAGAAAAATTGTGTAATTAATATCCTTAAAATTAGAAAAAAAATTAATTTTAAATATTTTTAATTATATTATTTAAAATATAATTTAATATATGAATTATGAAATAAAATAATTTTAACTGTTAATAAAATAAGTTCATTGATCGATAAATAAATAATACATAAGTAAAAGAGAAACATATATACTTATATAGTTCTCTGTTTCTTGGTTTTTTTTTTTTTCACTGTGTTTTCTTCTTCTTCTTTTCTCTTTCAACATATTTCTTTTTTCAATTTTTTATTAAAAGAATTTTGTTTTGGTTTCATAAAATTTATGTATTAATTTAAGGTTGCATTTTTTTATTATTTGACAATACTTATTAATTTAGAACAAAAAACAAAAATTAAAATGTGATCAGATTACAATTATTAATAAAAAATATAATTTTAATTTTAACTATATTCTTAAAGTGTTGTCAAAATTTTATAACTACTATAATTCCATAATTAATAGCCATCTTATCATTTATTATATACATACTATATATAAAACTCTAGAACGAATCTACACTAAGTCAATCTTTGATAAATATATTTTTTTTAAAGTTTATCAAAAATTTTAAAATATTTTTAAATTTTATTTTATTTTATTTTAGTTTTATTTTTAAAATTTTTAATTTACATTAAATATACTTATGATAATCTTTTAAAAAATTTAAAACTAATCTAGCAACAATTTTACAAGAATAAATACAAAGAAATCACATAATTTTAGAAATATATATTTTAATTATATTATTTAAAATATAATAAAAAAAATATATATTTCTTATTTTTATTGATTACTTTATGCATAGTCAATGAAAATATTTTGTTTCTAATTATATTTACTTATAATATTTACTTATGTATTATTTATTTATGGACTAATTAACTTATTTTATTAACAGGTAAAATTATTTTATTTCATAACTCATATATTAAATTATATTTTAAATAATATAATTAAAAATATTTAAAATTAATTATTTTTTCTTTCTCTAGTTTTAAGGATATTAATTACACTCTCTCTCTATAATTTCAAACACATTAATTATATACATTCTCTTTTTAATTTTTGTAATCTAATTCTAGCCACTTATTTAAATTTAATGCTTATAATTAAACCCTCTTATTTTTCATATAAAAATATCTTTTTCACTAGATATTATATATATATGTATGAGAAGTATACACCAAACGTCGAAAAGAAATAGTGTAATTGTCATTCTTTCCCCCTTAGATTTTGTATCTTAGCCTTTTCTTTTTCCTTTTTTTTTACAGAATTATTGTAATCACAATTTTAGAATGTTCAATTTATATTCAATTATTGAAAAAATGATACGTCTCTTTTACTAATTTTTTTTATGTCATCTACCACTATCATTCATAAAAGAAATTGAAAAAAAAAATGTGATGCACAATTTTTTTACTTTTATATTATAATCATAAAAAAATTAGTATTCCTAATATTGAAATTCATGAGCATTTAATAAAATTTATATGTTATTATTGATGCATATTTAATCAATAAAATAATGAATTAATAAACTTGCTAATGTTTAATATGATAAAGATTATTGATGTGAGGCCAATGAGTAATAGCTCAAATGACATAGTCTTTTCATACTCAATTAAGAGGTTGGGGGTTCGAGTTTCATATTTTGGTAAAAAAAAAAAAAGTTATTGATGTAAGAAGATTTGAATTCAGTGTAGAAATTTTCAAGACAAAATCTGCAATGCACTCTCATATGCGCAGGCGCAGCATCCCATTATCAATGTCGTTTTCTTTTTCTTTTCTTTTTTTTTTTTTTTTTTCATTACACAACTCACATAGACTATTTTAATATCTATAATGGGTAGTTTTGGAAGTCTATTCTGACTTGAAAGGTATGATCATAAAAGGCCCAAAAATTAGAAACGAGTAACCACACTAACCCAAAAGGCCTAGGCTACATACAATGTATTCTTCAAAAAAAGGCTCTTTTTGAACTGGAAGAAACTCTCTGGGTTCTGGGTTTTCGGTCATTTAAGTATTAAGCTTCTAAAATATATAAGAGGCTGTTGGTTTTGTTTTGGGTCTGAGAAAGGTTACTCTTATATGTTTGAGAAACCTCGAGTTGGACTAGATTTTAAATGATACGGGCCTAAGATTTCAACCAATCAAACCCAAAAATATTGTCATGGACGGTTCGGGTCCTGGAGCATTTTTTGGTTCCGGTTGGGCTGTCCAGCTTGGACATTGTCCAAAAAAAAGTTATTGCCAAACCTCTCGTTAGGAGAGTCGTTTTTCTTAGGAGAGTTCCTTATCACTACTGCAACGTATGGTCTTATTCCAATAGAAGGTAGAGTAATAACCATTAAGAAGAAGCAACAATCGGAAAGCACAGATTATTATGAGAACATCAACTTGGTGGGGAGATAATTTTAGAAAAAGAGATAAAGCTTTAGAGTTATCAAGAATGCTATCATGGTGATATGGGATAATCCTGATGGAGTAGCTATTTTGGAGATGGGGAGAAACAAAGCACTTATCAGCTTTGAGGACAAGATGAGAGAATTACAGATACTAAAAAGGGGCTCATGGAATGTTAGAGATCAGCTGATCAACCTTAAGTTATAGACAAAGACGGAGTCAGTTCTGGAAGTTAATCATGACAGAATAAATGTGTGGGTACAAATGCATAGAGGTTCATTGGATCTTATAAGTGCAGAAATAGCGGACATAATAGGAAATATGATAAGAATAGTCTTGGAAGTAAAAGATCTCAATAAATACAAGGTGTTGGAGAGGACTTTTTTTAAGAGCCAAAGTTGCTATTGATATTACACAGTCTCTTCCAACTGGATTTTGGTTGGAAAACAATACTTATCACAAATATGGGTGGATTTCAAGTATGAGAGGATATAGGATAACTACTGCTTAAAGTGTGGTATTATTGGTCATAGTCAAAAAGAGTGTAGGAATCCAATAGTCAAGACTGTTTGGAACCCTAGAATGCCGAGGTTTAAGTCGGGTTTGGAGTGAAAAGGACAAAACCACTGGAATCTATAAGTGTCAGGAGGAATAGAGAAGAAGTTTTAAAAGATCAAGATAACGAGGATGAAGCATGTGACAACACACGTTTATAGGAGAGTGAGAAAAGACGAAACTCAGCAAAAAGTGAAATAGGAGTAATGGATATCACTGATTAAGAAAAAGGGGTTGAATCTTGGCTTCTTTTTATTTTTTCTTTTAAATTAAGATTATGTGAAGATACTTTGAGTAGAAAACAGGAGATACAGTTATTTTGATTTTGTCTCTTGATGCGATAGGAGGCAAAACAGAATTACAGGTATGAAATATTATAATGAAGTATAGCTGGAGAGTAGAATTAGGAGATACTTTAGTTTTGTCTCCTATAATGCAAAATTAGAAACAGAGAAGAAAAAGAGAAATGGCACACAGATGTATCCTGGTTCAGCTACTCAGTGCCATGTAGCTTACATCCAGTTTTCATAACAACAATGATAGAATTTTACTATTTTTCAACAAGATGACATTCACCAATTCTCCTTAGGATTCTACCCAATCATATCTGAGATAAGTCCAATTTCTAATCCAAACCAAACTTGATTAAGAACTCACCCTAACTTTCAACAGCAAAGTGCTAATCCAACTTGTAAGGGAAGTCCCTTAGGATCATGACAACAAAACAGAAAAAGTTACAAAGATTTTCTGAGATAAATATAGGCTTTTCTCTAATTCTAACTCTCTTGCCTTTTTTCACTCAATGGCTTTTTCATACAAATCTCACTGTTATGCCTTTTACCATTGAAAACAAAGAAAGACTAGACTAAGAAAATAAGATATTCAATGAAAAACATGAAGAAAAGAAAACATCTCAGTGAGTTATGGAAACCCAAACATTGTGCTCTTACTCCTTACTCAAATCTTTGGCCGTTCACCCCTTTAATAGATGAGTGAAGCTTCGAGGGCATGAAACCTTACTTTATCACTTGTTTGACATCTTCTCCTAAAAATTAGTAGTAGCAGCGGCATTTACAGAGGTGAGATGGAGTATAAGCAATGAGTAGACAGTGTATGCAACCATACATTCCATCTTCTCTTTCAACTTTTTTCATCTTGTCTTTTGAATCTGAACCGTGTATTCTTGATTTGGCTCCAAGTTTAATTTTTGAACGTTGATTCATAGCAGAGCTCTATAGCCTCCATTTTCTTCATCTTACCAGAAATGTATATAAGGAGGAAGGAAGTTTCAACAAGCTATTTTGGGTGTACCAAAAATGAAAAAATCTTTTTGATCCAACCTAAAATTTGTTTTGTGTTTTTGTGTCCTAACTTCTAATTTCTTCTTCTTTCTTCTTTGTAGCTAATCTCTTTTTCTTCCTTAATGTGAGCCTTAGATAGAGTTTTCTTTTTTTTTATTTGCTTCTGAGATTTCATGTGGGTGATGAAAAAGAGAGAAGAGAGAGTTTGGTTTCGGTAGTGAAGTTTGGTTCAGATGAAATGAAATTGAATTACTTAGTTAGAACCTAAGTGAATGAATGGATTTAGATGTGGACCACCGTTTGGGTTTAGATTTATTCTTGGGCCAGATTTTTTCTTTCCTTCTTTTGACTAGATGCTTGCTATAGTTTCTAATAGGAAAGATTTGTAATGGTAGCAAATAAATCTTATGCCTTGATTTTGTGTGTGAGCCAGATGCAATTTGACCTTGTTTTATTTATTTTTTTGGGTCAGTTTCAATTAAATTAATTTTCTACACACTAATCACACATACAATTTCTTTTTAATTCAATTAATAATAATGTTTTAGTCATCATCTTTAAAATATATTTTGTGTGAAATTCTAGAACTTGTAATGCTAATATTGAAGTTAATATTTACTCATGGTATCAAAATTTTATTAGAGCTAAAATCATGACTATAATTCAAGACATTTAGGAATTGTAAGGAAGTAGTAGATCATATGAACTTACCTTGGTTCTAAGGAAGGGTAACAAACTGGCCTACACAATAGCAAAATTAGCTTCTTTGGATCATCTTGGATAGAACTGGTACTTGTAGCAATCATATTTGGCCAGCCATGTTCTCTGAGACGACTTTTCACAAACTCAACTAAATTGAATAAAGCAAAGATATTGACAGAATCTGAACTCACCATAACGATGAGACGTACCAACCAGCAGCTATATGCATAATTGGTGGCAACTAATACCAACATCCCTTTTCCGCCATGTAACACCCTACCATTTATAACCTTATACTTAAGTCATAATTTGACGATGGTTTGGTATTACAACATAAGGCTGAGATATAAATACTTATGTATAGAAAGAGATGCTAATATTAGAAGCCTGTAAGAGGATTTAAATTTCGGATAAAAGACAATTCGCCAATCAATCCCACTCGAATAACATACATAAGCGCGTCGAAAAAGTAGACAATTAAAAGCTTGAAAGAAGAATAAGAATAAAGAGATATATACAAGCATATATAAATAGCTACTAGTCTCTGCCCGCGAAGATTTGGCCGGCTAGAGTTACAATAGTAAAATAGTTTGATATACATAATCTATCTCTCCAAATATATATATTAAAAGCCTCTAAAGACAGGTTTTCAAAATAAATGCATTATATGTTAGTTTTTACAAAAGGAGGAGAGAAATCTATATCAAAACAGAAGCAAAAGTCTTATTTGCCGTCTTCCAGATAAAACTCTCACTCACTGAGGAGCGCTAAGACTTGCATCTGAAAAACAGAAATAATATATGGGTGAGAACCCAAACCACCGGATTCTCAGTAAGGTAAAAGTTCCGAATTGATGCAATATAAGGTAATAGGAATTCTTTAGACATTCTTAATCTCTAAAGTTTCATTGATTCGAGTCTAGCTAGGGTTCTTACTAAACCAAAAAATGGCAACTTATCTAAGGATTCCTAATCTATCTATTTATTCTCAATTTTTCGCAAACCTCCAATCACCACATCAGAAACAACCCTTAGCGTCACCACTGCCAGCATAAGAGATCTCTCAATTGTTCAACACACAAAAAATACAAAAAAATACACAAATAGAAAGTACAATTAAAGTAATTAGGTCAATTAGCATATAGTATAATTATCAAAGAAGGCAAGCTAAATGCAAGATGCATACCCAATTAATACACACAAATGCAAATGATGTCGGTTATACAGCCAAAATTCGACATGTCCAGTAGTGAACCCTGGATAGTCCCTCGATGCACGCATCCCAAGAGGTATTCACTTTTCTTAGAGAAATTATTTGAAAAGGTCTAAGTGTCCAGCCACATCTTACAACGGATGGTCAACAAAGTCTCAAATCTCAACTCGGAGCAAGTGGGGCGAACCACTACATCTACCCAGGGAGTTCTAATCTTAACCCAGAGCAAGTAGGAAAAACCACACCCTTGCATCTACACAGAGAGGTACCATTCTCAACCCGGAGCAAGTGGGACAAAGTCACAACCCTTGCATCTACCCAGACAACTCAAATATCAATCATTCTCATTTTCCTCCTCCAATCATATCAATTCATCCCTTCAATCACTTCCAACTCATTTTGATTCCATAATTTTCTTTCCAACTCTTTCTACCTTATAATCCACCATCTCTATACTCATTATAGCTATAGGAGTTATGGAAGTAAAAAATATGGTTAGATAGGTTAAAACAATAAAAATTAACATTTTCTTGAAAACTGGACAGTCGTGCGTACGCAAGAACCCCCTTTTTGTACGTACACGTGAAACGCGCACAAAAACAATTCAATTTTGGAATGCAAGTTGTGCGTACGCATGACTTGATATTTGTGTGTATGCATGGTATGCGCACGAAACCATTTCATTTCTGTAACTCCCCTCATGCATACGTGCGTATGCATGACTCCAATTTTCTGCAACATTTGCAGAGTTCAATTTTTAACCTCCAAAATCAAACCTCTATAACTTTTTATGAAATTATCCATTTTCCTTAATTTTTAAACCATTTTCAAGATCTTTCCACTAGTTTTAATTTAAAATAAATTTCACTCACATCCGAATTTCGAGTGCCAAGTTATAACCCGTTGAAGTTGGTCAAAAATTCATTTTTACCAAATCCTCACAATTCTCCAATTTCATTAAATCTCAATTCAATTTAGTTCAAGTCCACTCCAATACTATTTTTAAATACTTTAAACACTCACTTATCAATCCCTATCTACTTCAGGCCTAATCAACCCGAATTCCAACTTATTTAAGACGTTCCATATCCACAATTCACAACCAAAACTAAATTCAATCAATTATCCAACTCAACATCATCAATTCATCAATCACAGCATAACCACACCATCACTTATCACAACTTACCAAGTAGGAAATTTTTTCACCCTATCATGACTTCCGGCCCAATTTTCACATCATCGTCTCAATAGGAAATCAATTCACAACATTCATCCAATCATAATTTCATTCAAAATCATACCCATTTATGCAAATTCATGCTTTATCTCATCAATATTCAATCATTCACTAACATATATCACAATTTCACTAAATCAACAATCAACTACAGTAATTCAACAATAATTCTAGGTCCACTAGCCTAAGATTTCATGTCACATTATATGGTATTTATCCGAAACTTAAACATATACCTTAAGCGTGAATTCAAACCCTTAGATTCCTTCCTCCGTCTAAGCCCGAGCTTCACCCAATGTCAACAAACCTCAACAAATGCATCGCAACCAAATCAATTCAATCCAACAAGCCAAACTAATCCATATAATCTAATCACAATAATTTTATTCAATAATCATAATAGAATTTTACTTAAAATTAGGAATAATGAAGGGAGTTAAGCTTTCTTACATTGTACCACTCAATCTTGGGTCAAAATTTTTTTAGTATTTAAGATTAAACCTTTTCTAAACATTAAAAGTTGAATTTTTCTCAACACCAAACCCAAAAATGTGATACATGAATGAAATTGAAAATTGGACAAAGGTTTAAAGATTCTTTACCACAATGTTTAGATAGAATTGACGAGGGATCCGAGATGAATGCATAACAACAAATAGATTGTCAATCGGAACTCCAAATTAAAAATTATATAAATTTGATTGATTGAGTGAATAGTAATCTTAATGCTCTTTTTTCTCTCTTTTCTCTCTTAAGACAATGTTAAAGGTTTTAATGAGAGGGAGGGGAGAGTGCTGAAGTGAGGTTAACCCAAGTCTATTTTTTGAGGTAATTTAATTTAATTTAATTTAATTTAATTTAATTTAAGAGGGAGGATGAAGAGCTCTGTTGAGGAAGAAAGAACAAAGAGCAGTCAAGATGAGTTTTGGGTTTGTATTGTATCTGGATCAGGGTGAGTTTTGGGTTTTTTCTGGATGTCTAACAAAAAAACCCAAAAAAATTTTGACAATTAATTATCGTTAAAATGTTCATTCTCACATTTTAGGTTGCTTAAGTGAAAACTATTTATTCATTCATTCATACATTTCATTTTCAACTTTTAACTTATTTGATAGTTGATACCTCTAGTGACTTTATTTTGGTGGACAAGAATTCATACGGTCATTTCATCTTAGCATGTCTCCTTTAAGTTGCTTTCATACTTGGATCACTAGTGCATAGGATTAGGATGTGTTCATAGTATCTTCTTTTTTTTTTTTCCTTCAAAAGAGAAAAGATCCTATATAAATATAATCAATTTTAATAATTATAAGTGAAAATTATATACACTAATATATCAACAGATCCTAATGTACTTATTAATTCACTTTTTTATTTATTAAATATATTTAAAAATAACAAAAACTAAATTACTTAAGATGATAAGTAGTTTAAAATTTAACTAAAAGATCTAAGGTTCAAATATCTTGAAAACAACAATTCTTATGAATTATTTATAACGAAGATTATTTTTAAAAAAATAGAAACCAAGCATTCTAATATCTCCATATATATATATATATATATATATATATATATATATATAATATATTTAACCCAAAAATAGTAATGACCCAATATAAAAAAGTCCCCAAGTCGAAATGGAGTAAATCTAAGATGAGATAAAAGAAATTTAGTAACCTCAGATATTCTAAATATAATAATTAAAAAAAACTTTAAAACCTTAAACCCCATGTAAGAATATTGCTGTTTACAATCACTTCTTCAATTGTATGTCACCATCATCTGTATCTCTAGCTAGGTAAGTTTTTAAGAGTTCCTAACAATAATATTTGTAACTTGTTCTGTTTATAATATATGTATCCTTAAAAAAATATGTGCGAATAATTCTCAAAGTGTTTCAAACACTTAATTATACAGTTTTGATTACTATTGTGAAGTTTTTATTAGTATTTATATTGGGAAGTAAATTATCCCCAAATATAATCATGGGAATATTTGTCTTTATGCTAGGAATAAAAATATATAGAATATGTGCAATGAAATTTCTATTTGTCTATATTATAAATGCTTCTCATAAACCTTCAATTTTTTTTTATATTTTTATATCTTATATATATATATATAATCAATTTTAAAATAAATAAAGAGGGTTAGGTTAAATTTTAATTAGTAGAAATGAGTATAATTTATCCAAAATAGTTTACACATTTTGATTTGGCTCTTGTTCCAAGGATTTTTTATTTTAATAAATAAAATAAATATAATAATTATCAAAATATACGATTTAAAAATAATTTATCGATTAAATTTTCATCTCTTATCTCGTTTACACTATAAACGAGATAACTTTTATGTATCTCATTTACAGTGTAAACGAAATACATGAAAAGCCATCTCGTTTACGCTATAAACGAGGTAGAAGGAGACAAATTTATAGCTGTTAAAAAAGGATGTGTAATTCTTGGTATTCTTCACACACATTTCATATCCTTACTCTGTCTCGTTTTCTCTCACGAAAAAAAGGCAACAATGGCTAGTAACAATGTATATATAGTTGCGTGTGTTTATCCCAATTATCGTATGAGAAATGACGAGAACAGGATGATATTTGAGTGTGAGAATTCGATATTGTTGCACATTCAGCGTGTAAATACGTTGTCGGAATTGAAGAGTTTGATATTAAGCAAGTTCGGTGGTACAGAAGCAAGGGAGATTGGAAGGGTGGGGTATAGGTTGCTGGCACCGATGGGTAACGGAATTTTCCGGTTTCGACTATTCCGACTTCAAGAGGACGAGCATGTGCGACTGATGTTCGGCATCCATGGGAGGATCATGGCGGAACAGGTAATGGAGCTTTCCGCCGAGGTGGGAGATAGTGGTCGTGGAAGTTCTGTACACTCGACCTATGTATAGGACGACCGACTTCTCGCACCACCACCCATTCATGTTGCCATTCCATTGGATGAGGCGGAGGAGGGCGAGGAGGAGTCGGACCAAGATTACATAGCAGATAGTGTGGATAGTGATTCTTCTAAAGGTGGCGATGAGAATGAGTTTGTGCCGGAGACGCCTGCCCAGACTGTGGCGCGCCATGTCCTGCCACCACCTCACGGAACCAAAGAGGGCACAGAGCCTGCATAACAGGGTCGTCGTACACTCTCCATGCAAACTGAAAAAACCCGTAACAGACAAAATACTCAGCCACCCACAAATAAGACAACAATCAGGAATAAAATGAATGCACTTGTGGTGTAAACATGGAACCAACCTCATCGAATCGTAACCTATAGAGCGAAACCATCCAATGCAAGACCCTCGCCTCATGCTAATCCCTGCTCTGCTACTACAATCTAACCAACCTGACACAACCCAAGAAAATATATACAGTTCGTTACATAACATTCCATAAGAAGTTACAGAAATATTTAAACCAAATACAGAAATAAACATTTGTTACCTTGCAGCCAGAGGATACTGGTAGACCTCTCTGTCTGGTGGATACCACTAAGAAAATCTCTGATAGATCCAGGATATCAACAGCGGAGTGCAGCCGGTGATCTCCGCTGTGACGCCCCGCTGTGCCACCGAACAAAGTGACTAGTACGCACGTCTATGCCAGCACAGCTGAGCCCCAAGAAAACTTCCTACACTCCCTGAAGTCCTGTAGCAGAGGGAGCCAATGCAAGTGCACCAGATTGTTGGACTTGTCAGTCATCAGATACCCTCCGATCAGTAACATGATATAGCACCTGGCGTATTGTCAGAGGGTCTCCGGGTCGCCTATGGGGTATCTGTCGGACACGATCCCGCAGCCACACAAGCTTTAGTGTGAATGACTCCTTCCTCTGCGCAGCTTGCTGTGGTGCCATCGGAGGCCTGGCACCAAGCAGCTGCTCCACCAATGCCCACGTCTCAGTTTGTTATCACCTACCAAAGTCACGAAGGCACCCCCAATGGGGTTTCTGTGTGCATGTAGGTCTAGATGGTATGCCACGTCCTACAGGGTGATGGTGACCTCACTCCACGGGAGATGAAACATGTGCGTCTCCGGACGCCATCGCTCCACGAGTGCCGAAATCAGGAAATTGTCAAAAGTGAAATCCCTGAGGGGCACCGTATTGCCGATTCCAGCCTCGGCCAGATACGGGATGATGACATCCGGTAGAGGAAATGTATGGCTCACTCACTGGGGTAGTAAAAGGTGAGACCTCTAAAGAATAAAAAAAATTTTCAGCCTCATAAAGAAGTAATCTTAAATTTTTGGTTTATTTATTTCTTACAATTTCTTTTTACTTTTTCAATTAGAATGATTTAACATGATATACGAAACATTAAAGGTAAATAAATATTTCTTTCTTACTTACATCTATTTCTACTTAATAACATACATCTATGTTTCTAACTTACAAACCCTTACTAGAACATTATATATAAATACTAACAATTATAAATACTAACAATCTAGCGCAGGAAAAATAGAGTTCCAAACTAATAATTATGTCGTAACAACCTTGCACAAGTAAATAGAGTTCTAAATTCCTTCTAGAGACCTACTACTAAACTTGCCAACTATGTTCTGATTTTTTGGGACTACCCTAACCATGGTCACATACTTAGATTAAACAAATAGAACAAAACTAACCTCAAAGTCTGCCGCCCCGGCGTAATGCGACGTCTCGTTCAGCCTGTTGATGTCTCCGTCGTTCCCCCTGGCGCGCCATCGTAATGTCAGTCGAAACTAAGGTCAGAAAAAGGACAATAGAGAGAAGAAAGTGGTTGATAAGGTCAAATTGGGGCCCAAAATGACGTTGTCAACGAAATATACTTATAGACGTCGACAAGCCTTATCTCGTTTATACTGTTAACAAAATATGCTGACGTCTCTTATCTCATTTACACTGTAAATGAGATACATAGACTGTCATCTCGTTTACCGTGTAAACGAGATAAGAGAAGAAAATTTAAAATGGTAAATTATTTTTAAATTGTATATTTTGGTAATTATTATATTTATTTTATTTATTAAAATAAAAAATTCCTTGTGCCAGTGCTATAAAGTATAAACATTTCTCTTAAAAAAGTTTCCAATAACAACCCTTTTGACAGAAAACCACTACTGTTTCATCCTAATTTAATTTGTGTTCACGAGTTTAATTTAAAACTACCAAATATTACTATCTACCACAAATACTCTTTCTGTTCTTGATTAATTAATTAATATTTCATACACAATAACTGAAAATTGAACCATTGACCAACTATGCTTCTTTAAGTGTGTAAATTTCCTTTTTGATAAATACAATGAATTGGAATTTCTTTTTGATGTGCTTCTTTATAAAAAGATCTAACATGAGTTGGAAAAGCTTGAGTGTATCCATCATCATCACCATCATTATCTCAAGATATTTCTGCTTAATTGAATTAATAACAGAATATTCATATCTAATTTTGTCTATTAGTTAAAAACACGCGAAATCTCTATCCCCATAACTTGAAAAAGGTGATTGAATTTTAATTAGGCTTGGGGGGATGAAACTAATATAAATCAACTAATGATTAATGAAGCATCATTTGAGTCCCATCATGGTGAATTCCAATAACAAATGTCCTTTTTCCCCACTTTCTAATTCTTCTTAGTTCTTCTACATCATTCAAATCCCCGTCTGATTTGATTATTACCACGACCTATATGTCCCCCTATAAAGAAAATAAATACATTAATTTATTTACCTAAAAAAATTATAACGGTTCCAAATTGTTCCAAGTTGGAATAGAGCTAGGCCCCTCCTTTTTCTATGAATTGGGGACAAGTTCATCGCATTTGTTCATTTCCACTTCAATCTTATAATCACATGTCTACTTATGCGGTCAGAATTAACACAGAATAAGTAGCATGATGACTAATTAACATTGGTTGTCCAATTTTCAGATTCTCATTCAAATGTATGAGCATTTGTGCAAACAAAAAGTTGCTTGATCACCACTATCTCTACATGTTTGTTGGCAAGTTGTTCTTGTTCATTAGCAGTTGCAGGCGTTCAAGCAAGTTGTTCAATAGTGTAATTTGAAGAGAGTTTTAGGAGAGTGAATTTGTAATTTTTTGTTATGTAATGGAATCGATTCTTTTAAAACTTTAAGACGATAAAAAGAAGTAATATGAAATAATTATATTTTTAACACGTTTTTTTAAATAAATTTTTTTTTTTTGAGTTTGTTTAATTTTTTATAATAATTTTTTTCTTTTTTTATTTGATTTATATTATTTTTTTCTTTTAGTAATACTCTTTAAATGTATCACTTTTATTGATACTTTAGCAATATTTATATATAATTTACTAACAAAAATATATGATATTTAGTCACTTATATACTATAATCACATATTTGTTTTTTAACAAAAATATTATTATAATAAATGAGTTTCAATAAACATGATATATTTTAAAATTATTTGTAACATGCTTTTTGTTTATATCATTAACCACTGAATTATAAGCATGTTCTTTGTTCTCAAGCTTTATATTTAACTTTAATTTTATTATTAACGTTTGATTTTAATTGTATTCTTAATATTTTTAATATGTGCAAATTATACCTCTAAATATAGATAATATATATATATATATATATATATATATATATATATAATGCAATAATCTTACGTTAAGCTGCAATTGTCACATCAGCATTTTGGTTAACGATATTAACTCCTAATAATATAATTTAAACATATTTAAAACATTAAAAATAAAATTAAAATAAATTAAATATTAAAAATATTTTTGTATTTTTTAAAATATTATAAATAAAAAAGTATATTTTACTCTCATAAAATAAAAACTATATAAATTAGACAAAAACATAAAAAAAATTACCTATCATCATACTATTTTATTATTGGTCACTCAAAAACTTTTAGCCTTATAAAGTATCTGGTCCTTGTTAATTCACACGAGATTTCACGTGCCATACACATGCTATTTGGATTAGAACATAAACTAGTAATGCTTTCAGCTACTAAATTTTTGCTATTTATAGTGCACCACTTTAATATTTCACCTAGTGACTAGGGATGGCAATTTCCTTCGACAGGACGAGTATTCGTGGAGATTTACCTATTAGAAAATAGGTTTTGGGTCATTTTTTTCCTGCAGGGACGGAAGATGGGTATCTGTTTAATAAACGGGGCGGAGCAGGGAGAGAGGTACTCGCCCCGTGATACCTGTATAGATAAAATTACATAAATATCCTTATATATATATATATATATATATATATATATATATATATATTATGATGGAAACAGAAAACCTAATTCATGCCTTTGCCTCACTCCCCACACACTCTCACTCTCTCAGGTATCACCCTCTCCGTCTTTCTTCCTCTTCCTTCCTCTCTTGCCGCTGCTCGCCTTCTTCCTCTCACTGAGTCGTCGGTGTCGCTCCGTGCTTGCTTCTCACAGCGTTGGCGCCACCACCTGCACCCACATTGTCGCCTCTACTCTGCAAAGATGAAGCTGCTCCAGCCACACCTCTGCCATCACCAACTTCTTCAGATTTGTCATCACTAGCCATGCCTCTGCGTTCAGAGGAGAGGAAAGCCGTCTTCACGCTACACACCTAAGGAGAAGAGAACCGTCACCATTTTATCGCTGTCCAGAGGACAGGAGAGCTGTCTTCACGCTGCGCGCCTAAGGAGAGCTGTCGCAGTTTTCGTCACCGTCCAGAGGAGAGTTGTCTTCGTCGTCACCGTTCATAGGAGATCCGCCTTCGTCGCCGTCTAGAGAAGGGCCGTCCTTCATCGCCATCAGAAAAGAGCCGCTGTCGCTCACCTTCTTCCTCTCACTGCGTCACTCACTACTTTCTGCTCAAAGCTTTGCCGCCTCCACCTCTGGTCCAGTGGTCCGCCTTTGCTCTACTGTCACTCACTAATTTTAATGTATATTTGTAAGACCTAGAACTTTTAAAAAAGTTTATTATGAGTCGATTTTAAATTTATTTATTTATTATAGATTTTATTTTTAAAAATTATTTTATTAAAAATAATTAAATCATGTTTTGATAATTAAAATAGAAATTTTATTTAATTTCATTATTATTGAATAATTTTCTATATTTAAATTATCAAATTTAGCAGTTATAAAAGAATAAAAATTTTATATAATTTAGTTTAAATAATTAAAATTTTAGAATTTAATACTTTAATTTTCATAAATAAAAAATTAATTATATTATCTTATATTTTAAATGAAAATACTTGATTGAGAATTAATTAAAAATTTGATAATTAAAATAATATCTTTAAGATAATTTTTGAAAATAAATTAGATTTCAATTAATTACAATATCCCCAAATTTTATTAAAATTATCCAAACCTCAATTTACTAAAATATTTCTAATTTCAAATTGCCTCAAATTAAACCTTAATCCTAAAAATAAAACATAAAACCCTTCCATTGTACCCAACCCTCAGTACCACTCCCACGCTGTCACACCCTTATCCCAGCCCATTCCCTTCTAAAAGAAAGAAAAAAAAAACAAAGAAGAAAAGGGTGAAAGAAGAGAGAGAAACGGAGAAGGGACAGAGAGGAGAGGGGGAAAACTGAGAAAAAAGAGAGGGAAGAGAGGAAGGACGTGTCGGCGCTGGTGGGCCTTACTGTCACCGCGCCCTACCAATCGTTGTTGAGAAGGTCGAACAGAGGGGAGAGAAAGCTGGCATTGAGAGAGGGAGGGGTGGTCGACCCAAGCACCGTCGCGTCAGCACGGCTGTGCCACCACAGATGAGGAGAGATGTGTCGGAGGGAGAAAAGGTTTGCGGTGGAGAAAGAGAGAGAGAGCGCTCGCGAGGGATGTTGAAGCTGCATTCCGCCGCCGTGCTGTGCGAAGTAACCGCCGTTGCCTCGAGCCTCATCGTCGTCGTCCTCGACGCGAGATCTTGCCATCGTTGGTGGGCTCGAATCCACCTCCGGTCTGAGCTGAGGGAGAGGAAACGCGTATAGGAGAGAGAACAAGGGGCTTCGTTGCAGCTCTGTCACTGCCCAGCCGCTGTCACAAGCGGAACGTCTCGCCACCACTGTGCTCCATCACCGTCGAAATCGGGATATTCACCGGTAACTTCGCCTCTTCCTTTCTTGAAATCTGTTCCGCTTCTATTCTGTTCTATTATTCTGATTATTGTTAGTGTCTCCGCTGCCTTAATCACTTGGAGTGATGCTACTGTCGCTAGGACGGATGTCTGAGTCTGATTTCTGTTCTTCTGCCGCTAGGAGCTGACACCAGAGCTATTCCTAATGATTTTGGTCGGATATCTTTTTCGATTCTAGGCCATTTACATGTTTTACTATTTTTTCCATGCTTATTATGATTCAATTTTTGTATATGTCCTTGTCTAGGTTTCTTGAAGCTGTTTCAGCTATTGTAATTGCAATTTGTAATAACGCGGTCGCTATAAGAGGCGTCAAAGCTGTTGCTATTTTCACGGGGTTAATGTTGTCGTTGTTGCCATGAATTAAAAGGAAAGGGAATTGCCACGACAAGTTATGTGGACTCGGCTAACTGAGGTAGGGTTGGTTTTAAAATAAAAATATTTTGGGTTTTGAATAACTGATAAGTTTAGTAGATTAATACAAATAGATGAACGTCTGAGATATAAATAATTCTCTATTGTGAATGAAAGGTTATGTTTGTTGGTGATTGGTTATTTTCTGAGTTTTTGGTAAAATTGATGGAATACGTTGAT
Source organism: Arachis hypogaea (assembly GCF_003086295.3). NCBI lineage: Eukaryota > Viridiplantae > Streptophyta > Magnoliopsida > Fabales > Fabaceae > Arachis > Arachis hypogaea. The sequence continues at coordinate 156,888,073 of NC_092050.1, forward strand.
TTTAGATTTTATATTGAAAATAAAAATGATTGGTTTTGAATGATGAATTTAGAACGTCGTTTTGAAATGTTGATTTTGTTGAGTCGGGGTTGAAAAAATAAGACCCGTGATGGATGGCGAACTGTAGTTTTTAAGGGAGGTGCTGTCGAAATTTTTCTAAGAATTTAAAGGAGTTTTGGTTATGATTTTGAAAATGAACTTGATTTAAAATAATTATCAGAAAAGATAAGTTTTGGATACTTTTATGGATTTTAAGGAGAGTCGGATTCCCTTGAATTGGTTAGATGGTGATTTTAATTTATTTGACTTTTTTTATAATAACGAAACGAGATTTGATTAACTAGTTAAAGACTTTAAAACAGTAATTTAAGTATAATTTCAAGAGTTTGGGGACAAGTGAGTAAGTTTGAAGGTTATGTTTGAATTAAGATATAATTTAATGACAATTGGTTGGAGGTTTAATGGTGATTTCAATATTGAGGAAGAGGATAATAATTGCGTATGATTGAGGTATGGTGATGATGAATGAGATGAGATTGAGAATGATGTGGATATTGATGAATTATGATTGAATTATTCATATGGCTTATGAATTTGAATTATCTGAGACACGAGTTTTCTTGGGTAGACGCAGTGACTTGCCACCACTTGCTCCAGGTCCAGGTTGAGACTCGATACTCTGTTGATCCTCTGTCGCAAGATGTGATCGAGCACTTTAACTCCCCGGGTTTTCCCATGGGCATGTATATATATATATATATGAATTTTGAATATTCTATTATTGAGCTTGGAGTTTGAGTCCTTGAAATATTATTGAGCTTGGAGTTTGAATCCATGGAATATTATATTTGAGCTTGGAGTTTGACTCCATAGATATTATTTTTGAGTTTGGGGATGCACGCATAGAGGGAATGTCCAATAGTTAACTACCAGGACATGTCAGGCTGGCTATATAACCGATAGATGAGACTCATCAGCCATAGAACATGCATGCATCATATGCATTTGTATGTTTTGATTGAGTGTGCTTTTGTTTTGGTTTGTCTAATTGCTTAGCCATATTTATTTATTACTTGTTTTACTTGCTGTACCTGAATCCTATATGTAATTTCTTTGTTTGTCTTGTATGTGTATGTTTATCTGAAAGATCTTTTTTGGTGGAGACGTGATGAGAGTGGTTTCTGTTATGTGGTAATGAAGGTTGAGGCAGGTGGACTAGGTGTTGCCTGAGTATTCTAATATATGTATTGTTTGGATAGGAGTGACTGATGTATGTTGAATAAGAAATTCCTAGGCACGTCCTTGGTCCTTTACATTTTTTTAAACCAATCACCTTATTGAATTGTAAATTAAATGAAACTTCTTTACGATCTTTTAAATTAAGTTTCCTCCATAAAGTTTTTTTCCAAATGGTTATCTCAAGGACAAATTGTTTTATAATGAAATTAATTCTATTTGCAAGTATATCTTTACTTTGATGGTATTCTCGTCTCTACTCAAAACCCTTTTAAAGACGATGTTCTCACTCCCGTATAGATTTTCTTTTTCAGCGACAGGTTCAGGAAGTCTTCGACGTGAAGCCGTGATCGGACTACAAAGATTTATATATATGTATATATTTATATAAGTGTTGTATATTCTTATTTATTGGTTTAGTGGAGATTTTACTCCTCATCAATTGTCATTTTGATATTTTAGAGGGACATGATGACTTATTTTTGGAAAATTTTGAATAAGTTTATGTATCTATTATTATGTGGATATAATTGTGTGGTTAAGTGAATTAAAGTAAAGACTTTTCGATTTCGTAACAAGGATTTGGTTTATATTCGTGAAGGCTCAATATTAAATAATTATAATATTAAATTAACGGATTAGAGGTAAGTGACGTCTGAGTTTTTAGTACGGTCATGAAGTATTAAAAGTAAGGGTGTTACAATATTTTGATTTTTAATTGATGAAATTGCTATGGTTTGAATTCTATTAATGTAAAATTGGATTTAGGTTTAGGGTTTGAATTCTGTTAATTGATAAGTTTGGGTGTAGAGATAGATTTTGTTGCTGTGAAATTAGATTTAGGGTTTGGGGTTTGAATTCTTACTGAAAAATTAGAACATTGGATTAAACTACTGAGTTTAGGGTTTAGACTATATTAAATGTTAATTATCTTTTATTTTTCAATTTTTTTTTATTTTTTTAATATTTTTGAATTATTTTAAAAATCCGTGAATATTCGCAAAAATCCCAATTTCCGGTAGATATAGGGTCTCCATTACCTGTTGCAGGGACAGAGACGGATTATGGGTGGCGGGAGCCGGAAACGGGGGCATGTCCCCGCCCCCATAAGGACTCATTGTTATCCTTATTAGTGACTCTACTTAACTACACTCCTAGTTGATTTTTTAGTAGAATGCTTACGATTAAACTAAACAAAATTTCCATGATTCTTCAATTCTATATTACTTTTCTTTGTTAATTTTTCTTAAACTAGATTAATTATTTTAGGTTTAATGATTTTGTTAATTTCTATAATTTTACTAAATTTATAAATAGATTTTTATAATTTTTTCTTTTTCAGTTATCTTTTAACTTTATAATTAAATTTTTGTTAGTGTAAAATATTAGAATTAACGAAATATTTTTTTTAAATTAAAAATAATCACAATTAAAAATTTAATTATAAAATTAAAATTATAAAGAGTAACAAACTAATTAAACTATTATTTTATCATCTAATTGAACGTTGATTTCATTTTTCAAAACTAGTTTCGTTAACAAAAATCTTTTATGTGCTATTTCATATTTTATATCCTTTTCTTTCTTTTTTTTTTTTTTTTTAGTTTTTAACTTTTTATATATTCTCTCACCTTAATTAGCCTTGTATCATCATGTGTGTGGATAAACGCACCCAAAACGGGAAATGGAGGTTCACAATTTACATATGAAAATATATTCATCAATTTGGTCCTCAAATAGTCTCAATTTAAGTTTTGAAATTTTAATTATTTTAATTTAGTCATTAAATTTTTTAATTAATTCTGTGACAAAAATCATCATAAAATCTAACGTAATTAAAATTTAAAAAATTAAAAAATTAAATTAAGACAATTAAAATTTTAAAAATTAAATTAAAACTTAAATATAATTTCAGAGGCCAAACTTAATATTTTCTCCCACATTCACATATATTAGAACTGTTTGGTTCAATTTATTATTTTAATACTCTTTGGTTCAATATATTATTTTAATTTAACATATTCCTAACACCGGATGCAATGAAATAAACACAAAATTATCTCTTAAAATTTGTGCACTACTTAATAATTAATTAGAAAGTACAACTTAATTAAATATATTCAAAAAATATAAACTATAAATAACAATAATTAATAATTAACCACATAAATTTATTTTTATATAAAAAATAATAAAAATATCAGACATAAAATATAAAAATATCTTTATTTAAGTAGTTCCTAACATTTTAATACAAATCTAAAAATAATTTTTGAAATTTAATTTGTTTCGTGTATAAAAAAGTTTTTGAAATTTTATTTGCACCAAAAGTATTTTTGAAATTTAAAAAAATATATCACATTAGTCTTTTATTTATTTTTTATCGAATTATTTTTCATACTGTAGGTGACTTGATACATTTTTTTTATATTAGATTAAATAAAATGACATTATTTTAATTTTAACACTAAATATTTAATAAAATAATATCAATTAATCTTAATGTTCATATATTTTTGGTGGAGATAGATAAGATGTTTTATGATTTATTAAAATTAAATGACACTGTTTAGTCAAATTTTTAGCATTAAAACTAAAATAACATTGTTTTATCTAATTCATTATAAAAGGCTATATAATTATATGTCAAGTCACTCATGAAGTGATGAGTAATTCAACAAAATGAGAATAAAAACTAGGGCAATGTTAGGTAATTAATGATTTATTTGAATAACATAAACAACGAACTTTAAAATTAGTCTATTTTAACTAAAAGACACTACATTCTAATTTAATGCTACTAATTAAATTTAAAATTAATTTATTCTTTTAACCTTATTATTCACATTGTTTAACAATATTGTTGGTTACCTATATTTTTCCTAAAAACTAATACGATGGCATAATATTTTCCATCTTAAAATTTTTTTCGGTACAATTAAATTCTTAGAACTTTTTTTATACAAACACTCAATCTCAAATATCAGTTTGCTATTTACCCTGCTGTGTTTTAGGGGTGCGCATGGATCGAGTGAAATAGGGTTTGATGTGACCTAAACCTGACCCGACCCGGAATATATACCAGGTCTATTTGTTAGACTCGAATCTGGCCTTAGACCCAATGAAACCTATACACTTTCGGATCACGGTTATACTGGGTGAAAACCGAGCCGTTAACATTACATTACCTTAATACTTTCTTATAAACTAGCATGTGAAAATATCGAAATTTTCAAGACTCCAATCATTATTTGACATGGTAAAATTCACTTAGAAAAATATAACAAGAACCAACTCTTCTCTAGAGTTAAAGCATAACCATAATCAATACTAATATTGTCTAATAACACCAAATATTTAAATCAATGCAAATAACACAATATTATGCATTAGTCTAAAATCTTATGCATTTTAAACATAAAACATTAATTTATAGTTTTATAATAACTAATAACACAAAATATTAAGATTTACAATACGTAAATTCCACATAAGAATAGCCATCATCCATCACTAATAACACAAAATATTAATTGTGTATGATGACCGGACCACCGGATCGAGTTTAGGTGACCTGAGTCATGGCACAGACCCGACCCAAATTAAAATAATAATCGGGTCTATTTTTAAAACCCTTATCCGACTCTAAATTCGACAAAATTACACCAAATTAATCCCTAAAATATTTGGGATCGGACCATACACATCCACTATACAAAAGACTCATGGTCTCTGATCTTAGCCAAGTTGCCCTCAAAACTACTTTCTGACTGTGATGATTAAACGTGTCAAGTTTCGATTGGCTAAGTATCAATTTGATGCGACAATGACGTCAGGCTAACAGAACAGTGCTTATGTATGACAACAAAAGAGGCAATAAGGTTCTGAAACGTGGCTAGGTCAAATGAATGTGGCCCCCTTAGGTCTCTCTCATGGAGTCTCTCCTAGGTCCAACAACTAGGGTTAATTAAAGTTGAGCAAAAGTTAAAAAGCTGAACAAAATAAAATAAATTGGAGATTACACGATGAGATTGAAGTGACACACTTGTGTGACTGGGAATCACGAACCAAAGAGATCGATTTCCATTGTTAACTAAATGGTTGGCAAACCCTTACATTATAATCAATTACATCTATCATCATCAATATAAAACATATTAAAATTAAACAACACAGATTTAATGAATTGCAATTAATTAATTACAACCATTTCAGTGGTTATTTATTATTGAAAATGAAGTCTTAGGCTTACAGATTCCATGCTCCTTTAATTTGTTCGACACGTCCCTTTTCATTATCTTAAGAGGTATAAATACTTGACATGGCTTCCCAACTACCATGTCTCTGCCTGTCAAAGTGGTTCTCATTTCTCAATTTCCAAAATAGACATCATCATACAAATGGAGAAAATCCAAGGTTATCATTTTCTCAATTACACTTTTTTATTCTTTATTTGTCTTAAACTCTTTTAATTAATGAAAAAGTATATGAAATCAAGAGGTAATCAGCTAAAAATTAAACAACTTAATTAATTTTATTTATTTTTAATTTATAATATTTGATATTAATTATTTCTCACCCCAAATTAAAATTCTGAATAATACGTTGGAGAAATAGGGGTGGAGATCATGAAATTTTCAACAATCTGATTTTTAGTATATAAAAAATTTATAAAATATATAAAAGAATATTCATTTAACATGAAAAAGAAATATTCTAATACTTAGTAGAAGAAACATCCTAATACCTAGCATAAGCATTATCCACACAAAGGTTTTGAATTCACCCAGAAGTATTTAACTGGTTTTTGGCTAGTACTCTCTTGGTTCCCTAGCATTGTTGTTAATTAATTTTAAATATGCGCTAGACAACTTTTCTCTTTTTTCAAAACCTAAAAGCTATGACCTAAATTTTCCAAAAAAGAGAATTTAAAATAATTTAAATCAAAATGATTCATTGTAACTTATTAAAAATTAATTTCCTACCACATGTATTAAAAAAAAATAAAATAAAAAGGACAAATCTAATAAAAAGAGATGCGTAATGAATTAGTCGGCGAAAGAATACACATAATTATATTATTCTGTCTATCTATTTTGTTTTGCAGTCCCCACCTTCAATGTTTAGTTGGTAACAAAAGTAATGAATATCATGAGAAAGAAAACACAGACAGTACAGTAAAAAGAAACAAGCTTTGCTTTAGGATATATATGAAGGGGTGAAAAGGGTGGTCAAATTTCAAAATAGATAAGGTGTTATGATGTTGAAGAGATATGTGCTTTGCTGTGTTGTCTCTCATGCATGTGGTTTTGTGTTATTATTCCATAATTCTCTGCTATGAGTTTGAATATATAAAGAGAGAGAAGGTAGCTAAGGAGGGAGTGTGTGAGATAGAAGAATTAAGATGGGAAGAGGGAGAGTGGTTCTGGAGAGAATAGAGAACAAGATAAACAGGCAAGTTACATTTTCAAAGAGAAGGAGTGGTTTGTTGAAGAAAGCTTTTGAATTATCAGTGCTTTGTGATGCTGAAGTAGCACTCATCATCTTCTCTAGTCGCGGCAAGCTTTTTCAGTACAGCAGTTCTGAGTAATTCTTTTTCTTCTTTCTCTATCTCTTTAATTCATTCTTAATCTCATCGTCATGCAATTACTCTCTACAATTAACTAATACTTTATTATTATTCCTATCTGCTCCACATAACATAATCTTACTTTTTTTTTTTTAATCATACAACTGGTTTAATTTCTTAATGCTACTTAGTGTGTATGTAAATACTTCTTGTTAAGTAATTATGATTATTAAGAAAAAATGTGAAAATTCAGGTGCAGTTAACTTCATGTAAAGTTGATAATTAAGAATTAATCGTTAAATGATTTAATAGATTTGACTAAATTATCATCTAATAACTCTCAACTATTAACTTCATACGAGTCTTTTGCCTTAAAAAAAATGTTAGACAAACTAAATTTAACCAAGTTTTTTTTTAACTCAAATTTTTGTTATTAATTTTTAATTAATCAAACTAATTTGATTAAATTTAGTTATTAAAATGATTTGGTCATGTAGTATTCCTGTATTATTACTTCTGAAATAATTCCATTATTATTAGAAAATAATTATTTATTGTAAATTCATCCTAGACGTGAATAATATATAATAATGTTTCAGTATTTATATGCTTCAAGTTAATTATTGTTATGAACTAATTAATATTATTATTGTTCTTTGATTTAGTGCATATTTTAAATTTTTTTTAGTTAATCTTATAAAATTTTATTCCTACATTCTGTTTCTCTGTTTATTAGGGTGATAATTCTCTTTTTTTATTTTTCTCTTGACTCATATCTTGTTCTTGCTTAGCTTATTTAGCATAATCACTATCCTATCGCATGTTGGACAAGTATATTTCGTTTAAATTCTGCATAGTGAGATTATTCTTCTTTGTTAAGGAATATAAAATCCATGGCCACTATCCACTTTCTTTCTTTACTTCTTCCAATTTGTTCTGTTGTTTCAGAATCAGATGCATCTCAAGGTATAAATTAGTGGTCCAATTTTTATTTATTTCATGTTTTGCTTCAATTGTTGCTACCATGGTCCAATGTACACTTCAAACTAATTATTGTATTTCATATTAAAATAATAATTTTACCAGTTACTTACTGTTTTTTATTTTATTTTTAAATTTTGATGATGATAGCATTAGTGGAATTATTGAGAGGTATCGCCAATGTCGTTACAACAAGTTGTCACAGACTGGCAATTTATTTGATCAGCAATCACAGGTTTTTCCTTCGTTAGTTCGTTGTTTAATTTCTCCTTTAATTTTTAACCATTATATTATGATTATGATTATGACCAGAATTATTTTTAGAAATCTAGTGCTTTAGCATTTATTATTATTATTATTATTATTATTATTATTATTATTATTATTATTATTATTATTATTGGTGATGTGCCTTGCAGAGCTTGTACCAGGAATTCTTGAAATTAAAGGTAAAATATGAATCTCTGGAGCGAACACAAAGGTAAACTATAATGTGTTATACTTCAGATATATTTTAGGGTTTTGATTTTATAATACTGCTGGGAGGACTATGAATTTCCAAAATTAATTTTTTTTTATTTGTCTTATACCAGAAACTTTTAGATGAGCAATAAAAATCGAATTCTAAATCTTTAAGTCATAAAAACTCTGATAATATGTTATGAAATTATTTATCCAAACTATTTAAGTGAATAGAAAAAAATACGTAAATAGTTATATATGTAACTAAACATGCATGTGGTACTCAAACTAAACAAGCTAAGGATAGTAAATAAACATGTTTGTGAATGTTATTAATTAGATGCTTACAATATATAGTTTGAATTGAAGGCATTTTCAAGGAGAAGAACTTGAGCCCCTTGGCATGAAGGAACTGATGAACCTTGAGAAACAAGTAGAAAGAACTCTTGCACAAGCTCGACAGCTCCATGTATATATAACAATTACAATCATACTATATAATATAGTGTGGTGGCCTAGGTTGCATGCATTTTAATATATACCTATATGTGTCTTTTATATTATATGTGGTTGATTTATATATTGTGTGCTTTTCAATTGCAGATGAAGAAGCTCATAACACGACAGGCAGAATTAAGTGAAAAGGTAACTTGAGCACCCTTCCTTTGTGAATAATCACAAAATTAAATTAAATTTAACTAGATGTAATGTAAGCAAAATACTCAAATTAAAGAAGATTAGCACTTTAACCTGCTCGGAACTTGATTCAATTGAAGCTAATTCTATATTATAAAAAATGCTTAAAGGGTCACTATAATTTATTGTTTTTTTTGTTATTATTTTTAGTCTAATAATCTAATAATATATTTAATTCACATTTTTAAATATTAATGACTAACGACTAACAAAAAAAATTATTGATCATCTAACATTTCTCTAATTATATATGCATATATTATTTATTCTTATTAATATTGGCAGGTGCACGAGGACCAGGAGCTCAACAAAAAGTTGAAATTCAAGGTTTTTCCCTTTAAGCATTGGACATATAAATTAATTAATGTGTTAATAACTTAATATTAAAGTTGCATTATTTCACTGCTGTGTTTAAAACAAATTGTACTATTTTTAGAAAATATTGAACATTTTTGTAATTTAATTTAAAACCGTTAAAAATATAATTATTCATGTATCTCTTTCTATCATCGTTAAAAAATATTTTTATAACTAAATGTATGTTTCATAAATAAAAAAATGTTCAACATAATTCATGCTTTTAAGCTAAGAAGTTACTCTTGCACGAGGAACAACTGGTTTCATGACATAGACTTTGAAACCAACAAAAAATGTCAATTTTTTTTATATTTATTATTTTTATATACCTGTCTAAAAGAAAAAAAGAGAATATCTAAATGCAATTTAAAATTATAAAATAAATAAATAATATGAAAGTGTTGGGTATTTCAATTCCTGCTATATATAAGGCCTCTTAATAAATTTATTTGCATTCTGAAAACTTATGATGCAGTTAAGAGATGAATTCCCAGACCTAATTGCTGAGCACAACAACCCTATTCATGAGTTGAATGAAGTACAAGCCATTAATCAGTTCCAGTCTGAGACGCTCTTAAACAACACACGGTATATCCACTTTTCTCATTAACATGTCATCACATAGAAAAGAGGCTCACCCTCACAACTAAAAATAGCTCTTGCTTATAAATTTGCTACTTTTTAATTTAGATGTGGCAGGGAGAATGGTGTAGTACATAGTCAGGCACGGACCTACATGGAACCATGGGGGGGCACTTGCCCCCACTCTCATTTAATTTTTTTAAACAAAAAAAAATATATACATATATAATATGCCCCCATTTTAAATTTTAAATGATCCCATTACAAATAAATTAAACTAATTATTTAAAACCTTGAATCCATTTTATCTTGCTATCATTTTGATTATGAGTTAACCTAATTAAATTTAGTCTTCTCTCATTCTCAAATCCTAGTCGTCACTCATTTATTCTCTTAAACTCTCTTCTTAGTTTCATATTTTCAACATTTTTTTTCTATTCCTTGTTTAGTGGTCATCTTGTCTTCATCAACAGGTAAATTTTAAATTCTCTATTTTGTTTTATACAGCTCTCTATGATTTTATGTTTTTTTTCAATTTTATTGTTTCTCTTTTCATATTTTCGATTGCAAATTTTAATTCAAACAATTATAGTTTAGGTATTAATCTATTTTTATATTCTCTTCATGAATTTATATATTTTATTTTATTTTTGATTTAGTGATCCTTATTATTTATTTGTTTATCTTTTATTCTATTCTATTATATATAATTATGTTGCATATAAATTTCTAAAGTGAATCGATCAATTTACTAATTTAGAATATATATTTTTTATTTTTAGAAATAATAATGGAAAAATATTTTAAAAGAAAGCTACCACTAGAATCTGAAGTCACTTCATTAGTCTCTTCTAATAAAAAAAAGTTTTTAAAATTCAATGTAAAAAGTTTCATAGTTGATCCTGAACAACGACCCAAAATTTTAAATTATGATATAAATGACAGAGATGAAATTAGACAAATTTATTTGTGAAAAGATCATTGTCAACCAAGAGAATATAATTTTCTACAAACATATTTTGGGACTTTTTTTGGTAAATTTAATGCTGATTGGTTTGATGAATTTAGCAATTAATTGGAATATAGTATTTCATAAGATGCTGTTTTTTATCTCTATTATTATCTTATGAAATCTGATAGTGCGAGTAGTAATGCTTTTATAAAAGAGCTCTTTTTAAATTTAAATTAATATATCTTTTGATAATAATGTGAATTATTTTTGCCCCCTTACCATAAATTTTCTGGGTCCGTCACTGTACATAGTTATGGAGTGTATATGTGCTTTACGCAACTGTGGTGTTAGGAGCAAAAATCAGATTATTCGATTTTTGGGTCCGATTTGTGTTTAAAAAATTAATAAAATTTGGGGTATACAAAGTATCCCAAATTTTTTTTAATTTTTTAAACACAAAACAGATTCGTCAAAATTTAAATTTTCTCTTCCACACTAATCAAACTGTCCGATTAGTAGGCTTAATTTTTTTAACAAAAAAATCGGATGGTCCGATCTCTTTATTCTTTGTTTTCGAAAAAGCTGTCTCACATTTATGTCTAACACCCACATTCTCCACAACAACGCACAACACACACATGCTTCTTATATCCAAAAAAATAAGCGGCATTTTATACTTTGAAAAAGACATAGAATTGAATTGTTGCTATCAATGTAGTTAGAATTTCGATTTAACTCTTAAAATCTTCTAATATTACGATTTTAAATGAGTCTATTAATTTTACAAAATTTATAAACAATTTTAAATTTTATATTTTACTTTCATAATTTACTTTTTCGATTTTAAGTAAAATTTTAATTTTCTCTCTCTTAGTTGCCAAAATAAATTATAATAGTTGCATTAACAAGTAACAACCACTTTTTGAGATTACAACCTTATTAATTTAAGAAAAAATTATGTTTGCATCATCTTTTATTATATCTTTTTTCTAATTCTTTTATGTACAAAAGATAAAATAACCAAGTTATTTTTATGTAAAAATAATCGATAAAAATTATTAGATAACTTAATATGTTTGATTAAATTATTATCTAACAGTTTTTAATTTTATGAATCACTTTTAACAAAATAAAATATGTATATACAAAAGTAGTGCATATAACATTTTTCTTAGTTTAAAATCTGTCATGACAATACACTATAATATTAATTATTTTGCATAACCAAATTAATGTTTATTACATACAAATTGGTGCAGCATGTTTGAGCATCATAATCAGGAGGGAAAAGCAAGTGGCACAAGGCAACAAGATGGTCAGAGCAGCCATGACAGAAACAACAATGGTTGGCTTGTGTGAACCTTCGTTTTCTTCTTATTATGATTACTGCTTCTGCCTTCTATGCCTTCCTTGCCTTCTTATTATCAAAGCAAAATGTACAATAAATAATTAGAATTTTGTCAGAATTTTTGTTGTTAACTGAGGTGGTCTTATATGTTTAGTTTTTGGATGAAATTCCTAGTTAGTTTCATCATTTTTTTAAACATTAAACCACCATTATAATTTCTGACAAAAAATCTAATTAGATTTCACAAACTATCAATGTAGCTATAATGTCACATGGTTCAGGAAAAGCTCCTTGTTACGTTGACCGCTTCTTCTGTCCACATACTTTAATTTGAAATAAATTTATGGAGAATTGAAGAAATTAGTATCTTTTAATGCAAATGTACTAGGTGTATAAATACATAAATATATGATGACTAATTTTAATGTACTGTTATATTATCTCAATTAGGTCTCGAATTGCTATGTAACACAACTTAAACGTGATATATACTTGTGTATTATATTTGATACAATAGGTGATGATGCAATGTTGCCAGCCAAAAGCCCAAAACTCTTCTATGGAAGACGTCACAATTTTAGGTTTTGGTTCCGTTGACAATAAGTCAAAAACATCTCAAGACCGCATGCTACTATTTTTATGATTTTTTATCACTTTCTAGAACTTAAATTTTTGGAATAAAATTTTAATATTTGTTATAAAAAAAAAAAGTATAAAACAAGGTGGAAACTCAGGTGTAGTCGACTTCATGTGAAGTTGATAACTGAGAGTCGTTAGATGATTTGACTGATTTATCTAAATTTTTATCTAACGGCTTTTGACTATCAACTTCACGTGAAGTCGACTACACCTTAGTTTTCATCGTAAAACAAACTACGATTTAAAACGTCAAGCATTGTCCAAAGTTGGTGCATCAAGCATCAACTCTTTTTGCAAGGTGCCGTTTAACTCAAGAATAATATAGCATTGTCCAAAGTTAATATAAGAAGTTTTTCTTATTATGTTTTACATCTATAATATTTTAAATAATAAATATAAATAAATAAATAATAATTTTTAAAATAAAATGAATAATTACTATGTCACAAACTCACAATATATGAAATATGATCACCTTTAGAAATTTACAAGGAAATAGTGAAAATAGAAAAATAAAAAAGAAACTGAATGGGCCTTTTTATATAATTTACAAATTAGATGGGCCTTTGTTTAAAGCATGTGAGTGGGTCCAGCCCAATTATTTAATTCTTAAATGTGTCAGTACTATACACGAATCTAGGTCGAAAGGAGAAATCCTAGGTTCATATATTTAACTTTTTGTATAATTAATTTAGATTGATTCAGTAGTTAATTAATTTATTAATTTATTTAAATAAATGTTGAGGTTTGAATTTTAATTTATATGTGTAATAATCTGTTGATTAATAACAAATTCTAATTTATAACGAAGTCTATCAGATTGAGAGAATAAAAAAATATTTTTTTTTTATATAACTCATCATCATCTCACCGCCATGATCATATATGCTTTGCTAGCTAGATGTACTATGGAAATTATAAAAAATTAAACTGGTGTTGGCAAAACCGCAAAAGACGTTATTCACTTAGTGCTTTAAAAAAAATGATAATATATAATCGTAAATTTTGAAAGGTGTCACCTTTTTTTCCTTGCAAATAATCACGGATTTCTTGTCCATGTATGGCTTTACTGAAAAAGACAAATAAATGAAAAATGCTGGATATTGGTCGGTATTTAATTAAAAATATTTAAAATATGAATTAAAAATATGTTGTTAAATTATTAAATTAAAAAATAAAATTAATTATTAAATTTTTTTTAATAAATAAATAAATACGACAAGTTTAATTCGATTGATTTTTATAATTTTATAAATTTTTTAGTTAGATTTTTATATTTTTTTAATCGAGTCTTTGCATTAATTTTTTTATTAAGTCTTTACATTTTATTTTTTTGTTTGGATTTTTGCACTAATTTTTTTTATTTAAATTCTTGTATAATTAAATTAATTACTATCAAGAGGGACTTAATTAAAAAAAATAGTGTAAAAACTCAATTAAAAAATATATAAAAATCTAATTAAAAATTTTACGAAACTATAGAAACTAACAGAATAATTAAACTAATTAAAAATTACATCACCGGTTTACGTGGATAATACAAATAAATTCTCTTCCTTTTGGAGGTATTTGAGTAGATTTTTTTCTTCTTAGTTACACCTTTCAAGGAATGTTGAATACTGAGATTAAATAGAAGGGAAGCTATGTGTCTATCCAAACCGAAAACCATTTTGCTTTCTTTCTAGTTGGTGAATATGAATATACTATTTGATCAAACTTTGAAAATTCTTATCCTCATACAAGCTTCTTTAAGTAAATTACACGTTTTTTTTTTTTTTTTATAATTAACGGGACAAGCGTCCAAAATTACACCTATTCTAGATTATAATTAAACGATATATTATGCATAATATTATTTTATTAATAAAAATTTTCAATATCACTTAAAGTCTTAAAAAAATTTAGTGCAACTCATCCACAAATTTATTCTATATGGACTATAGCATCTTTTCATATATATATATATCCAACCTGTTATATCTACATAAAATGTTATAATATAGCATAAAAGGGTAAGAAATCAAGGAAAAATAAATGTAGTTGTGTGAAAATCATATATAATATAACGTATTTTTTAAACAGAAATATTAAACTGACTACTACAAATTAAGAAAATCATATTTATTGCTGAATATATATATTAAAATAATTATATAAATAAATAAATATAATTAAATAATTATATAAAATATTTTACAATACAAATATAAAAAAAAGCTTGACACAAAATTTTGGAAAGAAAAAAGAAAATGAAAAAGAAATGAAGATGTAGAATTTTTTTTTTAATTTTTTAGGATATTTTTTAGTGTGTACTATAAATAAGAATTAATCTGTTATAAATTAAAATTTTATTTAAAATTTATTATTGACAAAAAATTATTATATTTATAAAAAAAAATTGAACTGATACTGATTTAAACAGACTAGCTAATTTAGTTCAAGATGTAGAACATTTTAAAAATAAGAATTTGACAAGAGGTTGAAGAAGAAGAAAAGTGAAAAGGGGAAAAGAAAAATAAAAACGTAGTAAGAAACTGTGTGCTTTGGCTGGCTGGCTCATTGTTGTTGAATTCCATTTCCATTCTGTCACCTCTTCTCTCTCTCTCTCTCTCTCTCTGAGAGTGCGTTTTATTAGTTTTCTATATTAAAAGCGAGTCACTCACCAATTTCTTTCCTTCTTTTCATCTACCTTGTACCTTCCTCCATTTACACACACACACTCTCGCTCTCTCTGCACAACTGCTTAACATTGCTTCTTTTTCTTGTTCTTGTTCTTCTTCTTCGTTGTTTTTATGCAACACTCTGCAAATCAAATGGCCAATTCTTACTCAGGTTTTCTCATCTTTCTTCTCTCTTTTACACTCCTCACGCTTTATTATTGTTGTTGGTTGGTTTTCGATCACTTGAAGCTTTGGAGGGATTCATTTGTATAGGTTGGGAGTGTGTTTTTCGAGCTAAAGATTATATCTTTGAGGTTTTTGTGATGTTGGGTTATGCTCTTTTGTTTTTTTGTTTCTGATTTGTTGAGCTAAATCTGATTGGAAACCTTTGTAGAGTGTGTTGTGTTTTGTTCTGTTCTTCTGTGTCTGGGCGGGTGATGTTATCTTTATGCAGCTGCGAATTTCCATGCAAAGTCAAAATCATCATGTATGGAGTTGTCTTTATTTGATCCACTTTCTGGTTGCATTTCTCTGATGCTCTTGTGGGATAGTTCATTTGGAAATTATGATTGGATTGGATCATATATTTGTGTGGGGAGATCCATGTGATTTAGACCAGGGCATGCAACTTGACCCTTTGTTGTGATCACAAAATGATTCTTTTGGAATGTTAGTATTTGATATCTGTGTACTTGAACGTCATATTTGCTAGTGGCATATTTAATTTAATATGCAAATCCAAAATTTGGGAGGAAAGAACACACAGCAGAATACAGATGAGTTGGTTCTTCTGGTTCTAACTAATTAGCATACAAGATGTTTCATAGTATACTAGAGAAAAGAGAATAGAAATGGTCTTCTCACAATGAAGATAACTTTTATTTTGCTTTCTATAGTTTTAACCAGCTTACCTAATTAATGGCAGTATCCTGAAGTGTCCAATTGTTCATTTTCATCATGTAATTACATTTTTGCTTGCAAAAAGAATGAGTTGTTGGTTTGAATCTGAAGGTAGGGCCTTTTCGCAGGTAATTCCAATCATATCCCAAAAGAAGACGCAAAGGAAACAAGTTCGCTGGTTGTTTCCTTTGGGGAACTGCTGATAGACTTTGTGCCAACAGTGGGAGGAGTGTCGCTGGCCGAAGCACCGGCTTTTCAGAAAGCTCCCGGTGGAGCTCCTGCCAATGTAGCTGTTGGTATATCTAGACTTGGAGGTTCATCGGCTTTCGTCGGAAAGGTTCGGTTTACTATCCTTGCTCTTGGTCCAGTTGATCAGTTAGTTTCTTTCTACCATCTATAAGTGCATTGTAATAGAGAATTTTGTTCAAACCTTCATGTTGTGCCGAGTATGCTTTCTCAAGAAGGCTGTGGCTGATTTTGGACATTTACCCTGAATAGAAAATCATATATTTATTTCTTGCAATCTGTGTATTAGGTTGGAGCAGACGAGTTCGGTTACATGTTGGCCAATATATTGAAGGAAAACAATGTTGACATGTCTGGCATGCGGTTTGACCCGAATGCTAGAACTGCATTAGCTTTTGTTACACTTAGAGCTGACGGTGAACGAGAATTCTTGTTTTTCCGGAATCCAAGTGCTGATATGCTTCTTCATGAATCAGAACTTGATATAAATCTCTTAAAGAAGGTATTTTTAATTTCTGTTTGTATTTTATGGATTGTGGCCTTAAACCTATGCTTAAAAGCCTCATATATGTAACATTGATTTCAGGCTAGAGTCTTCCATTATGGCTCCATCAGCTTGATTGACGAGCCGTGCAAGTCCGCTCATCTTGCTGCTATGAGAATTGCCAGCAATTCTGGTAGTATTCTCTCTTATGATCCAAATTTGAGATTAGCACTATGGCCATCAGCCGAGGCTGCTCGCAAGGGCATAATGAGTATTTGGGATCAAGCCGATGTCATAAAGGTAAAATACATTGGGCTATGATTCTAACACAATCTACAGTAATTGTCTAATTGTAATTACAAATGTTTAATTTTGAAAGTTTGTCATTTTTCTTAGTAGACCTGATGTGCTGTTTTCTTATATATATGCAGATAAGTGAGGAAGAGATTACATTTTTGACGGGTGGTGATGATCCTTATGATGATAATGTTGTATTGACGAAACTTTTTCATCCAAATCTCAAACTTCTAATTGTTACTGAAGGCTCATCTGGTTGTAGATATTACACCAAGGTATGCATGCTGAAATAATTTAAAGCACAATTTATCATTTCTGCATGTTTCTATAAGGGAATAGTACGAGTGGACTGTGTTAATGGTGGTCACTTGTGAATGAGATTCATAATGTAATGTGATATTGCGGTACAAAATGAACTGATGCAGGATTCAACGAATTCTGATTGCTGAATTTCATGCAGGAATTCAGGGGCAAAGTTGGAGGTGTTAAAGTCAAACCTGTTGACACAACTGGTGCCGGTGATGCATTTGTCGGTGGATTTCTCTACAACTTGGCTTCTGACCCAAGTATTCTTCAGGTATTTAGGAGTTTCGGTTCATTCTAGTTCTAGATTAAATTCAGTAGCAATTTTTCTGTTTAATTTTTATCATTGATGATGCTGGAAACTTAAATTATTTATGCATATTGATAGTGCAGTAGGGACTAGGAACAGGGAAAGACATTTCAATTCTGATGTTCTTTCTGTACCTTTTTCCTCTCTAGTCTTTGCATATATATTTTATGGATTCTAATGTTGGGGAAGGAAACATTGGTGTGAACACCGTATTTTGTCCTAATATATCTAAAAATAAATTAAAAAGTAGAAAAAGATATTATGCATCAATTAGGATTAGATTGCATTAAGAATAGCAAATGACATTAAAAATCGAATTCAATCATTTTCATTAAGTACATTTTAGGTTAAGAGTAATACAAATGGGTATAGTTATGCATTTGCAAAGGAGGGAGATCATTTTTTTTAGCCAAAGTTGCATGCTGCTTCTCTACACATACTTAGAATCCCAAATCCAAATTCTAAAAAATCAGTTTTTTATAAATTTAAAGGTTTTTCCTATTTTTCCATGATAAAAATTGGTGACGACTCCTATATTTTTCAATATTTTTGTCTAGCTCGCGTCGCTTCGTGCATAATACTTGGGCATGTTGTGACAAGGCATAAAGAAACTGAAGTTTGAGAAACTTTAATCCTTGCTAATGAAATTCAGCAGTTTCAAATGGATTTGAACATCTCCATTAAAATCTTGCATGGTTGAGATTTTTATACCATGACATGCATACAGACAGAATTGTCCTTACACCAAACATTTATACATAAACTTTCCTTCAGTGAACCGCACTAGATATAGCGAAAAGTTTAAACTAACCCTGAAATTTAGGTGTCTGAGTTAAAGATGTCATGAAGTCATAGTAGTTGAATATAAGTATATGCTTTTTTTCTCTGTTTGCAGGATGAGAAACGGCTGCGAAAAGCTCTATATTTCGCAAATGTATGCGGCGCCATCACTGTGACTGAGAGAGGTGCCATTCCTGCAATGCCTACAAAGGAAGCTATCTTGCAATTCTTACTAGAATCTGCTTCAATATAGAACTCAGATTTTTTGGTTATAACATATTCCATTTGTAGTTAAACTATAGCTTAGGTGATGCTGAGCTTCTTGTTAATTTTTTTTAACATTTTTTTTATCAAAAACTTTCAACTGTAATTTCCATATGTAAGTTCAATTTGCCTTGCTGTCTCAAGTTTTGGCTTGTGCTCTAGATTTAAGAAATAATATGAAAGGGGTTCAGTTTTTGAGTCATGGAATGAAGAAATGTTTATATCTTTCAATGATATGAAAGTTCTGCATTGTTTTCAATAACATATTCATGGATTGGTCTGTCTTACTTGGTTTGAAAATTCCTCCTGTGGAAGAATACTTCTGATTTAGATAAAATAATTGTAGAGTTAAAATAATGATTATGTTTTTCACAAACCATAGTTGTCAACTTCATTATAGCATCTTACTGAAATTAAATACCTGATCATAGATTACAGGGGCCAAAAAAGCTATATATTAGTATGAATTTTGGTGCACTGGGAGGACTTATCTTTCCAAACAGGTCTTCAAGAAAATGGCTACAAGCCCAACAATATCTTCATGGATAATGTAAACAGTGTAAAAAAATCTTGTTAGACTTAAAATTTTCAAGTCCATAGAAAAGAAAAAAGAAAGGACAACAATTTTTGAATGGATAATTTTCTAGCCTCCAATATTTGTGTTGTAAAAACTTATCCACTCCTAGTGAATAAAAATCTTTTATGTTGTGTGTGTGAGTATATAGTATACATGAGTATTGTGATGTTATAATATTTAGAGTTGAGGGCTATTCAACCCAACTTGACTAAAAAAGAAAAAACCATGGCATGGTATTATAACTTGTCTTCTGAAAAGCTTTGTCTAAATCGTTTTGTCTTGGACAATGGTGCATGGTCCATGGAACATTCTCTTGAATTATTTATTTATTTCAATCAGGATCATTTATAAAGTCACCAACCACTGATTAGACAGAGATTCAATTTAGTTCTTAAAATTGTAAGCATGCTTTATTTTAAAATGTGTGGCATGCATGCTTTCAAGGTTAGCATCAATCTATGATTGAAGGAAGAAGAATAAGAAGACAAGAGTGTACTCTAAAATGGTGGCAGGTGCCAACTGTTGGTGGGGGCTAGTGAGAAGTGAATTCAATTACTCTGTTTTTCTTGCAATTAAGAATCTCAGTGTGACTATTTGCCATAATGCCTATACTTGGAAACATACCTGACTCCTCAATAACTACACTTCAGTCACAATCTGTTATTAATACTGACTAAATATGAATAGTACAGCAATAAATTATGGGAATAGTGACTGTCTGACTGAGATTGTTGGTTGTTAAAATCTTGGTTGTTAAATTATAATTAGTGTCTAATTTTGGTCTCTAAATCTTTACAATTGATCTAATGGAGCCAAATAAGAGAACATAAACATAAGCTCTTAATCATCGGAGATTGGGAGAAATCAAGCGAAGACACTATATTAAACTTAAAATCTTAAAGTAATAAATTAATGGTTTTTTCATTTAAATTCTTCATTCTTTTATTTTTTTCAATATGAGACTAATTTCATATACTACTCACACTTGCAACGTTAACACTAAAACAAATTGAGTGTGAGAATTATGTACCATATATATGACTAGCTAACAACTATTGGAGAATCGCTAGCTAAGTTTTTTTTTCCACGGTATCCTTTAGTTCAATAGATCAAGGATTAATTCGTCGCGAATTAAAGTTCTATTTAAAGGTTTGCCAATTCGTTGCTGCATGCATAAAACAAAATTTAAACATCTGATATTTACTTAAGCGGACTAGTGAACTAAGTACAAGACCAATCCAACTTAGTTTAGTTTAATTTATTTCATTCTACCATGATCTTGTCAAAATTTATATATACATTAATTTCTCCTTAGAGATATATGTTTAGTCATATTAAAAAGGTACAATGTTCATCAGCTTATAGATGAAAATCAACTTTTTTTTCCTCCTAACATGGAAACTCATCATACGAGAAGCGGACCTTTAATTTGAACTCAATCCATGACATTCTACCAAGACTATATCTATTTCACTTGCATTCCACTGTAATGTTACATGCATCTCATGATAGCCTAGCTATTATATTATATATTATGGATTATGCTAGGTAACTAATGATTTTCTTGAACAACGAATATTAAAATTGACATAATTTAAGTAAAATATACTACACTTCAAATTATTCACCTAAACCTTAATATTAGAATAACCATCCGCACACCTAGTAAATTGAACATCTGATATATCCATTATTCACATTATTTAATATTTTCATTGTCTACCTATACTTTTCCTTATATTATTTATCGATAATAAACCTTACACAATAATTAAAATATATCTTGCAAAAATAATCATCTCGTTTTTTATATATCCTTTTATATTCTCAAGCATTCCTGTAAATTAATTAATTTCAAAGCAAAAAAAGATATATATAAACATTTTCATATAACCACTAATTATTTAAACAACTATATACATACATACATACATACATACATACATTTTAAAATCCTAAATAATATGATTACTTTATAGAACAACTCATATTTTTAAACTAAAAATAAATTCCATTTCATTTATTATTTCAATTTTTCTAATGGAGAATTGAACTTTGTTCCAAAAGAAGTTCCATTTATTTCATATATATTAGAGAAAATCCCACTTCCCTCTCCTGCGAGATGCTAAAATGACACCCTCCTCCCCTCTATTTTATAAATGTACATTCCCCTCCCTTCTAACTTTTAAAAAACCTCATCTTTAATCCATTTTAAATTTTGTGTTAACTAATATTAACTTTATCCATTTTTTAAGAAAAAATAAATTATTTTTTTAAAAAATACTATTAACAAAAATTTTATTTTTTATCGTTAAATTTTGCTTATCAAAATATCCTTTAATAAATTATTTTTTATTAACTAAATTATATTTTTACCAAAATACTTTTAAAAAATTAATAATTAAATTATTTTTTTCTAAGATACCTACCTTCAATAATTTTTTAAATATTAAATTGTGATTTTACCAAAATTTTTGTTAACAATTATTTTTATATTTTACTATTAATTTTTTTATATCAATATATATTATTTTAACATTAAATAAAAAAAATATTACTACTATTAATATGTATAACAACTAATATATATTGATATTGAAAAATAATCTTACTAAAATTTTTTATTTAATGTTAAAATAATATATATAGATATCGAAAAATTAATAGTAAAATATAAAAAAATTGTTAACGAAAATTTTGGTAAAATTATAATTTAATAATTAAAAAATTATTGAAGGATATTTTAGAAAAAAATAATATAATTATTTAATTTTTAAAAAAAATACATTTAATCAATAAAAGATTAATTTATTAAAGAGTATTTTGGTAAGCAAAATTTAATGATAAAAAATAAAATTTTTTGCTAATGGGTATTTTTTTAAAAAATAATTTATTTTTTCTTAAAAAATGGATAAAGTTAACATTAGCTAACACAAAAAATTTAAAATGAATTAAAGATGAGGTTTTTAAAAAGTTAGAAGGGAGGAGAATGTACATTTATAAAATAAAGAGGAGGGGAGTGTCATTTTAGCATCTCATAAGGGATGGGAGTGGAATTTTCTCTATATATTATTATATTTCCTCCAATTTTCAACTGAAAGAAATAATAAAATAATAATAATAAATGATAATAAAAGAAGAAAAAAAGATGGAACTTTGTAGTAGATAGATGGTGAGATCGTGTAAATTAAACAAATTAAACCCACCCCAAATCCCCATCCTCGTTCCCAATAAATAAATAATAATTAACTTTATTTTTCTTTTTCTTTTTATCTCCCTTTATTCCCTTATCTTTCCCATGTATATCTATTGTAGAAAGCAGTGTTGAAAAAGTTTGTAGTAAAGATAATCAAAATAGATTTGCACCAAAATAGCCAAAAAAGTTTGTCATTTCTACTTCTTTTGCTTTCCTTTTTGATGCTAAAGGGAGTTGTCAGCTTTTTCAGTGATCCCTTTTTTTCTTCTAATGAATGACCTCATTATTGTTGAATCATTCAATTAATCATCATCTCTTCAAACTTCAGTTCCACCCTCCTAAAAATAGACTAGTGTTCATCATAGTACCAGAAAAATCACAAACAACAAAACCAGCTATTTGCATCATCATTCAACAAAGGAAAATAATTGATAAATAAATTTCTGAATATTTACATTTTAAACTATTGAAGTCTTCTATGATAATAGATATGAATCAATTATGTTTAAATTAAAATCTTTTATTCTAATTATAGGGACTAATATAAAAATAATATATCTACATCTATTATTATTGAAAACTTTATTAATATATTTTTTTAACAAAATTAAGTTGTTCGAAATGTAAATTCTCAAAAGCTTATTTTTTATTTTAATCCAATAAAAAAAAACACAAACAAACATAGCGCAAGCAACAAGTGATATATAACATCATATATGTTGTTCAAGAAACATAAAACATATATATAAATCATGAAAATGGTGATAGCCAATGATCTCATAGTCTCGATATCTCTTGCCTTGTTCCACCATTTATGCTGAAATACAGTTAAATCCACATGTATGCATGTCACCCCTATTAATTACTTAGGCTTTTGTTGTTATCATTATTCATTATTGTGTCTTGCTGTTTGAAATTTCCCGCTCTTTTTTTTTTTTTTTTTTTTGTGGTATAGTAACATGCACATTACACTATTACAGGATTCATAGCTGCCATATCAGGTAGTTATTAAATTTGTGTGACATCAGCTATATTAATAAAGATGGAATATATCAATGGATTTTCTTCCTTTTCATTAGTCTACTTTTATATTTTCAGCTGCAAAGAATATAGTCAGTGACGAGTATGGTGGGGTCAAGCCCCCATTGAATATGAGTTTAATTTCAAAATAAACATAAAGAATTAATTTTTAATTAGTTAATATAAATTTAATTTTTAATTTTTTAAAATTTAAGATTTAAAATTTAGGATTTAAATTTTAAGATTTAGAATAAAAAAATAAAAATTAATTAACGTCGAATGAAAAAACTTTGCTTTCTAAGTAAACCCTTATTTGTTTTATTTAATAAATAAAATTGAGAAATTTTATTAAATATAATAAATATCATATATACTGTATCCTTCATTTTTTTAACTATATTAATTTAATTTTACACTAACATAAAATTTACACAAAATTTCTCACTATAAACAAATTATATATATATGTTTTTGAATTTACGCTGAAAAATAGCAACATTTTCTATAATAATTGAATTTTCGCTGATAATACTTTTAATTTTCTAATACCTGAAATTTTTGTTATTTGAGTTAGACAAAGGGAAAAAAAAGTAAAAGGTCTGTCTTGGGCTTCACTTTAACGCTCATTTTTTCAAAATCTCCTTTTAAAATTTAGAAAGAAAACTTTATCCCAAAAAATATATTTCAGAAAAAAGAGAAGGTTACTTTTTTGGATATAAATGTCTGCGCTACGTTACAATCTCAAACTTCCATGCGGTAAGAACCAAAGAGAATATGATTCTCTGAGCATATTCCCCTTTTTATCCTATCCTACCTAAGCTAGTTCAAAAAGCGATGCAACCATATCTCTCAACTCTAATGTCCCTCTTTATTGTTTATAACTGTGTTTTCTCCCTTCCATACAAGGTCATTTTTGTCTAATCAAATGTACCTTGGCAAACGAGAGTTTACTTTGGTCAAACCGGTAGGATCAACATCCATACAAGCATTAATTGATCATGAATAATTATTTGGATAAAAGATTAATTTAAAATATAAATTTTAGTTTTTAATAAATATATTTAAAAATTTTATTATGCGTTTAATAATTTTATGTAGCTAATAAATATTTTTATTTTGATTAATATTTAGTCAGTAATAATTTATATCATTATTTATAATAATTTTATATACAAAAAATATAATTTACACTTATATTTATTAAAATTTATATACATAAATTAATAAAATTTGTACTCATATATTTAAAATTTGTACATGTGAATTAATAAATTTATATTGATTAAATAATAATAAAAAATACTAAAAATTATTGTTTGGAAAAATTTCTCCTGAATGAATTATATAAAGCTAATACTAATTTATAAGTACAATGTTGTAAGTATTATTACTTCATTTTATTTACAATAACTGTATGTTGTTTTGTAAACACAATTCATTCTACCCAATATAAATTGTCAAAGCTATAATTATTATACTCTTTTTCATTTTTTATCTGTCACAAAAAATATTTGCATAGTGTAATGACATGTTTGTTTAACGATGTTGGGTTTTATAAACCCACTCCGTCACCTGATTAAATAAAAGTGTAAATTTTATCCTAATATATAGTACGTAAAATCAAACTCGTAAAGATATGATAGCTAAAGTTTTACAAAATCTTAAAAGAAGTAAAAAGCAAGATCTGGTATAATGTTAACATTGAATGGAACATGAATGGGAAAATATCAGGGAAAAAAGTTGGCTTTACCAACGCCGTTACCTTATCAATAGTATATTTGTCAACTTCTATCAATTTTTATTTATAATTGTGTTTAATGAAAATGTCTTTGTAGATGTATTTAATAAAAATATCTTTTTTATTACTGTACTTAATAAAAGTGTCTTTATATATATTTTTTGGATATATTTTCTTATACATATGTTTAAAATATAATAATTAATTATTATTGATAATAAGTTGACAAATAATATATTAATACTTTATACTTTTCCATAAAAAAAAAATGTGGGCACAAAAGAGATTTGTATACACACATTGGCTTAGCTTATTTGATTTCTATTACTCCTATATCTTCTAGATTTATTAATAACTTAGTCTATTATTTAGACATAATCATACCTATCTTTCATTAAATTAGTATGAAATTAGAATAACTCGATGATTATTTGTGCACTCTTCTAATCTTGCCTAACATATTCATCAGTAATAATTGATGATTGTGATCTTCAAGGAAGAAGTGCTATATAGTATAGGAAGAGTTTTAAGTGTACCAAAAATACTGATGTTTTAGTTATTTTAATCGTTGATTTAAATTATAAAAATATATATAATATATATTAATTAAAATCAACAGTTAAAATAACTAAAATATTGATATTTTTCGATACACTTAAAATTTTTTCTATAGTATACATCATTATTGGTGACGGTGTAGGGCTGCAATAAGATAAAATATACTATTCATTAATTTGTGAAATTTCTTAAAATTACAAGTTAAATAATAATAACCATGAATAATAAATTAAACAACAACAAAAGACATTGTTGTAAAAATAAGGGTAACTTACATTAATAAATTAATTGGAGATCAATTTTATACAAATGTCCTAAATAAAAATTGATTATATATTTTTTTAAATAGATTTATATAAATTGATTATAAAAACTCTATTTAAGTATTTATATGTAAATCGAATTAAATCCATTTAATTTTACATGCATTTAAGTAAATTAAATTAGACTAATTCGACAGAAGACACATTGTATCATTTTTGGAATATGAATTAAATTCTTTGGTAAATTTAATCAGCCTAATTCGATTTAGATCTACATAATAATAAAGTTTTTATTGTTCACAAGTAGATTAAGTTTAATTTTTTTTATTATTTACAAGTTTTTATTAAAATTGAATATTTTCAGAGCATAATTTTAAATTTACTTGTGAATTGAATTAAATTGATTCAATTTTTACAAGTAAATTTAATTAGGCTTATTAGATTTATAAAAAAAAAAATTAAAAATAAAAAATATATATATAAGGGTAAAGTATATTTTTTGTCCCTGAAGTTTGACAAAAGTTTTAAAAATATCCCTAAGTTTTATTTTATTTTAATTTTGTCCTAGAAGTTTTCGATTTGCATCAAATATACCCCTAATGGCTAATTTTTAAAAAAATTTAAGACCAATTCAACAACAATTTCATAAGACCAACCCTCAACACAAGCAAATCAAGCATAATTTTCATACATTATTATTATATTGGTTTTAATTTTTTTGAAAATTTAGCCGTTAGGGGTATATTTAATGTAAATCGAAAACTTTTGGGACAAAATTGAAACAAAATAAAATTTAGGGGTATTTTTGAAACTTTTGTCAAACTTTAAGGACAAAAAATATACTTTACCCTATATATAATGTATCTTCTGCTCTAGTAATCGAATTCGATTTACTTAAATACTTGCTACATCAAATTGGACTAATTTAATTTACATATAAATGTTTAAAATATAAATTTATTTAGGATAAATATATAATCAGTTTGGGAGCCACTCAGATAAAGATGTCAAAAACGTCTTTTTAAAAAAATATTTTTTTAATAATTAAAATTTAACACATATAATCAATTAAATTGTGTTATTTTTATTAAAATTAGACTGGACAAATCAATTTAGCCAAAAAACTAATAAATTAAATTTTGAATCGGTCTAAATTAATATTTTTTATAAAAAATAACTATAATATCCCAATTATAAAAAATAACTAAAATGTCCATATTATATATATATATATATATATATATATATATATATATATATAATTTTAAAAACTCTAAATTCTAATCCTACGACGACAGAGAAGTAAAGGGCTAGAATTTAGGATTCTCAAAACTAATATATATATAATAGAAGTATTTTAATCATTTTCTATAAAAAAATAATATTAATTTAGACCAGTTTAAGATTTGATTCACTACTATTTTTTTATTTAAATTAATTTATCTGGTCTAACTTTAACAAAAATATACAATTTAATCGATTATATAGGTTAAATTTTAATTATTAAAAAATATCTTTAAAATTTTTTTTTTAAAACATTTTATCTGACTCCCAATCAGTTTTTATTTAAAATATCTACGTAAAATTTATCTCCAATCAATTATCTAAAACCAATACAATATACGAGTATGTGTACTAATCTTGAAACAAATGAATAGATGTTATAGATCACTAAGAGGAGACGTAGCTACTAGCTAGGGAGGGTTAAGGTTAAGTGTCAAAGGATTGTAGCTAGCTAGAGAGTAGGGTGTGGATTCCCCTGTCAAATCTTGTCCTTTTATAACCAATCAATTGGGCAGTCCTGTCGAGGGGTCAAATTCCACGTGTGACCCTACAATCGAAGGGCTACCCTCAATTCAAACCCCAACTCCAACGCCTTCTTCCTTGCTCGATGTTGGCCCCACCACTTTCTCACGTGAACAACCCACGTGACACCGCTGTGGCCCATGTCACCCTTCCCTTCCAAAACGACGCCGTTCCCTAATGCAGGTTCCACAATGTTTCACAACACATGTTCTGTTTGATCATTCAAATGCAAGTAAACAAGATGTTAAATTATGTTAAAAAGGTGTAGTTATTTTCATATTTTTTTTCGCTAAACAAGAAAAAAAAATATAGGTAATCAACAATATTTTTGAACAATATATTAATAATATGAATTAATACAAACAACAACAACAAAGCCTTGTCCCACTAAGTGGGGTCGGCTACGTGAATCAAATGACGCTATTGTGCTCTGTCATGTATCATGTCTACAGAGAGACCGTTTACATGTAGATCTCGTTTGACCACCTCATGGATGGTCTTCTTAGGTCTTCCTCTGCCTTTCGCCCTTTGTCCATCTTCCATCTCATCCACCCTCCTGACTGGATGTTCTATCGGTCTTCTTCCCACATGTCCAAACCACCTGAGACGCGATTCAACCATCTTTTCCACAATGGGTGCTACTCCAACTCTCTCCCTTATATCTTCATTCCTTATTTTATCCAATCGCGTATGACCACTCATCCATCTCAACATCTTCATCTCTGCCACACTCAACTTATGTTCGTGCTCCCCTTTAGCCGCCCAACACTCCGTACCATATAGCATAGCCGGTCTTATAGCGGTGCGATAGAATTTACCTTTAAGTTTTAAAGGCACTTTTTTGTCGCATATAAAACCAGATGCACTCCGCCATTTTGACCAACCTGCTTGGATCCTATGATTTACATCCTGTTCAATCTCTCCATTATCCTGTATGATGCACCCAAGATACTTAAAACTTTTAACTTTTCGCAGGATGTTTTCTCCAATCTTCACCTCTATATTGGAGTTTTCCCTTCTCAGACTGAACTTACATTCCATATATTCCGTCTTGCTACGGCTTATGCGCAGACCATACACTTCTAGAGCTTCTCTCCATAACTCCAACTTCTTATTTAGGTCTTCCCTTGACTCTCCCATAAGGACGATATCATCGGCAAAAAGCATGCACCATGGCACAGGCTCTTGGATGTGCTCTGTGAGTACTTCCAAGACTAATGTGAAAAGGTATGGACTTAAGGATGATCCCTGGTGTAATCCTATACCAATAGGGAATTCCTCTGTCACACCACCTTGAGTCTTCACACTAGTTGTGGCCCCATCATACATGTCTTTAATTGCCCGAATATATGCGATCCTTACTCTCCTCTTTTCTAAAACCTTCCATAAGACCTCCCTTGGTACTCTATCATACGCTTTTTCCAAATCAATAAACACCATGTGTAGATCCCTTTTATTACTACGATACCTCTCCATCATCCTTCTTAATAGGTATATCGCTTCAGTGGTAGATCTGCCTGGCATAAATCCAAATTGGTTCTCTGTTACTTGTGTCTCTTTTCTCAACCTCCGTTCTATCACCCTTTCCCATAACTTCATAGTATGACTCATAAGCTTAATCCCTCTATAGTTTCCGCAACTTTGTATATCCCCCTTATTCTTGTAGATAGGTACCAAAGTGCTCTTTCTCCACTCATCAGGCATCTTCTTTGACCTTAAAATCTCATTAAAAAGCTTGGTTAACCAGTTGATGCCTTTTCCTCCAAGACCCTTCCAAACCTCAATCGGGATATTATCAGGTCCTACTGCCCTGCCATTTTTCATCTGCTTTAGAGCCTCTTTTACCTCGAAGTCTCGAATCCTTCGATAGTAGTTAAAGTTTTGATCTTCTTCCCTTGTGCATAATCGACCAAGGCTCGGAAGAGTCTTCTGTCCCTCATTAAATAACTCGTAGAAGTAGCTCTTCCACCTTTCATTAATCTTCTCCTCTTGAGCCAACACCTCTCCATCCTTATCCTTTATACACTTAACCTGATCCAAATCTCTCGTTCTTCTTTCCCGACTCTTTGCGATTCTATATATACCTTTTTCTCCTTCTTTTGTGCCCAAAGACTGGTAGAGACCCTCATATGCTCTTGTTCTTGCTTCACTTACAGCCACTTTTGTCTCTTTTTTAGCCGCCTTATATTTTTCCCAGTTATCTGCATTGCGGCATAAAGACCACTCTTTAAAGCATTCCCTTTTTATCTTTATCTTTTCTTGTATACTCGCATTCCACCACCAGGACTCCTTGTCTCTTGGTCCTATTCCTTTAGATTCACCAAAACTTTCTTTTGCTGTTCTTCTAATAACTTCTGCCATCTCCCTCCACATTTCTTCCGCGCTTCCATTCCCATCCCACTTTGCCTCTTCTCCTACCCGTCTTAGGAAGCTTCTTTGTTCCTCCCCTTTCATCCGCCACCACCTCGTCCTTGGGTTCTTCGTATGATGTCTTTTCCTCATTTTTTGCTCAACGCGAAAATCCATGACGAGCACCCTATGTTGTGTTGTCAAACTCTCTCCCGGGATAATTTTACAGTTAATGCAAAATTTCCGGTCGACTCTCCTCAACAAGAAGAAGTCGATTTGAGAGCTTGTCATGCCACTCTTATAGGTTATAAGATGTTCGTCTCTCTTTTTAAAACATGTATTTGCGATGAGAAGATCAAAAGTTGAGGAAAAGTCCAAAATAGTTTTACCCTCGGCATTGATCACCCCGAAACCATGGCCTCCGTGAATACTCCCATATCCAGTCACTTCTCTCCCAACATGGCCATTTAAATCTCCTCCTAAGAAAATCTTATCTCCCAAAGGTATGCCTTGAACCAAACTCTCTAGATCCTCCCAAAACCTTATCTTGTGTTGTTCGTCCGAACCCACTTGCGGTGCATAGGCGCTAATCACATGGAAAGCACCTCCCTCCACCACAAGTTTGATAGAGATGATCCGATCTCCCACCCTCTTGACATCCACTACGTCTTTCTTCCACTGCTTATCCACAATTATTCCAACCCCATTCCTATTCTTCACCTTTCCTGTATACCAAAGTTTGAAACCAGAAGTATCCAACTCCCTAGCCTTTGCACCAACCCATTTCGTTTCTTGTAGGCACATAATGTTAATCTTCCTCCTTGTCATGGTGTCCACCACCTCCATGGACTTTCCTGTTAGAGTGCCTATGTTCCATGTCCCAAATCTCAACCTTCTGTCGCTTCGACCTTTACCTTTTCCTTTGTGAACTAGCTTATTTACCCTCGTCCGTTCACGAAAACGCGAGAACCCTTACTCATTTAACACTACATCCGGGCACCGATGCAGCGGCTCTTGCTTCGACACCGTACTCGAGCCATACGGCGCGTTGCTTCCGGGCAACGACCTAGCTTTAGCGCAATAATGTCTTTGATTCATGTCATGGGGGTTCGGCTATATTTTTATGTTGGTTGCCGAAGACCTAACACAACCCTCCTCCTTTATCCGGGCTTGGGACCGGCTATGTACCGCAAGTGTAACATAAATTAATAGAATTAAAAAAATAAATTTAAATTAGTAGCATAAATTAAGATGTAGTGTATCTTTACTTGATTGGTAGTTGTTCATGTTGTTCAAAATAATCATTGTTTATCTAACACTCCCAAAAAAAACAGCTCAAAGAGCTAACAGATTCTATTGAAAAGCATGCTCAACCTTAGGCTTTATAGTTAATAGTTATTTTTCATATGAGATTAATAATTAAAAAATATTAAATAATTTTTAATTATTAATTTCTCATAAAAACAACTCTATAAAGTATGATATATACAATTGCAATTGTGATCACAATATTTAAAAAATTACAACAATATTTTTATTTGCTTTTTGGCATTTTTACATTACAATTGTAAAATGTAAATAGCATCCTAATAGGCAGTGACCATAACCATAAGGGATTCATGCACTAATGTGTTCCATATGTTCCCTTCAATCTCTGCCACCAACCTTTCTCCTTCTTCCTCCAAACCTTCTTCAACCTCCACCTTCACCTTCTCCATGTCCTCTGATTCTATCAACCAATCAATGTCCTCCAAAAACTCACACCTCTTGCATGGGAACTTCCCTATCCTCTTCCACACTCTCTCCATTAATCCTTCAACCGTCCCTTGGTAATAACAACAACAACGCCCATGCAAAAACCAAAGCCTACTCTTTTCTTCGCTTTTTATAGGCCTAAGAACCTCCATTAACACCTCATCCACCAAGTCAAACATCAACCTCCGATTCCAGCGCAGACCCAGTTTTTGTTTCATCGAAAAGATGCAATCTTTAACGTTTTCGGGAGTGGAAACATGGGAATTCAAAATTGGGTGTTCTTCGAGGTCATGAAAGAAGCGTTGACCTGTTGTTGTGGCATGTTGTTCTTCCTTGTTGAAAGTACGGCTTAGGATTCCTGTGATATACTGAAATTCTGGTCCGTGATGTTCAGATTCAGCAGCTGCAGCTGCTGCAAGTTCTTCTCCAGTGGTGGATGATGATGAATATGCATTATTCTGGTTAGTGCTTTTGGCTTGAACGATGTCGTTTGTGCTGAAATCTCGGGTGGCGAGTGTGCTTATTATCCCTTCTTGTTTGTACCTGTGACTGTGATGATGGCTCCAAGAACTAGATAACTGTTGGGGGCTACTTTTGTCACATACCTCTGACTGTGCATGCCATGATAAGAAAAAAATTAGAAGAAACTCCAAAATCGTTAAAATAAGTGAACAAACAAAAAGTTTGACTGAAAATAAACAAAAGTTGAATCATTTAACAAACTTTACCGTTGCTCTACACATACATGATCATATAATATATTTTTAACATTTTCAAATCTTCTGTTATTCAATTTGATTGATAATAACAAAAGGGTTTGACTCAAATATTTATATAAATATATAATTTTTAAATATGACCTCATATATAACTTAAAATTTTAGTTTTTAAAATATAAGTATGTCTATTAAAAATAAGATCTTCACAAATATATATTTTCAAATATTAGAAACCAAAATAGGTGGGACATATAATTAAACTTTGAACTAAATGGCAAGTCCTGAATAATTTTGAAACATTTTTATGGACAAAAGAATAGAAAACACCTGAAAGAATGAAAGTACATATGGCTAATTATTACCTGCTTCTTATTGTGATTAATTTTGGTTGGTGGAGGAGAAGCTTCAGTCTTGATAGGGAAAAGGTTGGGGACGACAGTGTTGATGTTATTGAGAAGATTGTTGGACAATTGATGAGTCTTCTTATGATGGGTTTTTGTGGCATTCTTGATGATGATGTCACCGGTTCTAGTTGTTGGTGGTGAAGTTGGTCGAACTATGAATGGCTCCTCTTGCTTTTTGAGCCTTGATGATGAGCTGAACTTTTCATTGTTCACCTTCTTAGTACATTTTGCCACTGATGATGATGATTTCTGATTCTGCTGCAACGACCCTTCTTCCTTTGGCCTTATCAAAACTCTTGGAAGCTCTTCCACTTGTTGTGGTGGTGGTGGTGGTGGTGGTGATGGTGGAGCAGCTGGTGGCTTGTGGCTGTTGTTTTTGGTTTCTATGAACCTTAACCTTGGAGAAAAAGATGATGAGTTTGAATCATGATGATTATCAAGTGATGGTGATGATGGCTTGGAAGAAAGTTTCTTTTTAAGTTTGATTTGGGTAACAAGTTGTGGTTCTCTTTGTTTGATTGTGTTGGTGATGTCTTGTCCAACTTTTCTACCACTGTTCATCATCACATTCTTCTTAACTTGCTTTACAATTTGCCTTGCCAAATGGCTTGGTGATGATGATGAAGAAGAAGAACTTGTTCTGCCATTAGAGACATTATTATTATTATTATGGTTGTCATCAAAATGGTTGTTCCTTTTTGAGAGTAATGATGATGATGATGATGATGAGAACCGCATCATCTCCAAATCCTCGTCCTTGTTGTTGTTGGTGTTGATTTGGAGGGAGAGCCTGTGGTGATAGTAGTCAAGATCTGATCTTGTTCTTGGTGAGGAGTGATCAACAATAACACAGTCAGTGCTGTTCCTGTGTTTGGATAAGAGGTGCAGATTTGGTGTGGAAATGCATGATGAAGATGAACAAGAGGGTGATGACAAGTTTGAAGAAGGTGGAGGTAGAAGATCAAGACCCATCAACCTTGCTACTAATGTTGGTGTCTTTGCTGATGTCCCCGGAGATTCCATTGATGAACAACACATGTCAACTTCACTAGTTTTCATCACTTGTATCTTCTTCTGTAGTAGTTTTTTCCACTCAAAACCATCATATTCATAAACTAACAATTGATGCAAACTAAAGAATGCATTTCTTTTTTGTTTTAAAAATTTTGCAAAAGAAAAAACAAAAGACAGTATACACAGTACTATTTTGTTTTTTTCTTTTTTAAAAACAGAAAATACTGAAAATGAAAACGCAACATAAGTGTGGTTAATTAATTAGAACAAAAAACTACTTACTGGAATTTTGAAGTGTTGTTCTTGTTCGATGATATTTGAGGGTTGTGTAGTAGAAAGATGGTGTGATTCTTCCAAGCTATTCCTAGGTGCTGATGAAAATAAACCATAATCAAGTCATAAGAATGTAGTTTAAAGAAGGGAATAATGTAGCTATATAGATACATACCTTGGGGAAGGGGAAGATCTTGTGGTGATGACTTTTGTTGGTGATGTACGGCGGCGGTGGTAGGGAAGGGATGAAATGGATGGAAATGAAACAAGTGAAAGACGGCACACATGCAACCGGAAGGAGGTGGTGGTGGTGGTGGTGGTTCAGCTTGTGATATTGTTGTTGTAGCACTACTACTACTACTACTTCTCTTGGAAGATCTACTAGACCAATACCAATCCTTTCCCATAATTGATAATGATGATGATGATGATGTAGTTGAGCACAATGAACAGGGAAAGAGAAGAGAAGAGAAGAGAAGAGATGGGGGTGATGAATGATTTGAAGAAGCGAGAAAGCCGGATCCTTTAGCTACCTAATAATAAAATAGTCACACAATAAGTACACTCACAACCCCCATTCTTTTACATCTTTTTTAAATACATCTTACAATTGTGTGGCCCAATCTACATAACTACATATATTTGGAGGACCATCTCTCAACATAATATTAATCCAAGGATCGAAGTCTTGACCTTTCGAATCTAGAGTTTTAATATCATGTCATGATACCACTCATCCTAAAAGTTTCAACTAATGAAAAAAGGTAACACTAATGATTATATTTTTAATACTCTCTAAATCTCTGTTATATACATTATATAAATATTTCATTGACTTCTCATACTTTTTTTAATTAAATTTATCATAATAAAATAATACATAAATTTTTTAAATGGTTAGAAACGTATTTCTCTATAGTAACTGAATTTTTATCTATAAATAGAATAACTAATTTTAGCATTATTGAATAGAATTAACTTAATTTTAAAAATTAAATCAATAAATAAAAAACATTTTGCTATTAATATTAGAATTTATTTTTTATATAATATCAGTATAAAATAATTTTACAGATGTATTTAATCACGTAAAATTATATAAATAAAAATAATTATTTTTTATATTAATTAGTATATAATTATCTAAAAAAAGTGATCATATAAATTTTATATTACCAATACATTAAAATTAAACTCTTAATATTATTTTTCATTAATTATTTTGTTTATTATTGCACGCACTTCCGAGCAGGGTTTGGCAGAGGAGGAGCTAGAGCAAGTTTCTGGTGGAGAGTGGAGAGTATGTGTTATTGGGAAGTGAGTTGGAGAAGATGACGAAATGACCACGCTCTCTTCAATTTAATTTGTCTCTGTGAAAATGCATTTCGATAACATTATTATGGTTAGAAGCATATGATATGATCTGATATGATATGATATGATATCATCATGTCATGTCATGTGATGAATAACATGGAGGCACAGTTCTGCTCGCTGCCGACCCCGTACAACAATGTGATTCCCACATTCGTACTTGTTTCTAATTAACGTTAACTAATTCAAAACCTAGTAATTTATTGGGGATCTGCAATGTAACAACAACCACCACCCTTTAACTATTTTTCTATCCTAATCTAATAATAATTTTATTTTATTTAACTATCCCATTCCCTCTCACTTTCCTCTTCATTTTTTCATTATTTTCAAATCTTTTGTGGGGCATAGCCAGATTGATATCCTAGCTACCTCAATTCTTTATGTTAAGATTCTTATCTTATATATTAATTTGATTCCAAGTACTTCAATTAAAAATTATATCAATGTTATATATGTAGTTAGTTGGACCAGAAATGGAGCAAGCTAGCTGGTTTTATAAGACAAACAAAAATGTAATTTGTTAAAGAAGAAAAAAATTTTAAAAATTAAAAATTTTGGGCCATAGTTCTCCTTTGATTGTATTAAAATGTTGTGTTAGCTTTTATGTGATTGATTAATTTTTGATTTGCCAAATTAAAAATAAATATCATTAAAGATGAAAATTAGTGATAAAGGGAGACAATAATTTGCTCCCTCAATCTCATACAACTTTTATTATACTCACTCCCCATAAATGATTAAATCAGTCCAAAGTGGAAATTATGATAGACATATATTTAAGCATCGTTATTCCCTGTATATATTGAATTGGATGAATTTTGTGGATAATCTCACTATCCAACTTTTGAGTGTGTGGCACGGAACATCTCAATAGAGGAGACTTTACAATAGAAATAAATGAGAAGTTTCTCCTATCAAACTCTAATTAATACTCCCTCCTCTTTGAAATATATATTTTTTTATTTTTTTAAGTTCATTGAAAAATTAAGTTAATAAATTTAAAAAATAAAAAGACAGTTATTTTTAAAAAATGGAATATTTTTTGTATTTTTTTCTGCTTCTATTTATTAAAGATTCTTTGATTGTTTCAATATTTGAGTTCGGATACTAAATTTATTGGGAATAATGATTAAAAATATTTAATTCATTATTTTAATTTATTTTTAAATAAATAAATATTTAAATATATACATATATTTTATTTTTTAAAACATAAAAAGGAATGTTATATTAGGAGGCAAACAATTTTAGTTAAAAAAATGAAAATGCATTTTGCTAATAATATGTTGATTCAAATGCAAGATAAAAAAAAATATTAATCATGATCTAGTAAATTTTTTTTAGTATAAAACATAAAATTGAAATAAATATCACTCATGTCCAGAATAAATATTTATTTGAACAAGTGTTAACTATTAATTTTTTTTATAAGTTTAAATTTTTGAGATGAATAGTTTCATGACATGATATTAGAATTTTATGTTTCTATTTATATGTAATACATTTAGTACAAAATTTTTTAACATCTCTATATATGTGGGGTCAAAAAAAATATTCAAACAATATATCTAAAGTCATATACACATCAAAATGACTCATCAAACTTTCACTATGTGACTCAAGAACAAGTAAATCCCTAATAAAATATGTCGGTACACAAATTTTATTACCATAAAATAAAAAATCATCATGCTTATAAAATTTGTTAAATGCACCATGTTCACAAGAGACATAAATAAAAGAAAATTAAATGGGTGATTTTATGACATAATATTAGAGTTCTGAGTTCGAAAAATCAAGAATTTAATATTTGATAAATTTTAAAAATGAAAAAATAGTATAAGATAAATAAATAAAAAAAAGCCTATACACAAATAAATAAAGAGACTGAATTATAATTATTAATATTATCTTCTACTATTAATTTTAAATTTGTGAAATAAGTGATTTTATGAAAAATATTGATTGGCAATAGTTAATTAGTATGGAGTTGTGATGATCATTGGCTCCTTGCTTTCATCAACAAAATATGTATTATGTAATGAGGAACATGAGGCATCTAATGAATAGAGGACACAATAATTTTTTGCTGGACCATATCATCAACACAGACAAGGATTTGACCGAGACTGATTCTTAACCTGGGCCACAACACTGTCAGAAATAATGTGATAACCTCATTCATTTTTAAATCTCTCTTCCTTTGTGATCTATGGAGTATTCTATTCATCAATCGTCCTCTTCCATACAACAACTCATCATCAATAATGCCAGAATTGAATATTCACCTAAATAATTTCATTGCAAATATTAGGGGATGCTTAAACTTTTTGAAGAGAATCAAGTGATAAACTATAAAATGGTTTAGTATCACATTTGCCCATAAATTTTAAGACAATGCATTATTGGTATGGTTTGTTTTTCCTTTTAAGAAAATATCTGGTAGATAATATAAAATTAACTATGTAAAATCTTACAAACCATGTTAAAAATTTTAATAAAATCTGGCTTTGAGATAAACAAACTCTAACTAAGATCAAATGACTTCGAGTTGAGTCGATTCACTGCAACAAAATTTATTTTTAATGGCAATAATATAATAATCATTAAAATATTTTTGCGGTTATTATATATTTATTATTATTACTATATGTTATAATGACAATGATGTCCTTTTTGCGATTATTAAAAAGATTTTTACCGGTAATTGTCAATTATTGCTAAAAATTTTTAGCGACAAAGTATAAAACGACTAATATCTAATGTATTAATAGTTATTTTTATTGTCAAAAACAAAATAAATTATCGATAAACGTGATTTTTTTAATTGGGTAAATTTTATTGTTTTTACTTTCTTTCTTTTCACAGGGATGATATGATCATGTTCAAAACCAACGTAACATAATTAAAAAGAGGATATTGGTCCATTTAAATAATCTCATTTACCTCTATGCTACATTAATCAATCATTCACCAACAAACAAAAACAAATTTTTTGCTCAATTCCTTTATTTAAATTAAAACAAGTCATGAACTTTATTAATTATCTCATGCATATATCTGATCTGATCTCAATTTAGACCCAAAATTGGAAATAATGGAGTTCCAACTTCCATGTATTATTTGTGACCCACAAAGTAGTACTTGCAGGTTCTCCGACAGGTGAACCTATTTGGAAAATTGCCATCTCCTTGTCGTGTGGTCTAAAAAACAAGACATATATACAATTGTAAGTAAAAAAACCTACTACATTATTTTTCTTTGTTACATACTATCTTAGTTATTGTTACTAGCTAGTGGTAATGGTAATCATGTAAAAATTGAAAGGGACCACTAACACAAGCCCCATGCTATTATTCAAATTTTGTTTATTCTCTTTTGATGAGACACTACTACACTATAGTTTTCAATACATCTCACATAGTCAGAAAGAGAGAAAATAAATTAAAATGTGGTGTCCTTTTCGATATAGTGAAATGGGGTTGTAGAAATAGTGGTCCCAATATGTGTGGCCTTATAATTAATTATATATGGACCAGCAAATTACTAATTCAATTTCCAAATTAAATTGTCAATTGCTTAGATATATAATACTATTAATTAAACGTATGTTTGTTTATTTATATTAAAGCTTATGAACTTTCATAGAGATATATAGATAGCACGTGAATCCTTGCAATTAAAAATCTTTTAAATATTTTTTTTTCACATAATTGTGAAGAATATATAATGTTCAATTATATTTCACCAACTACACGATCAATAAATATTATTATTTTAGATTAATATTTGATAGTCAATAATAATTTGTAGGTTTAATTACTCTATTGATTTTTATAATTTCGTGAAATTTTTAATTAGATCCTTATACTTTTTTTTTCTTTTAATTGGATCTCTACACTAATTTTTTTTCAATTAAGTCCCTCGTAATAGTAATTGGCTTAATTTTATAGGGAACCAACTAAAAAAAATTGGTATAGAGACCTAAATAAAAGAAAAAAAATGTAGGGACCCAATTAAAAAAAATTGGTGCAATGACTCAATTAAAAGAAAAAAAAGTATAAGGACCTAATTGAAAATTTTGCGAAAGTATAGAGACCAACAGAATAATTAAACCTAATTTGTACTTATATTTATAGAGTTTTGTATACACAAAATATATAATTTATATCTATATTTATACGAATTTATATACATAAATTAATATAATTTTTATCTATATTTATTAGAATTTA
Source organism: Arachis hypogaea (assembly GCF_003086295.3). Classification (NCBI taxonomy): domain Eukaryota; kingdom Viridiplantae; phylum Streptophyta; class Magnoliopsida; order Fabales; family Fabaceae; genus Arachis; species Arachis hypogaea. The sequence goes on from NC_092050.1 coordinate 156,928,423, forward strand.
CATACGTAAATCAATATTAAAAGTAATTTGGCACTTATATTGGCTAATAAATACTAGCTAAAATTAATAAAAAAAAAAAAATTGCTGCCTGGTGAAATTTTCTGATATTTCATTAGAGGGCAAGTAGCATTTTAATTTCAATTCTCACTACAGCATGGGAATTGAATAATAACAAAATAAGCAATGCAAAAAAGTTTGTGAAAATGTATGTACTGTACTATTCTGTGTTTTAACATCCACCTTATTACTTGTACAATTTCCAAATCTCTGAAGAGAGCATAATACAACAAAAGAATATGTATATATAATTTTAATAATATAAAAATGGGATGTTGTAATTTGAAAAGGAACATCTATCTTTATCTTATCCGTTATATTATGTTAGATATATAATTTAATAACGTATAAGATATAGTTTTTTATTTATATTATTAATATTTTGTGTTTGAATGAGAGCACATGAGGTCATCTTGAGAGCAAGATTCAATTTTTGCGCAAAACTTTGCAGATTCCTCCTTACATTATTCCTGACCCATCTTACACACTGCTCCCATACTCAAATCAATATCCTATGTTATTATCTAAATTGAAGAGAGAGAAAGAGACAACACAAACACTAACTCTGCTTCAAAATTTGAAGTGATCCTGTTTCGCGGGGGGTTGAAGAAAAAAATATATAAAAAAAAAAATTGGAAAATCTAACAAAATTATTCTCCTAATATAATAATATAGTGTATTAAGAATCGGTATTTGTGAGTGGCTACCATATGATTTCAGATGATGTAGCCATAACCATACATTTTTCTTTGTTTACACATTTTGTTTTCTTTTGCCTCATACCACTTTGAGTTTGCATTTTGAAATTATGATGCGAAATAATTTACTGTTATACACGTGTGAAATCAAAGTAGTTTTTTTTTTTTTTTTACAAAAACATACCTAACTTTAGTCCATTTTTTTAATTAAAATTTGAATTCAATTAAAGAGCTAATATTTTTTAGCTAACATCAATTAATTTTTGTAATATTTATTTTTAAATCCTAAATTTTAAATTTTAAATCCTAAATTTTTCAAAAATAAAATTAAAAAAAATTACAATAAAAAACAAATCGGCTAATAATGTTGTATTTTTTTTTTAACTCAAAATTTAGAAAGATAGGAAACTCGAACCCGCAACCTTTTAATTGAGTATGGGGAGTCCATGTCATTTGAGCTATTACTCATTGGCAATAATGTTGTATTTATTATTTAGGTTATTTGAATGTTTATAAAAGTACTTCAAAATTAATTATATTATACGTTGAATATATAAAATCATTAGAATCCTAGAAATATATCTATTTATATAATTATATCTAATATGCCAATGACTAATAGCTCAAATGGCATAGTCTCCTCATACTCAATTAAGAGGTTGCGAGTTCGAGTCTCATATCTTTGGTAAATATATATATATATATATATATATATATATATATATATATATATATATATAACATATTAGCTGTGGATTTTGTTGTGATTCATAGGTAAATTTATTTCTTGTGACTTTTGTTACGAATTTAAATCCGTAGCATATGAGCTTGTGGATAATAATTATTATGGATTTTAAAATTCACAAGTAATTTAAATGTGAATTTTGTTGCGAAATGCTACACGAATTTCAACTAATTTTGTGGAAGATTAAGTAATTTTGTCAAATTTTATTGCAAATTTAGATTCGAATTCTCTTCGAATAATGTATTGAATTTGCAAAAAAATATATATATAAATGGCAACAAATTCTGCAAATAATGCATCTGAATAAAAAGTTTTAGTTTTAGATTTGAGTTTTTGCATTGTTATGCTAACAAATTTCATCCTAAGATAAAAATTGATATATACACAATTCACATTTCAAGCCGACTATATATATATATATATATACTATTAAAATTCAAAGTGGTTCTTTAATTATTTGAAGCATCTTTTTTGTAGAGAAAGATATTACTATGTGGCATTTTAGGGAACATTATTGAGATGGAAATTGAGAGATGGAATTGAAAGTGGTAACTATGTAGCTACAGTTAAGAAGATGACAAGGCATTGAAAGATATGAGAAAAGAGGAGCGTCTGTTATATAAGTTATGGCTATGTGGCTATGGTACCTTTTCAATTATATGATGGGTGTAGGGTCTTAATGTGGTATACATTGGTCGACAACATAGGGACACATTACAATCACAGAGATTTTCATTATTGCATCTTTGTGTCTTTTAGTATTGTCCTCTCTATCTATAGCTACATTCTTCTCTTTCAATTTTGCAGCCTTAAAAGGCAATTTCATATGCTCTCATTTTTGGAGCCTTAAAAGACATATCATTATTTATTCAATGTGTTTCCCAAAAAAAAAAAAAGGGGGGGGGGGGGGGTTTCTTCACTTTCTTGTATGTTCCATGTTAATGCAAATTAAATCAAATCCGACCCAAACTATATGCTACGTTAGGTAATGAAATCTAACAAAGCAATAAGTTTATGAACCAATAACTCATGTAGTGTCACAGGCGAGGATGCATTATTATTGGAAGGGTTTGAAACGTTTCAACACGTTTTTTTTTATTAGGCTTTTCAATGATTATTAATGTACAGTTCTGTCCTACCTCTACCTTTCTAAATTAAATACTATGCAAATTTTGCTTTCTTTTTTTTTAATTTTTTTTTTATTTTGGTGTTGTTCTAGTCAGCAATTTAATAAACATTGGTATCTCTTCTCTTATTATACTTATAGTCCAATTAGATGGGTCACCGTAGCCCAAATCCCTCTCTGTTAGTAGCCCAAACAATAGCATTTTTCACAACTCCCAACCTCAAAAAAAAAAAAAAGATTATTATAACTGGCTAATTAAATTTATTTATTAAATAAATTTAATTTTAATGCACCGTAAGATTAAAGTAGTTCCATTCCATTATGTAATGTCATATCAGCAAAAATAACTATATTTTATATTGATCACATGTTATCCAAAAAAACGGATGAAATTAGACAACTATATAAAAAAAAATTTATAGTGCCAGTGTATCAAAATTAAACTCTTATTAAATACCAAAATAAATATGTTATTTGTATACTAAAATTAGCTATCATATTATTATGTGTGTTATTTAACTCATCTTCAATATATATTTTATATTCCAACATAAATTATATACTAGTAGTTGATTTTAGTGTACATATAGTATGATTGATACCAAAAACATAATAAATGATGATCATGACATAAAAAAAAAAAGAGAAAAAGATGATTTGATTAGTAGTATAACATTATTGTTAGGTATTGTTGCAATTGAAGCCAATACTATTTGTAATACACTCACTGCTAGAAGGTCACGCTTTCGACTGCGCTACTCTAATAACAAAAATATTATAACGACCTTTATATATATAATATAAGTAGGAAACTTTACCTGAAACCGTATTAACTTTTTTTAAAAAAACCGAAAATATTTTTTTTATACGTCCATACATACATAAAAATGGCTAGTAACATACATTTTTTTTTTACCAAAGATATGAAAACTCGAACCCGCAACCTCTTAAATGAGTATGGGAAGATTATACCATTTGAGCTATTACTCATTGGCCTTAAAAATTTGGAAAGATAGGAGACTCGAACCCGCAACCTCTTAATTGAGTATGGGGAGTCTATGCCATTTGAGCTATTACTCATTGGCAAAATTTGGAAAGATAGGAGACTCGAACCCGCAACCTCTTAATTGAGTATGTGAAGTCTATGTCATTTGAGCTAGTAACATACATTTACTGTCAGAGTGACCGTACATTTCAATTATTATGTCTTTTGAGGTGGAAAACATAGGAAGATTTCAGGAATAAACTTTGTCAAGAAATCATTCTCCTTGGAACCAGATTGATGTAGATAACAACAACGTAACTCAGATGAGAACAAGCTTCTTGCTATCATTATTGTCCCCGTGAAAGGAGTATTTTCAAACACCCCATATCATCATCATGATTGACACACAAATTAAATCTCAATCTTAGTATATCTATTTAGTGAACAAACATTAATAATTCTGTCTTGCTTCAAGGGTTGCCAAAGTATAGAGAGAGAGAGAATATATAATGGACGTGACAAATAATATAATCATCATGTAAGCATACATAGGTACATACAATAATACGATACAACACACCTTGTTTTTATTATGTCTGTCCTTGGTTACTTAAAACTTACAACAAAAATAGGGAGGAAATCAAAACAGACCTAGGTAGTAACAATGAAAAATTTTAGCAAATAATAAACGCGGCATATATATATATATACTACATTTTTTCTTCATCACTAGGAAATGAAAGCATGATTTATGACACATTATTGAGGATGATCTTCTTTTCTTCCAAAATGATAGTACAATACTAGTGAGTTAATATAATATGTTGCATCACTACACGAAAACCGGCAGATTGCAGCGGTTCTGAGAGAATTTAGTAGCGGTTTGAACCGCCACAAAATGGCTTGGCGGCAGTTAGTCACCCGCGACTAGATTGGGCGCCGCTAAACAGTTTAGGGTAGTGTAACTAGCGCCTAGCGCCATTCGGGAAGTCCAATGAACAATTCAGTCTCCACAAGAACAGAACTTTGGTTACTTGGACTAGGGGATAATGTTGTGTCTCTCTGTTTGTCCCATCGCTCTTCTGATTTTTTTCTTTGCACACACTATGCCATCAACAAAAATAGTTTGTTGCACTTATCATAAATTTAGATCTAATAATAGCCAATCATGATCTTAGTCCTACAACTCCTAGCTAAAAATACATAAACTACTATACACAAAAAAATTTGATAATAATAGTTCAAACCCTTAACCATTGTGCTTCTATTATTTTGTTTGCTAATTATTTATCAAAAAAAGTTTATTACCTAAAAAATATAAACTAATAGTTAATAACCATGCTTAATAGACACAAAATCAGTTGTTACATATTTAAAAATATATATATTTAGTATTCATAAAAAATTTCATTATTTTGCTAAAAAATAATTGACTATTCCAGTGACTTATTTTGTTAAAAATGTGTGAAACAACATATATATATACACAAATACATATAGAATGATATTTAATATTTATAGAACATTTTTTGAATAACAAATACGAAGTTTTTTCTTTTGTGCATGTGTGATAAAGTTTACGCTTTTGGGTTTTTTCTTTGTGATTGCGAAAATGTAAAATTCTTTAATTTTCTCTCTCTTTTGAATATTTATTTTTGGTCTTTATTTAGAATAATTTTAGATTTTTTTTTTGGTCAGGGAATAATTTTTAGGTTTTTTTTTTTGGGTATACTTTAGTTATTCTTATGACCTTCGGATAAATGGGCTTTTCATGTGGAAATATAATAATTTGAAAAAAATATCACTACGTTATTGGGATTAGGTCTTGGGCCTACAATGTAGTAAAGAATTTCTTTAGTTAGAACGAAAATGGAACACAAGCCCAACCAAAAGCGTTAATTTTTCGCCAAAAACAAAATCGGATAAAGGTTTTATTTTTTCCCGCAGTTTATCAAAATTCTCTTTTGAAAAATAACTTCTTAAAACTGTAATACATATATTCGATAAATCAAACGATAAATAACTTTCAATAAATACATTTGATGAAATAAATTTCATAGTTTAAATTGACTATAATAGACATAGAAAGAGAATTTTGAACCCAAATGAAACTTGATCACAATAAAGTAACGGATAAAATATATATTTTGTCTAAAAATTTGAAAAAAAAAATTAAAAAATACACTAGACGTTTAATTTATTTTAATTTTATTTCTAATATTTTAAATATTTTTTAATTATATTTTTAAATACTAACACTATTAACAGAGATACTGCCTTGACAGTTGTGTGAAAACAACCCTCTCAATGTAGGAATGTAAAATTGTCCAGGATATGATTAAACAAATCATCAAGAGTAATATTGAAACCAAAGATCAATAATAAATATAAACATTTAAGACAAAAATAGAATATACTATTCAATAAAGTTTTTGATAATATCCTTTATTGAGACTCATTTTAATATAATAATATCTTTTATTGAAAATAAATCTTTTTATAAATACTATAAAATTTTAGAAAATTATATAAAAATATTTTAAAAAATATAACTTTTATTATATAAAAATCACTTGGATACTTTTTAAAATATTTTTATATAATTTACTAATAAGTCTATATAATACTTAATTAGTTGTCATAATCACATGTTTGTTAGCAAATTATTAAAAGTATTACTAAAGAAATTTTTAAAGGTATCAAAGCTATTTTTATGTATTAAAAATGATACATTTTTAAAATATTTTTTATAATTTTGTAAGAAGAATATGTAGTTCTTATCATAATTTTTTAGTAAAAATATTATTGTATTAAAATAAATCTCAATAAACCTGATATATTTTAAGAATATTATTAATATATTTTTTATTTAAAAATAATAGAGTAATAAATTCTATTTTTATCCTCAATGTTCACATTTTATCTTTTAACATTTAGTTTTAATTTTACTTTTTATATTTCTTTTTTTTTTCCACGGTATCCTTGGCCACGGTATCCTCCAACCCGGTAGGCCAAGGACTAATCCGCCTCAGTACTAAGCTCCATTTAAGGGTTTGTCACTGGCCAATAGGTTGCTGCATGCACAAGGCGGGATTTAAAACACTTGTTTAAGCAAACCAATGAGCTCACCACTAGACCAACTCAACTTGGTTTTTTATATTTCAATTATATTCCTTAGTTGGATAACAAATAACATGACAGTACTACCCTGACATGTTAATAGCTGAGTTTTACCACGTTTTAGTGACATGTCAGCACATAATTGTCACAATAGCATCTCCATTAATAGTGTTAACCCTCAAAAAGAGGTGACAAACGGGCCAAAATTCATCAGATTAGTCCGTATAACCCACTAAAAAAGACGGGTTGAACGACTGAAAATTTAAAACCGTCAAACCTAAAAATCTGTCTAACCCGCATCGCTTAATCCGTGGATTTTGACAGGACGGAGCGGGCTTCCCCACCGAACCAGGCGTCTTTTTGGTCAAGGACATTTTTTTACAAACACAAGAGGTTGTAGATAATTAAAGATGTTCTAAATTATATTTTGGATTATGTTTTATATTTGATTGATTATAAATTTGAAGATGTTTAATTATATATTTTGAACAATGTTTATATTTTGTTTCAAAAAATTTTATTTATAATTATGTTTATTATATATTTATAATTATGAAGACTTTATTGTTTGTAGATTTAGAAATTATAAATTTATTAAAATAGTTATGAAATTATATATATTATTTAATATTTAATAGTTCATAAAAAAAAAAAAAAGAGATTTAGTAGACCCACCAGATGGCGGGCTTTTGACGGAGCGGACTTCCTCGATTGCCACCCCTACCCTCAAAGGTATAATTGAAATATATTTAAAATGTTAGAAACAAAATTGAAACAAATTTTACGTTACAGATATTTTGAAAATTTTAGAGACAAAAATTATACTTTTTAATATAAGAATAAATTTAAATATTTATTAATATATAAATATATATTATACATTTTAATTTTAATAAACACAAACTAACTTTAAAAAATATTTTCTTAAGTGCTTTCAAAATCAACCATACTAAATATCTACAAAAATAAGCTACTAAACTCATTAAAAATAAATTAAACTACATATTTATTTATATACAAATACATAAAAACTTATTTAATAACGAATTTTTAGTGTAAACATAATATTTTTGTTTCAAAATACTTCAAACTTTTTAAAACTACAAATACAATCGCATTATTTTTTTATTTACCAAACACAATAAAATTATAAATAACTTTCTAAATAAATTTGTCAAACCAGCTATAAATCATGAAAAGAAAATGGTAACTCACCATTTCAGTTAATTTGGCATTCTCTAGGAGCAAATCCTTCTCCTGGATTCAATACATAAAAATGTGTCAGATGTCCACCATGAAACCTAATTAAAATAATTTATACAATTTTTTTTAATTCTTTAAAGATGTATAATTTGCATCCAAACTAAGCTCAGGTACCTTATTTTGTAGTTGTTCAATATGCTCTCTATAAAGCTGAGCCTGAAAGTACATTAAATTAATTAAATTAAGAACGTCTTGTTCTTATATATATATACATCTATATAATATAATATAATGTTGTGAATTATTAATGACCTTTTTGAGCCTAATGTTTTGCAAGCTTGACACAAGCTGATTCTCAATTCCAACGAGTTCATCAAATGAACAAGAGCTCAGGCCCTGTCCCATTAGCTTCCTAACAAATTCAAACAATGAATTAAAATTTCATGGCACACCAAATATTAATGAATATAATACTCAGTATTAGAATATGAACAACAGCAATAAACGGATTAGTATTTAAACACAGGATTGACCTTTGAGAAAGCTCAAGAAGTTCAATCTTCTTAGCCAAGCTTGGGGGATCAAATTCCAATTGCTGCATGTCAAAGCATAAAACCAATTTTATTACAATCCATTATAATTTAATTTTTACTATATATAAAACGTTACTCTTACCTATCTGTCTCTTTTTAATTATATAATTACTAAAATAATCATTAAATTTTATAAAAAAATGTAAAGAACAAACAAAAAAAAAGAAAAATGTTCTTAATATTAATTTCTCTTTCCATTCATAATTCTATTCTTCTAACTTTTTTAATTTATAGTGAAACAAATTAATTAATAACTTCTTAAAACTAAAAATGTAACAAAAATAAAAAAATAAAAAAGAATCAGATAATTTAAGAAGGAGGAAGTATAATAATAAAACAGCCACATTAATAAATTTATTTACTCTAGATGCCAATAAACTCTTATACCATCTAATGAAACTACTTTTTCTAAAAACTTAAATTGACGAAAAAATTACATAAATAGTTATATCTTTAATAATCCCAAAAAATTAATAGCATGGCATGACATGAATATTATATATTGATCTGGTCGTGTGTTATTAATAATCTTCACTTTCTTATCAAATTAAATGTGCTATGAATATCAATATCGCATGCTTATTACTTATTAGGAGTAGCTAGCTGCTAGCTCCAAATAGTTGTCTTGATGAAATATATATAGGTTTTCATACTACAAATAAATAAAACTATATATTATTAAATAATCCTGAAATTTTAAAAGAACTAAAAGGTATTATAGTCAATATATATTATATATATTGGTAAAGGAAAAATATAGGGTACCAATAGGTTATCTGTCAATTTATTGCCAACAATAATTAATTATTATATTTTAAGCACATGTATAAAAAGACACATCCAAAAAATACATTTATAAAAACACTTTTATTAGACTCAGTCATAAAAAAGACATTTTTATTAGACACATCCAGAAAAACACTTCCATTAAACACAGTTATAAATAAAAGTTAGCAGAAGTTGACAGAAATACTGTTGGTATCGTAGCGGTAAATGGTAACTTAACTATACCATTATAGATATTCTCTTTACTATACCTGGAATTCTCCAATATTATTGATACGACCATCATCTGCTACATATTGACGGTAGCGTTCCAACATTTGTTCCATGCTGAAACATTTCAAAGAAATTAAAAACATATACTGTTAAGAGGTAGCTATTGAAAACAAAGCAATCAGAACATTATATTATTCATTAATGTCAGCAAAAAACTTTGCAGGCATTCCTATGATGAAGATATACAGTTAATTAATATGATTTTTTTTTTAAAAAAATCTCCAAGTTCAGGTTAATCCATATTTTCTACATGAATGTTATGAGATACAAAAGTTGGAGCATAAAATGTGAAAATAAGGAGTATTATTACATCATGAGTTGAAAAAACAGGGATCTATTGACCCACCATGCACTAAATGACATAAACCTATTGGATTAACCTGTTTACTTGCTATGATAATTAGGGCTTAAAAAAAAAAAAAAACTAGCCTTTTGCATTCAAGATTTGCGATTTATCACATCTTATGGGTTCATTTTTTATTTTCAAAAATTAATATTAAATGCTTAAATATAACATTTAAATTACAAAAAAATGAAAATCAATTCACTGAGGAAAAATAACTGCACTAAATGCACACTAAAAATCAATAGTCAAATCAACTACTCATAAATACACATTGAAAATGTATGTAACATGTTTAAATATATCTAACTACATGATAACTAATTTGGTGATTAATTTTTGTATGTACATAATATTATTTTTTAAAAATATATATATGTTCACCTATCATACAGAAAATAGTCTGACTATACATGAGTTGAATTTCAGACAAAAACAAGGAGAAATTCATCAGATTTAATTTTATATTCATCTAAAGTAAATATGAATATTTAGCCTTGCATTTAAGTACATATATACTATCTAACAAAAATTCCTTCATTCAATTAACAAAAGAAAACATAATACAATAAAAGAGAAGCAAATAAATGAAATATGCATGTGCTTCAAGGCTACAAACCCTACATTGCAACATTTAGATTATATAGCCTCTTAATTGAAGATCTATTGAGATAGGAAATGTATATGTCAAAACCCTAGATTTGGAAATCTTGCTGCTACATACCCATTGTAGGCCTATCTACACCCACTATTCTATTTCTATTGTATAATCTTTTTTGAAGATATTATAGCTTCATAGAACTTCTTCATTGCTACTAACTAGCAGAGCCAAAATCAAAACACACTATTAAGAGTTAAAAAAAAAAAAAAAGATAGCTACAATATCTTCCCAGTTCCTAGGTTAGGAAAAGACATATATATACATAGATGTGTTATTGCCATAAAATAAGTTATAGAAAAACTTTAAAGTGTACAAGTATAATGGTGTTTTAATAATTTTTAACCGTTGATCTTAATTACAAAAAATATATATAATATATAATTAAGATCAACCGTTAAAAATGACTAAAACACTAATATACGGGTATACTTGAAAGTTTTTTCTAAATTATATTAAAAAAAAAAAGTGTTTAAAGAAAGGAATTTAGAATGAGCAAAGTTGGTCATGGGAAAAATAAACCGCATGAACACATGGCAGCACCTGAACATGTTCCCCCCTTTCTTGTTCTGCCAAAACTCCCACCATGTATGTCTCAATTAGTATTCGAAAGACGTGATGAGAATGCAATTTCCTGAACTATTATCATAAAAAATGCAGATAATTGTACTATAGTTCTGTGAATTACTACTTTAGTTAGTGTTTTTTTTTTTATATTCAAGAAGTAATAAGAGATCAGAACAAAGGACAAAAGAGATTAGTTTACAAGTTCATTGCAATTCTATTTTCATATTTTTTAAAGAATTTTGTAAAAAATAAAATAAAATAAAATATATAATTTTACAGTTTTTTATTTAATATTTTTTCACAAAGTATTAAAAATAAAAAAATTACAAATACAAATCAATCAGACTTTTAGTCCATGTTAGTTTTTACTTTTTTTATAAAATTGTTACTCTCATTTTTTTAAACAAAAAATAGAATTTTAATATAAAACAAAAAAGACCTATCCATAATTCACTTTTCAACTTAAAAACTCAAGAGACTCTTGCATGTGTCTCTTTGAAATAAATAATTTCATAATAAGGATCAATGATAATCTAGCAAATTATAGGGGAGAAAAGAAAAAAAAAAGAAAAAAGAATGCAGCATTCGTTATAGGAAAAGTCTAGGGGCCAGCAGATTTATTAAAATCTGGCCAATACTTAGCCAGCAAAAAAAAAATGAGTGATTCTCCACCGTTAGATGAAATCTCACACCATTAAATACACTATTGATGACTAATTGATGGCTACAACTCACAAAATCTGCTGGCCCCTTAGCACTCCTCTTTGTTATATTTAGGATAAAGATATAATTAGTACAGAGCAGATTGCAGAACTAAACTCAACATCAAATAAAAATAGGTAATCTTAGGTTTTTTTTTTTCTTAAGTAATGTTGCAAAAGGTGATGGTCTTTTGTAATACTACAATATATCTTTGCTCTTCACATATTTTTTTCTTAATCTCACTTAAAACATGTATAATGAAAAATACACTATATAATATCTTAGAAAAAATTTTAAAAAACCATTTTTTTTTTACCTTATTTGATACGGAGAGCATTGAAATAATTACATAGCAGAGTATTTCAAGTTCCAATTTATTCAGCAACCAAATGCTACTACTACAATTTAGCAAGTGTTGAGTATTTCTAAATTAGTGTATATACTTTTGTAATTACCAGTAGTAGTTAGCTTACCATAAACGGAAAGCCACACACTTTTTTTTCAATGAGATCCATGTTCTTTGATCATCAAATCTAGGTAGTTTGAGGAAGACTTAGCACAACTCACAACAAAACACATGTATCATAGTTTGAGCAAATTAAAGTAAACCTTTAGTTTCTCCAAGATTAAACCATATATATAATAGTTCAATAATAAGTAGTAGTATTGTACTAATTAATTAGGAGAAGAATAAAAATTAAAGAATGAAACTAACACTAACATGAATGTTGATGAAGCAAGAAAATAAAGTGATTAAGTAAGGGCTTACTCTGAAGTACTTGAGTATTCAAAGAGCCTCCCACTTTGTGAAAAGATTATAAGAGCAATTTGTGCATCACAAAGAACAGAAAGCTCATGTGCTTTCTTTAGAAGCCCACTCCTCCTCTTTGAAAACGTTACTTGACGGCTTGTTGCATTCTCTATCCTTTTCATCTCAATCTTTCCTCTCACCATCTTCTTCTTCTACAAAACCCCCACAAAAAAAAAAAAAATTAATTAATTAATTAATTAAATTATTCAAAAATTAACTAAGAAGCTAGCTAGCTAGGTTGTAGGTTGTTCATTTATTCAAAAAAGAAAAAACAAAAGAAAAAGAAAAATCCCTTTCAAGCACAAACTATGGAGGTTGTAGAAGGAGGTTGGAAAAAGAGAACACACATGCAATTGTTGGAAATTATTAAAGCTTCTCAGAAAGGTTCCCTTGTGCTCTCTCTTTCTTTCACAAGAATCAGAGAAAGAAAGCTAGGGTTTTTATTTAT